>NW_006775534.1:1076361-1098161 GCF_000442215.2 Lipotes vexillifer
AAAGAGCTCCGTGGAGGATTCCAGGGGGACAGGGGTAGGTGAGAAGCTGCAAAGGAGGGCTTTATCCAGGGCCTCGCATGTGAACCTAAAGGTTTCAGACTTCCTAGTTGTAAAGCTATAAAGATACACAGATAAATACTGCAATCTAGAGATAACACTGCTCACATTTTGATGTGTTTCCTTTTGGACTTTTTACCCTGTGCATTCAACAGTCACACTTTAAAAAAACAGGGTTATGTCATATAATACTATTTGTTTGTTTCCTTAGAATTTTTTTTAACCAAAGACATCTTTTTGTTTCAGTACATGCAAATTTTTAATGTGACCCCCAACTAAATCCAACTGCTTAGTTATCTACTCATATTTTCTTAAACTGATTTAAAATCCAGCGTAAGGATGTGGGCACACAAAGAGCTGGTGTGAAGCGTCACCGTCTCAGAAGCCCGTCCATCCAGGGGGTTGTAGCTTCAGCTCTCCTTCCTGACGAGTAGCTTCTGCTGAAGTGGAAAAGATTCAGATTCCTGGAAAGCAGAGTCTAGCAATGATTAAACAAACCAGATTTATGGTGTATGTTCTAGATCTGTTTTCGTATGTGTTTTACATTATATCTGATATATCAATACACTTTCAGCTTTGTCACATGCAGCTGAGTGATGTGGACACTATGCAATGTTTGTGCGTGTTACCAAAATCTATTTCTTGTACTTTTTAGTATGGAAGCTATCTTTTAAACTCAGAGTCACATCATAAAAGCCCAGTAGTCTGTGGAAAAGGTTCAAAATTGTTGCAGGAATTAAGGGAAATTTAAATTTTAAAAAGTGATTAGAATTTGTATTTGTTTTGGAATTCCATGTTACGTGCATGTCTAATTGTAGACCAACTGCAGATACACTCATCAAATATTTTATTACCATCTCAGATAGAAGCACCTTGAAAGCACACATCAGGTACAGAAAATGAAGAGATGGAAAAAAAAATCTCTCCTTTAAATAGGATACCCTCCCAGATCCACTGTGTTGTATCCTTAAGCACAATTTTCCATCCTTTGTACATAAGCGTGGGTACCCTGAAGCTGCAGGAGCAGAGCCGGTAACAGTGGGAAAGGACTGTCGGTCATGGGCTCCATCCCTCAGGCTCACGTGCTGGATTATTCCAGAGCCGATTTTCAGGGTTTTATTTGGCCCACTTTGCAAACTCCTGCAGATAATGGGGCTTCTTTCTTTTCCCGCTGAAGACAAACAGACTAATAGTCTTACGTTTCTGCTATTTGGTGCCGACTTTGGGGTTCCATTTCATCCTAGCCGTGCCATTAGCCTTCTGGTGACAGCCTCTGAGCCTTTTTATTTGGTTGGGGTTTTTGCTTTAGAGATTCATTGATATTGTGATAAAACAACTTTTCTAGTTATTACTTACTAAGCCATTCCTGTTTCTCAAGTTTTTTTTAAACCAAATTGACATCAACATGTCAAACCTGCTAAAGTTTAGTTTTCCTTCCTTTGATTTGTTCCTAAATTGAATGATGATATCCAGATGTCGGTGAGACAGGTTGCAACAGACAGGACATCCCTCCCCTCCTCATGGTGGCTGACACCGAGTGATCTGGGCTGCATGGCCTCCCAACGCCTGTGTTCCCTTAGCAGCATTCGTCCCGTTTTCTTAGCTGTGTTCGTCCCGTTTATATATTTTATTTTTAAAATTTATTTATTTATTTTTGGCTGTGTTGGGTCTTCGTTGCTGCGCGCTGGCTTTCTCTACTTGCGGTGAGCAGGGGCTACTCTTCGTTGCGGTGCACGGGCTTCTCATCGCGGTGGCTTCTCTTGTTGCAGAGCACGGGCTCTAGGTGCCTGGGCTTCAGTAGTTGTGGCTCGTGAGCTTCAGTAGGTGTGGCTCGCGGGCTTTAGAGCGCAGGCTCCATAGTTGTGGCGCATGGGCTTAGTTGCTCTGCGGCATGTGGGATCTTCCCGGACCAGGGCTCAAACCCGTGTCCCCTGCATTGGCAGGTGGGTTCTTAACCACTGCACCACCAGGGGAGCCCCTGTTTTTGGGGTTTTTTTTGTGGTACGTGGGCCTCTCACTGTTGTGGCCTCTCCCGTTGCGGAGCACAGGCTCTGGACGTGCAGGCTCAGCAGCCATGGCTCACGGGCCTAGCTGCTCCGTGGCATGTGGGATCTTCCCGGACCGGGGCACGAACCCGTGTCCCCTGCATCGGCCGGCGGACTCTCAACCACTGCGCCACCAGGGGATCCTGCCCCTGTTTTTATACTTTAAATTGTTTCTGCCCAGGGTATTGGTTCGTACTATGCTTTCCCGACTTCTGGCTAAACCTTCCGAATCTGTTTTACAACTCACTCATGTGCGTCATCCTAAAATTTCACGGCGTGTGCTGTTCATCCCCATGCTTGCCCTTTCTTTCCAGAACACACGGCTCACAGTGACACGGGTGAGCCTGCCCCCAGCTCGGGACGTGGGTCAGTGAAGGGGTTTGTTCTGAGTTTGCTGTGTCGTCCTAACCCTTAGGAAGCCTTCTCATGTCCCTTTATTTTTCCCAGGGTTTAAATTGTAGAGTCTCGAGAATTTAAAAGGATCCTTTTAATTTTTATCCCCCGTCTGTAAGTGCAGAACGTGATGTGAAATGGTATTTCAGTGGACAGGACACTCTGCGGCCCCTACCGGGCTGCTGGAGCCACGATCCCTCGTGACTCTCAGTCCCTTTCGCAGGCCACAGCTGCTTCTTACTGAGCCATTGGGAATGACGTTGCGGCATCTGGGAAGGCTCTCGAAGGGTTCTTCTGTGCGTGTCCTTCCAGCTCAGTCCTGGGGCTGAGTTTGTGGTTTCTGGTTTGAGTTTGAATTTGCTGCTGAGAATCACAGAAGATTCCTTATCTCTTTGTTCATTTCTTCTTATACCATATTATATATTTTGCAAGTTCAGGACCCAAATACAGGATTCTCAATCTCTGGTTACCATCTGGCCTTGAACTTCCCTCTGGCACAGATGCAAACCTAGTGTTTGGACCTGGATTTAAATCTCATAAGCTATTGTGGGAATTCAGCATCTGATAGATACAGGAGGGCAACAGGTTACGGCCATTTTGGAGAAGCTTCTCTTTACTGCTCTCTCTCTCTCTCTCACAAAAACAAAAGAGAGAGATAAGAGAAAGAGGACGAGCAAGGACACGCGCACGCGCACACGCAGGAGCCCTCAGCCCAGCGACGCCCACGGTCGGCTTCTCCAGGGCTGCCCCTCCTCAGGGACTGTGTCCGCCCTGCTGGGGCTCAGGCAGGTGTGAGGGGTGGGGTGGCAGGGCTGGGGTTCAGGTCTTGGGGCTTGGTAGGCTACAGGTCCTGGGATAATGGAGAAGTGGCCCAGTTTCTTGGGTGCGTTAGGCCCCAGGTGCCCTATGCCAGATGCCCGCCGTGCTTACCCTCCTGTGGGAACCACAGCTCTACCCGCTCCTTCCCTCAGGGTGGTTGGGTTTGACAGCCTCACACGGACATTATCTCATGCATCAGTGACGGTCATATGCATCGACTGTTGTCCAGTTGGTCCAGGATGGAGGCGCCCAGACACTCGAGGCCGTGTGCCCGTCCACGGTCACTCACTAGCCAGGCTGGAGCCTGTGAACACAGGCAGTCTGAGTTTGGAGCTGCTCTCTGACCAACACACCTGGACGTGCCCACCTCTATCTAATAACAGAGCAGTGGGGCCACAGGCACAGGGACCAGGGAGACCCTGGGTGAGAGTCGCTTAACGTGGGCGTGAGACGCACTTGCTAGGTGAGTCAGGAGCCGGAGAGGCAGGTATGCCTTCTGTTTGGAGTCATCTTGAGCCACGGAAAGGTTTTGAGCGGGGAGGGTGATGGGATATTCGTGTTCTAGAATAGTCCATATGGCTGGAAGATAGATCAGAGGGCAAGAATGGTGGGGAAAGGGCAGCTTCAGACCGAGGCAGCTGTCCAGGCGATGGTGCTCAGACGGGGAGAGCGTGCAGGTGGAGGCTATCCTGGGAGAGGACGGAGGGGTGAGGCTGATTGGAGGTGGAACCCAGAGGAAGGACAGAAGCCAGGTTGCCCATCAGGGTCCTGGATTGGGCACCGGGGTGGAACAAAGCAGGCAGGACCCAGTATTTGCTGAAAGGGTCCTTTCTCAGCCGGATCTCCCAGGGCGCCAGACCCTCTGTGAGCAGGCGAGCAAGTTTTCCGAGAGCCGACACTGCGGCCTGCCGCAGCTCTGGCCACGTGGTGCGCGCCTGCTGACCCGTCTGCGCCCCCCGACGCTTCCCTCAAGTCTTCACCCACGGGGAACTCAGCACACTTGCTCTTTGGGTTGACGTCACTCATCCTCGCTAGAAGGTACGTGTCCCGAGACCGGAGGCTGCGTCTGTCTTTCTTCTGTGCTTGTCCCTAACACAGAGCACTCAGGAGGTGCCGGGTGTCTGGCTTCCTGATCTAGCGGTAAAGGAATTGGGAACATAGTTCTAAGACCTGAAATCACCTGCTTCCTAGAGTTGGAAAGTGGTGAAATGTACCTGGCCTGGTGCGTAGATGCTGGAAGAGGTGTGTATACCTAACGGATCATGGAAATCGGGGGCTGGGGGCGGGGAATACCTGGTTCTCTACAGTGGACCCGGCCCTGGGGGATGCAAACCATATGCTGCAGACAGTCAAGAACAAACGGCAGAGGGCTGTTGAGCTGGTAATAAAAGTGAATATGATAGACTTGATGACTCTGCCTTCAGTGCCTGGTGTCCTGCGGAGCCTCAGGATGCTGCTGGAAACAGGGCTTTTGTGTAACACTTTACTGCAGGTTTAATTGCGGTGATATTTCAGTGCCAAGGAGAGTAATTTGCAGCACGAATATGGCATTAGATTTGCAATCCCCTACATTGTAAAACCCCTGTGTAACAGTGAATATTTGGTACTGGTATGAACAGAATTGTCATTTCCTGCTCAACTTTCAAAGAAATGGAAGTTGTGTCTATATTAATGTTTATAAAATTTTGAGTGATTCCCTTGTTACATAATTAGCCTCATCTCTCTGCTGTGTGCTTGAGTCCAGAACAGCTTCACCCTAGACAGAGTGCAGGTGATGCGGCCCTGGGAGGGGGGACGTGCGTGCCGGTGAGACAGACAAAACTATTCAGGGCAGACGGTTATTACAACTCAATATTGTTCATTTTAGTGAAAAAAAAAAAGTGTTTTCTTGTTATTGAAAAAAATTCTGGGCAAACTCTGAATACCTACACAGGTTGATGATATTTGGCACATTAGAGAAAGTTATATTTATGAAGATGGGTTAGTTTTTAAATGGCAACTAGCATTACCTAATATAATGAGTAAAAAAAAACCAAACAAACTTTTAAAGAAGAAACCAGGAGAGGGAATTCCCTGGTGGTCCACTGGTTAGAACTCTGTGCTTGCACTGCAGGTTTGATCCCTGGTTGGGGAACTAAGATCCCGTAAGCCATGTGGCATGGCCAAAAAAAAAAGAAAGCCAGGAGAGTAGCCGGCACCTCAAATTCCATTGCTGCTGACATCAGTGGTGTAAGAAATGCAGAACTGCCCAAATTCCAGGGCATCTGCCTGTGAACGGAGACCCCAGACAGAGACACCAGGCTTGACCGCGTCCTGGGGTCTCCGCCCACCCTGAGGTGGGTATCGTCACCACCCTCCTGACCACAGGCACCACCGGGTGCCACCTCACGTGTGTTCTGTTTTTCTCCAGTACTGTCTCATTTCATACACTCCCAGTGTTTAAAAATGGGTAATTTATTGGAAATGAGTTGTTTCTCGTTAACTGTTCCCTATGTTGAGCACGAAAAAAATCACTCCATTGCTTTTTGAAGCTTAGAAAGGAGAATTTTGGTTGCTCTGTTCAGTTTGTGATGAAAGTGGCCGATAGTGGCAGAGTCCTGCTTGTTTGGTCTGAAACGGGGACACAGATCCTGAGGCTTTGAGCTGTCTGTCTGCAGAGAACCTACCCATTACAACAGAGATGCTGGCCTTGAAAAACATTATTCAGTTAAAGGCTTTATTCTCTTGGACTTTAGCTATTAATACCATCTCTCTCTCCTAACTTTCAGATGATAGCCTATGTATCTGAAAACTGTTCCATGTTATATCTTGCTACTGAGAACAATGGCCATGATGTGAATTTAATAAATATGAGAGTGGCAGGTTCTAAATTCTGGTGGCTTTTCCTAGATTCCATTCCCCAGCCCCTCCCACCAAGGCTCTTCATTGAAATGTAAGGGGGGGGACACTTGTGCACCTGTGTTTTATGGAAGAAACTTGACAACCAAAGAAGAAGTGAAAAGTCTGTGCAGAATTGATGTTTATGGGACTTCATGATGGATTTTGGTTTCATATTCCTAGACTATTCTGTTTGATTTCTGTACCTCACACCATCTCTGGGTAATGTCTTTGCTGCTTAGAGCCATATCAGTCTCAAGTCATACGTGGAAAGCACTGTATACTTTTGGCTTTTACTTTCTGACCTTATTTTATTTACATTGTACACTTTTATGCAATACGTGAACTTTCCAGTCAGTTTGTCCTTTAGAGGAAATAAGACTTAGAGTCCTTGCTGCCGCTGGCTCTGTGATGCCACAGGTGTAATGCAGGCTGGGTGTCAGGAAGGGTGGTGGAAGGTTCTAAATGCTCTCCTTTATCCATTGCAGCTTCTTCAAGGAAGGCCTTTCTCTTGGTGGAAATGGGCTCCGTTAGAGAGTAAGCGTGGACCCTGCTCCATCCTCTTGATGTGCCAACTCTCGCTGTAACTTTAATGGTGTCAGTGGAATATAGGAACTGCACAAGCTGGAATTTTTTTTAAGTTCCATATTGAACTATGTTTTCATTGAATACAATTACAAAAGAACATAATATCTCAAAATTTTGAGTCACAATCTCAGGCTTATTACTGTCAAAAAGCAATTATAAGCTATTTTTATGCCGAGCTCAAACATAAAATTAAAGACTCAGAAATGAAAGAGAAACATTTTTAACCATACTACCCAGTGCCCACAGCAACATCTATCAGCCAAATGTGGAGCGTAGAAAATATGCATATTCTGCAACCCACAGAAAGTGCTCACAGAGAGGCTGGAAGCATAATTTAGGCCAGCTGCCTGTAGTAACTTTATTTCTGTGCTTGCTGATATATTAGGGTACGAAAGAGTAGGGGAAAGACTGTATGAAACGTTTGAAATCCTGAAATAAACCAGCTTCTTTAGAATGAGGTTTTCAGAACCAGAGAGGTGACCGCTTGATAGCCAATCTAAGCAACGTGAGTAGACGGACAGCAGCTCCTGTGATGCTGACGTCTGTGGGGCTGAGTCCTCAGATGTGAGCGGAGGGGTATTTGGGCATCAGGGAGAGTGCCTGACTTGGGAGAGTGCTGAGAAGCCTCAACACCTGCAGCTGTCCTTGCGCAGGTGCTGCCCTGATGGTTAGCCAGCCCGGCGGTCAGCATCCTGAATGGTCGGCCAGCCCCGATGGTCACGCGTCCTGGGTGGTCAGCCAGCAGGGACTGTTCTGCTCCCTGCAGAGCGGGTGCCCCCCTTTCCGGGTGGTTGGGGGGTTAGGGAAGCTGATGGACAAGCGGATCAGAGGACGGGGCAGTTTGGTGCCAGCGTCTGGGTTGTGACCGTTTCGGTGGCTCTCATTTTGGTGCTGCCTCCGCTGAGCTCTGAATTCCCGAGGGTCCGCCGACTTTGCCTCTCACACCAGGGCCTCCCACGTCTCTGGACCGACGTTTGCTGGTTGACCCTTGTATCGGGGCAGACGTGTCTCCCAGCACCGCCCTTGGTGCCATGTATCCTCTCCCCACGTCCTGTGACTCCTTCACACGTCGCCTCTGCTCCAGGCATCGAATTGCTGCCGCTGTAGACGGAGGGAGGATGAGGACCAGAGCTTCCTGCCAGCCGCACGGGGACGGGCAGCCCGTCAGGCCACACAGGACCAGGAGCGCGGCCTCCCCTCCACTCGCCCACCACCGCCCGGGGTAGGCGCGGTGGCTCTGGGGTCCTTTCTAGAAGTCGTTCTCTCCCAGGGAAAGACAGAACCATCGTGTGTGCTGTCCCTCTCTTGGGTCCTCGAGGCCGCCCTTTTATTCTTCCCATTCCTGGTTACGGAGAAGAAGCCTGTGGACTTGACTAGCATCGTGCCCACAGCGATGGCCGAGCTGGGATCCAGACCCGCGTCCATGAGGCCAAGGCCTCTGCCTCTTTGCCCTCCTCTCCCCCAGTGGTGAGGAGCCTGGGCCAGGCCCCCCGAGGCTGCAGGCCAAGAAGCCAGCCGGGCACCCTCTTGGGCCGGGGGCTTGAGCATCTGCTTGGCTCTCTGCTCCCGCCTGGGGGTGGCTCCCTGGGGGAGGTCAGACCACTGTTTGCAGAAGATGATGGTGGGTCCATTGCTTTGAAACCTCATGTTGCTAATTGTATCCTTCTTTGTATGGACCAAAGGTGCATGAGCTAAAGTGAGTTCTCCAAATGCGTGGGGTGGCTGATCGTGGATAGTTGGCACGTGTGACAAAGGAGAGCAGGGGGCGGGGGGAGGCTTGCCTCCTGAGTTTTAGAGCCGTACAGCCCACAGACCTGAGTGCTGTTGGGAAGTGGCTGGAACCCTAATGGATGCACAGCTGCAGAGGGGGCTTGTTTGTCTTTATGAGGCCTGAAGGCTTGGGGTCTGGGCCAGCTCGCTGCGCTGGGAGTTTGTCACGGGTCCCTTTTGGTTTACAAGCGGGGATTTGGTTTCTCAGAGCTCTGGGCTCACTTGGGGTCAGACCAGAGTCGGGTATCATGGAAGGAGAGAGAGAAAGCCTGGGTTTGGGATGGCCCAGGGTGCCTGTCCTGGCAGCCTGTGTTGGTGGCAGCAAAGCCGACGGCCAACAGTGGCCACGATCCTGAGTCCAAGTTATTTCAGAAGCTCACCGGCAGGTCCTTCCGTCCCATCTCCAGAGGTGCTGGCGTGTTTCCTCTACGAGTGCAGGGAACTCCCAGCCCTGAGAGGCCCGGTCTGCTGTCTGCCGGGGAGCGGCTGCCGCCAGAAACCCCCTGAGGAGCTCTTCCAAGAAAATATTCCTGCATGGAAGGTCCTGAGAGGCCAGCACCAACTTCTGGCCAAGGATGGGGCCATGGAAACAAACCCACGAACTGTCAGGCCCTGTAGACCGTGTGCACCTGCTTCAATGCTGTGGTCGGAGAGGGTAGACGGCGGGAGGGGACAGAGGATGTCCTGACTGCTCGCCGCCCCCCACCCCAGACAGCGCGTACACTGTGCTCACAGCTGGGCATGCCGGGCGCACGTGGAGGCCGTGGCCACGGAGGTTCACGGCGCGTGTGGTGGAGACGTGTGTGGCAGCGGAGCCTCCGTGTCCAGTGCGGAGCCTTGCCTTCCGGTTCTCAGGGCACCTACACCACTGCTCCTGGCAGCCGTAATGAGCCAGCCCATATGGGTAACCACACGCGCTCCCCAGAGGTTCTGGTGCTGTAGACGGCCCATTACCTGCTTCACTGAACCGTCCTGTGGTTAATTTGCAGAGCTCTCACCCCTGGTGACGGAGGGACCTGCGTGCTTTCCAGGTGCCCGTGAGTACCGTGTTAAGTTATATGTATAATGTATGAGAAAAATCTGTTTGTCAGACATTCCAGACGCTGTAGATCAATTGATAACAGTCACCCCAACGAGGCCGGAATCAAGGAGTCGGGTTTGTCTTTATTTCAATAACAGCTTTATTGAGATATAATTCACACGGCGTAGAGTTCGACCACTGAAAGTGTACAATTCCAGGGTTTTAGCACACTCTCAGATTTGTGCAGCTATCACCACAGTCGAATTTAGAACATTCTCGTCACTCCAAAAGAGACCTCGTGCCCTTTCACGGTCATTTCCCATTACCCCCGACCTTCCAGCCCCTGGTGACCAACAACTGTGTCTGTAGACTGGCCCATTGCAGGCAGTTCACATAAATGGAATCGTATCGTATGTGACCTTTCGTGGCCGATTTCTGCTCAGCACAGTGTTTTCAAAGTTCATCCACTTGGTAGCATTTATCAGCATTTCATTCCTTTTTATTATTTGCTGAAGAATGCTCCATCATATGGATGTAGCATCACCCATTTGTGAGCTGGTGGACATTTGGGTTGTTTCCACGTTTAGGCTATTATGAATGATGCTACTATTGGTTTTTTTTTTTTTTTAATTAATTTATTTATTTTTGCTATTTATTTTTATTTCGTTTCTGTGCGAGGGCTTTCTCTAGATGTGGCAAGCGGGGGGCCACTCTTCATCGCAGTGCGCGGGCCTCTCACTATCGCGGCCTCTCTTGTTGAGGAGCACAGGCTCCAGATGCGCAAGCTCAGTAGTTGTGGCTCACGGGCCTAGTTGCTCCGCGGCATGTGGGATCTTCCCGGACCGGGGCACGAACCCATGTCCCCTGCATTAGCAGGCAGATTCTCAACCACTGCACCACCAGGGAAGCCCCTACTATTGGGTTTTTATTCTAGTTTTTTTTAAGTATAAAAAAGTGAATGTGGATCAAGACGACATTATAAAATCTTGAAGTTGGAGTAACCGTCTGTGTTAATGACATTGCAGTGATTTGCCAGCTCCCCATTCTAGCAGCCCTTGATCTTCCTGTCTCTATTATCTTTCTTTCTTGTGACTTTTTGATTTTCCTAAAGTAATGACACCTTTTGAGAAGGGCCAGAGCCCCAGGCCAAAATTGCACCTGAGAAGTCGTGTGTAAACGGGAAGTTTGATCAGAAGCACACGGGGTGGGGGTGGGATAGGGAGGGAGGGAGGGAGGGAGACACAAGAGGGAGGGGATATGGGGATACATGTATATGTATAACTGATTCACTTTGTTATACAGCAGAAACTAACACACCATTGTAAAGCAATTATACTCCAATAAAGATGTTAAAAAAAAAAAAAAAGCACACGGGGAATTAGGTCACAGCTGGACAGGGCCAGGGGGAAACCCGTCCTTTTTCCCTGCTTATCTGGGAGCCGGTGGGTTACGGGCTGGGGGCTGAGTTTTACCAACAATAACCCCTTGCATTCGGAAAGCACTTTCTAAGGTGCTTTTGCTATCATTCCCTTACTCAATCCTCAGTAGCGCTTTCTGCAGTCCCCACACATCTACCCTCATGACGAAGCTAGGCTCCAAAACCGCGTCCTTAGTATAACGCCCTCCAGGTTCATCCCTGTGGTCGAAAATGGCAGGATTGCCTTCTGTTTTTAGGATGAATGATATTCTATTCCATCTGTTTATCTGTCTATGTATCTATCTGTGTATCTATCTATCTATCACAGTTTCTTTATCCATTCATCCATTGATGGACATTTAGGTTGTTTCCATATCTTGGCTATTGTGAATATGCTCAGTGAAATAAGCCAGACACAGAAGAAAAATACTGGGTGGTCTCACTTAAAGTGGAATCTAAGAAAGTCGAGCTCATAGAAGCAGAGAACAGTGGTTACCAGGGGCCGGGGTCGGGCGAGCGGGGAGACGCTGGTGAAAGGGCACAGTGTTTCAGTTATACGGGATGGATGAGTTCTAGAGTCTAGTGTATAGCATGGTGGCACGATACTGTATTTGAAATGTGCTAAGAGCGTAGATCTTAAGTGTTTTCACCACACGCACACACATGCACACACGCACACAATGGTAATTATGTGAGATGATGTGTGTTAATTAGCTTGACTGTAGTAGTCATTTCACAACGTACATATATATCAACACATCACGTGGTATACCTTAAATACATACCATTTTTATTAAAAAAGCATGATGTTGGCATTTAGGTTAGGATATATTTAATTATGTTGGGGAGCTACCCACCTATGTGTATTTCATTGAGTGTTTCCATTAAGAATGATGGTTGAATTTTGTCAAAGGCCTTTAGCACTTCTGGATGTGTTTATATGATGTTTCTCCTTAGCTATATTAGTATAATTAGCAATAGAATACATTGGAAAAAAAGCGAGCCCTGCGGGGAGGTGTCCTAGCCCACAGGCCACTGTCTGTCTGTCCCCCAGAGCAGGCTCGCTGGGCGCCGTCCACCGCCAGAGCTCTGATACCACAGCTGTGTTCACACACGCCTCCTGAGTGCTCTGTGTAGGGTCTCTTATACAGTTTTCTAACACTCCAAGAAATGGTAATTCAGGCAGCATGAATCTGAACGAAGTAGGAAATTCCATTCTAAATATGAGAAATATTGGTATTTATTTTCTCGCTCCTCGTGGATTTCATGTGACTGGGGCTGCCATTTGGATTATATAAAACAGTAAGATGAATGCTTGTTTTGACAAATTCATAGTGTATCAGACGCTGAAGAAAGCTGAGAAGGAAGATGACAGAGCAGGATTAAGTGCAGGGAAGATAATCCGCATCACACCAGGACGGGGACAGTGGGAAGGAGTCTCCTCTCCCTTCCCTCCACACCTGTGCCCTGCGGGGGGCAGAGCTCCTGTCCATACGGGGTCCACCACCTCACAGGGTTTTATTTCTGTTTTCTATTTGCACTAATTTTTTTCAGTTGAAGAATAACATGCATAGAGAAAAGTGAGCAAAACGTAAAAGCACAGTTCAGTAAATTGTCCAAAAGTTAAGATCTATTTAATGACGCGGCCGAGACAGAGGAGGGCACCCGGAGCCCTCAGCAGGGCTTGGTCCTGGTCTTTATCTTGAAGGGTAAGCGCTGTCCCAACCTCTGATGGTCTGCCTCAGTTTTGTGGTTTGGGGACCAAACATGGTGACTCACGGAGTGTGCATATTTTTGGTCTGGCTTCTTGGTTCAACGTTGTGATGACACAGTTCACCCCATTGTGATGATTTGCTGCAGTTCGTTTCCTCTTGAGGTTCTGTGTTCTTCCTAATGTAGATACAGCAGGAAGTACTCAGCCCTTCTCCTAGCTGAAGGGCATTTGGTTCACTCCCAGGTTTTGCCCCTCAGTAATACGTGTGTCAGGGTCCAAGCAGAGAGTTAGAACCGCTGCGAGGGATCTATTATAAGGGGCTGTTTTACGGAGCTTGGCCTCCAGCACTTGTGGAGCTGGTAAGACGCTGTCAAAAAGGGCCGTTCCTCCTGCACCTGGTGTCAGGGCCTGAAGTCGGCCAGACCAGGCAGTTGGGAAGGACAGAGAGATGGGACATGTGGACAAGGGTCCTGGATGAATCATCTGGGCTGAACTCAGACCCAAGAGCTTTCTCATGATCCCCAAGCCTCAGACTTTGACATTCGGTGACCGTGGGAGAAGTGGGCGCCTTGTCCCGGGCCCACACCTCCCTGGCTGTGGGCACAGAGGGCAAAGGAGGAGCTCCAGTCTGAGCTGGAGGTGCTGCTGCCGTGGCAACCAGGTGAGCCGCAGTCCCGACCTGACCCTTCGTGCTGTGGTCCTGTTGAGGCCACTCCAGGGAAGCTTCAAACAAGGTCCATCTTCTCAGAGAACTCGTGAAAGCTTGAGGCTGAATGTAACCCACCAGAAGGTAAAAGTGACAGACGGCAGGCTGGGGCTCGGTGCCTTGAGGACTCTGCACTCGGGGTGAGATAACACCCAGAATTGGACGCTGTTGATATTTCATCGCTTTGGGGGATACATTTCCCCTGATTCACAGCCTCTGCAAAGAAGGAAACCCTAACGATTCCTTCTCACTTGTGGAACGTCCTGGGTTATGTAATTGTTTGGCTTTTAATAACACTGGAATCTTTAAGGGACGCAGTGCATATTCAATAGACCTGATTGAGATATAGCTTCTGTTAGAGAATTACAGAATGTTATTCCCTCATTTGGAAGGGCAAGAGGTGCTAATCAAACCAGTTTACACGAATGCATTTGCTTTATCCACCAATTTACGGAGTGCCCATGGACGTGCTGCAGGAAAAATCCATTCAAATGAATACCTGATGCGGGGCTCGGCATGTCTGGTTACGTGGAGCGCTTCAGCCATGCATTTCTGAAATTTCCTTTGAAATCCCAGGGACATCATTTAGCTTAGAAATGCATTATTAATGTTCCAATTAATATCAAATTCTCCACTGTATATTTGGTGACCTGAATGAGAACTGATAAATCTTATAAACTACAATGCAAATTGTAGCGAAAATACTTTAGAACCTTTTCCAGTCTAGAGGATCAAGCTCCCTTATCATTTTTCATGCTTGCCATTAGTTTTCTTTGCTTGCCTTTGTTACTCCATGTAGGTGCGTGTTTCCGAGTTAAGCTGAATTCTAAACCAGACACCTCTTATGACAAAGCTCCACAATTCCTGTTGCAAACGGTGGCGTCGCTCCTGGGATCGTCCTGATTAGGGCCTGGGGATGAATGGAGCACCTTTCAAGATTGCTCACAGTGAGGCCAAATATTTGCACAATTCCCAGACATTTGCAAATTGTGTACCACTCAGCATTCACAGGTGCAGCGTGAATAACTTCTTATGTTCTGCTGAGGTGGACGTAAAATAGAGAACCGAGGATTTCACTGCAGGTAGTGAGTTCCTGGGATGGCGCCCTGGGGCCTCTGCCATTCTGCGTGAAATAACTAAGAAAGTGGAACGAAGTCAGGGGCTTCCTTGGAAATTCTTTGCGAAGACTGGTCGTATGGAAGCACATCAGTTTCTAAGTCCGTGCTTTGGGGGGGCCGTTTGATGAGGAGAGCATCTGAAAGTTTTGCTCTCTGTACTTTTCATTCACCTTTGATTTCAGAGGCTTCTTGCTTTTGCTGCCATCCGTCACCTGTTTTCCTACCTGAGTTGCTGTCGCTAGGAGCATTCCTGGCATGACCCGCGTGCCCGCGGGGTGGGTGGGGCTGGGGAGCCTCCTCTCGCCTGCGGGGCCTTGGTCTCCTCCATCCTCTACTTAGGAAGCCTCTCCCGCTTTCAGGCCCCTCGGCACATGCGGACCCCTGTCCACACTTGCTACGTTTTCTGGCTGGATGTGACTCACGAGCCTCCGAATTCTCCGGGTGTCCTCTTTCTCCTCTTTTCAGGGCATTTATCTCCCTCTGCCTCTCGCCTGTGTGTTATCTTGGCTTCCCCACCCGCTACTGCTTTTCCCTAAATCGCAAACTCACTGCAGGCAGAAAGCATTGCCCTTTCTTATCATGTCCTGAAATATGTACATCCCTGTATAGACAACGCTCCTTGAAATTTGTTAAATTGAACTGAAAGTATACCCTGCTTATTATTGGAATCATTTCTTCAGGTATTAATTTATTTGAAACCTAAAGGCTTTTTAGCCTTAAAAACAAAAACAAGAGCCTCTGGTAAAAGTGTGTAAACTCTGGGAAGAAAAGCTTTGGGTGTGTTCTCAGCTGCAGCTAAGTGAGAATTGACCTCTGACTGAAAGCAAGGCCGCAGGAAGTGTCCTGGGATGGAGGCCCAGGAAGGAGCCCAGCAGGGTCTGGGCAGCCCTGGACCCTCTGGCCACGAGGGCCTAGGTCTGCCTTGGGCTTTCCACTTCACGTAGTTATTTTCATTTCACAGATAAGGTAACTGCTACCTGGTAGGTGGACATGCCACGGTTGGGGGGATCGCTTCTGGTAGAAGCCCCGGAGCCCGGTCTTCTGAATGAGAGTTTAGAGCCCTTTCTCCCACGAGTTAGAAGCAGGATGCTTTTCTGCTTATCACTTGGCACTAAATAAAGGGAGGCCTGACTCACATTTGTGAGTCTCTTTGGAGCAGCCTCTCCCCGAGTGCCCCCGGCAGGGCTCAGGCAGGGACCTCCGCTCCCCACGAGGTACCGGCTCAGCCCAAACACACGTGCTCCGGGGGTGGCAGCCACCCTGGGGCTGCCTCGCTATTTATATCACCAGTTAATAGACCTGTTAATGGAGCTGATGCCGTTACTGTGGGTCCACAGGTTTCTCTAGTTTCTTTCTTAGGCTCTTGATTTCCCAAGCCTTATGCAGGTTAAGATCTTTCAAAAACCAAACAAATAACCGCCACCCCCTGGCAAAACCCCAAGGGCTCGGCGTCCTTGGTGCCTGTGAACCGTAGCCGCACCAAATCCTGTTCGAAGCCAGCGCGGCCTCTGCTGGGAATAGGTTACCCTTTCCTTCTATAGAGCGGTCCTGCATAGGGTTTGTTTTGAAGGGATTTGGCTGAGTTGCCTGAAGACTGAAGTGTTTCATTGTAAGAAGTCAAGTCGGGTCTCCTGGGGTGGAGCACCTGAATCTCTGTGAGGAGAGTGCTGATTCGGGGACTATTCCGGTGTCAAACACACTTTTTGTATTACGGTTGTTTGTTGAATGAATCAAAGTCGCGCGCTCCTACCCCATAACTGTCCGAGTTCAGCGTAGTGTGATCTGGACAACCGCTAAAGGACTGCGGTCTGGGGCCAGCCATCTTCGGAGGACCCGCAAAACGACAGGCTCCGTGGGCTCCCATACGTGCATCACTTCTCTCCTGACCCGGCAGCGCCGGGAGGTGGGCGGTCCTCGTCAACCTCATCCAACCGCCAGGACTCTGGCGCTCGGGGTGTTGCTGCCTGGACCTCACACAGCTGGTGAGGGGGTGGGACAGGAACCGGCTCTCTGGCTCTAAGGCAGGTCGTCAGCGCACAGGTGCCGGGAGGCCCGGAGCCCCGTGTCTTGGCTGCTGTGGCCGTGCTGCTGCTTCACAGAGTAGCACAGAGTCCCAGGGCATCTGGTCTCCCACGGGCACCCGGGGGTCCTTGGGGGCTGGCTGGCTCCATCGGCTTAGCTGAGCTTGCAGAACTTGGGTGTAGATGGAGGCTTCGGCCCCTGCCCCCCACCAGTGTCTCATTACCTGGGGACCAGAGGCCTCCTGCAGCTCGGCCGGGGTCCGGGAGAGCCCACCAACACCCTGTCCCGTCTGCTGGCCCGCGAGGCCGTGGCCAGGGCTGGTGTGACCCCGGAGGGGCCTCTGCCCACCACGGGTGGGTCTGTGTCCCGGACGGCCTCCCTGCTCCCCCGCCTGCGCCCCCTGCCCACGTCGGAGTGGGGCATCCAGGGGCCTCTGTGCTCAGTTTTCTGCTGTGACAAGGTGGGGGGGGAATTGGGATTCCTGTCTCACGGGGTCGCTGTGAGGACAGAGTGAGGGAATGTGTGGACAGCGCTTTAGTGTGTTATTCAATATTAGCTGCTGTCTTCATCATTAATAATAAAACCAATAAAAAGGTATTCATAACAGTAGTAATTTAAATCTTGAAATTAGGATGAAATACTCCGCCCTACAGGCTTTCTGAAGGCATGGAAGGTATGACGACAAAGAGACAGGTTTACTTAACAAACATAGAATTTATGCATCCAAATAGAGCCTTGTTCAGAACAATCACTTCTGAGCCTGGTTGTACATTTGGTCAAAAGAAACTTCCGTTGCTCAAGGATACGACCTGAATGCAGAGCTGCCCCGCTGCCCATGGCTGTGGGCAGAGCCCCGTGGGCCGAGTGTCATTGTGTGAGCGCAGAGGCACCCAGGACCAGCTGTGATGAGCAGGGCGCCTTGAGTCTGCGGGACCACTTGGGCCAGATCCAAAGCGGCCGTGAGGGAGGAGGCCGGTGTCCGGTGGCCCTGAAGACGACTGGGAAACAGGCTCCCTGGAGAGGCTTTGGTTAGGGGAGAGGAACAGAAGGACCGGCCGGCTTCCGGGAGAGCTGTGCGCGTGCGTGTTTAAATCAGTGCGCTTGTTTAAACCTGTTAGTCTCCTTGCTTCAGAATCATATCTTTTTCTATTAATTTATTTTTATATTGAAGTCTAGTTGGTTTACAATGTTGTGTTCATCTCTGCTGTGCGGCCAAGTGACTCAGTTGTACACATATAGACATTCTTTTTTATATTCTTTTCCATTGTGGTTTATCACAGGAAATTGTATACAGTGCCCTGTGCTGCACAGTAGGACTTTGTTGTTTATCCTCCCTTTATATACTGGTTTGCATCCGCAGGCCCCAAACTCCCAATCCATCCGTCTTCCACCCTCCCTTCACCAGGCTGTTCTCTACGTCTGTGAGTCTGTCTCTGTTTCTTAGATGTGTTCATTAGTGTCCTATTTTAGATTCCACATAGAAGTGATATCATATGGTATTTGTCTTTCTCTGACTTCCTTCACTTAGTGTGATCATCTCTGGGTCCACCCATGTTGCCCTGAGTGGCATCATTTCATTCTTTTTGTGGCTGAGAAATAGGCCATTGCGTATATGTGCCACATCTTCATCCATTCGTCTGTCGATGACATTTAGGTTGTTCCCATGTCTTGGTTACTGTGAATACAATCATATCTTATAAGTAATATAACGTGTGGTATTTTTGTGGTAGACGTGAGACATGCTCGGTTAACATGCATTGAGCAGTGGCGGTCTTTTAACACTGAGAAAATTGATTTCTGTCTGTGACACTCTGGTTCCCAACCCAATGGGTTCTGATTTAACTTTCATTATTAGGAATGCTTACCACGTCAAAATGATGTGAATTATTAGCTCCAGGACGGAAAATAATATCCACAAAGAGAACATTTACCACTTTGTTAGGCCCAGATCTCCTATGCAGTGTAAGTGTCCCTGTGATGACAGTGACCACTGATTGGAAAAAGAACTACCAGTATTTGGTCATCAGTGACACGCTGGCAAATACATATGAATATTCACCATATGCTTAGACGGATGAACTTTGTACGTGTCTTGTTCTATGTGCTAGAACTTTCTAGGATGATTTACAAGCTAAGCCTTCATCCCCAGGCTTTTACCTTTGTGTGTCATATATAAGGACTGTTTTGACCCAGTTGCTCTCAGCAAGTGCGAATTATTACTTATGTTTAAAAGCCTTAGATCAAACTCCTGCTTCTCATGTTGACCCCTTAGGCCCGTCACATCTGTTACCACTACTTTCCCGGTGGCTTCAGAGCTTTACTGGATCCTGGGGAGATTTGAATAAAAAAGGAACTTTTATGGCGCCACCCACACAAATGGAGAAACGCGGCCAGGCTTCCCTCAAAAGGCTCACAAACTTTGGAAGAAATTCTTTTTTTAAAAGCATCTAGACAAAACATGAGAGATACTAGAAAGTTTTAAAAATACGCAACTAAATATGTGCAGGAAGAAGAAAACGTACAGAAATTTCTAAAATGTTTCAGCCGCTTGAAACACTTTTTTTTTTTAAGTTGAAATCTTTATCCACAGTTCTTGAGTGCGCACTAAATCACGGAATCAAAACCTATGCCTGGTCCCCTGGTTGCACTCGGGCAGCTCGCAGCCGCCATTCAGGGTCCTCCCCTCTTCTGCACACGTGTCCTCTAGAAGACACTCAGGACACACGGCCAAACCAAGTAAATGGACACAGAAAAGGAAAATCCGTGGTTTTCACCTGATGCAAATGCATATGAAGCCACTTAAAATACCTGTGTAGACATAGCTATTGCATGGGTAGCGATAGAAAATTGTGTAACATCTTTGCCAAAAATAAGTAGTGTGATCTTGTACAGTTTCTAGATTATGTATTTCAAGACAATACTGGACTAAGATTGGCTGTTTTGAAGCATCGAAGCTCATCAAGGAGTGTTTACAGTTTACAGTTTGCGGAGAAAGTGGGGTGGGGAGTTGGAGAGCTGGACGCGGCGATTAACTGGCTTTGCGGGCGGACATAGGGAAGAATGACGCCGAGGAGGGCATAATCCCCCACTGACATCCGCCTCTGGCAGTTTGGGGCAGTTGACGGTTCTGCCTGTTGGACACACATGTGGCCGAGTGTGTCTCTGCGGCTTTGAGTCTGAGCCACTGCGGCAAATCACCAAGTGCTGGCTGGACAACAGCAGCAAAGGATACTTTTGTTTTCTTTTTCCGTTTGCGCATGAGAAAGCCTTCTCCTCTCTCCTGCTTAAATATACACAAAGGGCTCAGTATACTTAGAGTGCTAACACCCTGAAAGGGAAACTGGGAATTTTAAAGGAGTTTAATCTGACAACTGATGCTCTAGTTAATTCCTAAATGAATAACTGATTAGCTCCACATTTTCCAGGAAAGCACAGCATTTTGCATCATGACATAACTCAAGATTACGTATCATTTTATTTTATCTCAAAGAGGCACACACATAAAAGCCAAGCGTCTCTCCACTTGGCACTTGCTCCTTCTCTAGCATGTCTGGACTAGCAATTTGGCTCATTAAAAGGTAGCAAAACAAAGTCGTTGCAAAAGAGGGAACTGAGCTTTAGTTCTGTAAGAAGTTTTAGTGGTTTGGGTTATGAAGACGTCAGACGGCTGCCAGGCCAGAGAAGGATGCTCACCGCGTCTGTTCAGAAAACACAGGCACATCTCTGTGCTGCCTTGTCATTATTTTTAAAGTGTGAAGGGAAATCCATTCGCTTGAATACTTTTTCTTGAAATGCTAACAAGGATGTCGATTGGTAGCCATTAAATTGCAGCTCTGGTGATGTGGACGCCCACCTGTGAGGGACTTCCTGGCGACGGTGGCCTCTTGACACACGGCTGAAGGGTTGGTTTCCAGAGTAACGTCTGCTCTTTATTTTCCTCTGGGTTGGTTGGCCCTTCTGAAACTCTGAGTTATAGATACTCTGAAGTGAGGCAGCATCATCTGAAACCACATCTGCCAGCATGTTGTTCTGACGGCACAGACCCGGCAGCCCCCAGGCAGGCGGAGGCAAGAGGTCTGAGTGGCCCTTTCTGCCCCGAAGTCACAGGTGGTTCTGTCCCCTCACGGGCCTGGTGCCCGGCGACCGCGTAGCAGTCACTTCACAGCTTGCAGAAGGCCAGACTGGTCTCTCCCTGACGCCCAGGTCACAGCCTTGGTCAGCTCAAGGACTGTTTTGTTCGTTTGTTTTTGTGGCTCTTTGTTTTATAGACCATCTAGGTTCTTTGCTTCTGTTTCTCGCTTCCACCTGGGTCCCACCCACTGCACTGCCCGTTCACTGTTGCAGGGGCAAACAAGAAAGGAAGTAAAACAAATCAACCTGGCTACATGTCTAAGGTTCTGGATGCATTCTGGGTAGTGGGTAAGAAGTTGGGTACATGAAAATGAGGTCTGTGCAGTGAGAAGCTGGAAACACTTGCGATGTGCAAACAGAGCGAAAGGGTGGAGCCGACTCTGGGCTGAGGATGGAGGGCGAGAGCTGGCTTGGGAACCGTAAGCCCCTGCAGGCATCTCGGATACTTACGGCGAGATCTTGGACGAGACGTCTTCGCTCCACAGTCTCTCATCTGTAACACGGGGACCATCGAGTCCTTGCGAAGACCTGCGATCAGATCACAGAAAGGCCCAGGAAAGCGGCCGCCTCCTGGGGTAACTGATGCAAGGTAGTACTTGAGTGGCTCCATCCACTACTTTCTACATGACAGACTATTGCAGTCTTTAAAGTTATCTGTAGAGCTTTCAAGGACATGGAAAACTGTTGAAGAAAGTTTTTTGAAAAAAGTAGAGTTCAAATGATAACCATATGATGTCAAAATGTAAAAATAACTGGAAGGAAGATTGAAATATGACAGAGTATTACATGGATTGCCCCTGGATGTTGGGATTATGGCTGATCTTAAAAAGAATTTCGCTTTATCCTTTCTCGGTTTTTAGAAGTAATTGTGTGTTTTTTTCCCCCATAGGTAGAGATCCTTCCCCCAACTCAAAAATAAAATGAGAAAGGAAGGTTCTGTATATTTCATTTATTCAAGCTACACTGATACACACAGTGAATTTAAAAGTTGGAAACAAATGATGAAATCAGAACATGCAGGGTGCTCTCTCTGAGAGGCTGTGCTCTAAAAAAATAGTAATTTGGGGGCTTCCCTGGTGGCGCAGTGGTTGAGAGTCCGCCTGCCGATGCAGGGGACACGGG
>NW_006775534.1:1098367-1099626 GCF_000442215.2 Lipotes vexillifer
CCGCCCCCGCCCCAGACACACAAAAGACGAGACTGCTTGTGGTGTCCCGTTTTCACCAACTCAGACCGGGTTCCGACTGGGCGGCAGGGCCAGGCTCTGCTGAGTGTGGACGGCTCGCCCTCCAGGGCCAGGTGGGTTTGGAGAAGCAGAGGCCGGGCCGGCTGGCAGCAGCTGTGGAAGGAATTCCACTCTGGTGCTCAGCACACAGCAAGGGCTGTTCATTAACCAGCCCCGTGACCGCAGGAGAACTTAATTGTTTTTTATTTGGTATCTTTTTAGCCAGAGGACTTTTCTCTGTATTGATAAACATTACATTAATTTTCCATTGGTCTGGTTAGTTCTAAGATACCGTGGGTCAAATCAAGGTCTCAATAATCCCACTGGAAAAAGCCCAAAATAAGCAAAACCCAAAAACCTCCCCCGAATTCTAATCAGAAAGTGATGTCAGTCACTGAGGCCCTGCTCCCAGGCTGGTGTGTCCCCGTCGCCTGTGTCCTCCAGGCCGTAGGTGCTGCGGCTTTGCGGATGTGGAGGCCTCATCCTTGGATATGCTCTTCGCCATCTGTTGACCAGCGTGAAAGCTGGAGTTTCAGGGAGGGGATGAGAGCGTCCTAGTGTCCTCAAAGAAGTGCCGGCCCCGAGGGCACGTGAGTGGCCGGGCGGAGGTGCTGGCTGCCAGCGCTCCCAGCGTCCCTGTGTTGTCACTTTTGACCCAGAGCCGACAGCTCACATTCCAGAGGAAGTGCCGCTTCCCCGCTTCCCCACTGAAGCCCACGCCCGGCTCCCGGACCAGAGCTGCTGGCCCCACGCTGCTCCACGTCTGGGCGGCTTGGAAATAACTGAGGGCTCTTCCAGTCCCGATAAACTGTGCTTTCCCCGGCTCCCGGCCCTTTGAAGTTGCAGACAGTTTCCTGATAATTGATAATCTAATCTCAGCCCGGCCCGTATGCTTTTTCTTTCCCCCCTTTTCTTTGCAGCCTTCTCTGCAAGGAGGGAATTCTTACAGGGGACGTATCGATCGCCTTGAGGGGAGGTCACGGTGCAGGAACTGCCCGGGGAGCACGAGTTCCGTGAAAGGGGAAATCTTGGCGAGATGGAATAACCACCAGGGTGCCCGGTTGGATGTGGGGAGGAGAGAGGAGGAGGGTTAGAAAGGATTTTCTTCTCGCTGCCCTAAGGCTGTACATGGCAGTTACTCTTGCGGAAGCCATAAAGAAGTTGTTAATTACAGGTTTACACCCCTGTGGCCCAAAGCAGGA
>NW_006775534.1:1099636-1125926 GCF_000442215.2 Lipotes vexillifer
GCAGGAATGGGACTAAAGGTTACAAAGTGGTTCTTTAAAAAAAAAGAGTGATACACGTTCTCCTTTCCAGTGGAATAACTTAATTGCAAGTCAGGTTTGGGCCTGATGAAGAAAACTCCCAAAGAGACATCTTACTGGAATAATTCAGTCTGTCGGTACCCCCCCAGTTCGCTTTTGGAACTGTCCATTCTGCTTTTGTTTTCTCTGATTGTCTCTTGAAATCTTTCAGACGGGGAACCACTAGAGCATTAGGCATTAAACGTGCCTCCCCGCCTCCCAGCACGGGTTATGATATTATGCGTTTACGGAGACCAAGGGCGCGCTGTCACTTAGCGATCGAGTTTGCCGTGGGATCCCGGCATCCCACAGGTGCT
The DNA here is from genome assembly GCF_000442215.2 of Lipotes vexillifer. Taxonomy (NCBI): domain Eukaryota; kingdom Metazoa; phylum Chordata; class Mammalia; order Artiodactyla; family Lipotidae; genus Lipotes; species Lipotes vexillifer. The sequence goes on from NW_006775534.1 coordinate 1,100,011, forward strand.
GAGGTGATGCTTCGTGTGCCTGATAAGGCTTCGTGCCCCTCGAGCCTCGAGACGCAGCCGCATTCTTGGCAGAGCCAGGCATGTCCACCCCGGGGCACCCAGATGACGTTTCCACGAGGTGGGAAGGGCTGGTTTCAGAAATGGTCAGTGTTAAAAAGTTAAATCCTCTTTGAAGCAATCCGCTTTTTCTGTACTTAAGTTTGACTCAGAGGAAGCCAGGCAACGCTCTCGGGAGCCTGGGCTCCTCGTGTGGACTCCAGGCCCTGGCTCGGCCTCCACACTCCCTCCTTGTGGCATTTATGAGCCGCAGCAATTCGTGTGTGTGTGTGTGTGTGTGTGTGTGTATGTGTGTGTGTGTATGTTTCGGCCTCTGGATGGGCTGCCGTGTCTTTTTCATCTTCTCATGCCCAAGACCCAGTATGATGGTGGTACACAGTAGGTGCTCACTAAAGGCTTGATTGAACTAGTGGCAAATGCAGCTTTCTGAATATGCTGCCCTGTGTGTGCCATTCCTGCGATAAAAAACATGCTTCTGGGTAACTTTCTGTTTGTTTCGCATGTTTTTTCAGCATGTTTGTTCCAAACTGGGAGTGTCATCAACATGGCTTGTTGTACTTGAGGCAAATGAACAGCCCTTCAGAGAGTTGGCATGAAAACCCTCGGGGCCGTTTAGGTGGGCACTGGGGTTTATGGCAGACAAAGGGTGCCGTGGCAGGGGGACCTGGGAAGGAAACGAGCGCCCTGGGGACAGGGAGTATCGTCCTGTCCTCTTTCAGCTGCAGATTGGCCTCTGGGAGGGACACAGATTGTCCGCTTATGGCCGCAGTAATTCCTTTTCCTGTGTCCACGGTGACCCCAGGGAGGGCTCGTGGGGCAGCAGTGTGAGGACCTCTGTGGTGGGGCGAGGGCCCTGTCGTGTGTTAGAATCCGAAGAGTCTGGACCCCTCCACTGGTTGGGGGCCCCGAGGCCTCAGATCTGCTGCTGCCCCCTCAGCGTCCGCCTGGCACCTGCTGCTTCCAGTCTAGCTCTGGCGGGCCCAGTGTGGCCCCATTGTGGCCCCGGTGGGAGCCCAGCAGCAGGCCTCACTCCCCAGGGACAGTGGTGGGAGGGGCCAGAGTCCCGACTCACATTTGCACGCAATGTGGCAGAGTGGGTGTCAGAGTGAGCTTGGGGGCAAAAAATAATAACATGAAATCTCTTTGCTGGGCTCACGGGCAGGTGCAGAGGACAGACCCGGACCCCACGGCTCCCTGTCCCTGCACAGCTGGCCCTCTGCCTCTCACTCAACGTGAACTTGCCCCAGCACAGTCCCCAGGGAGGGTGCCCTGCTGCCTGGCTCTTCTAACCCAATTTCCATTCCCCTCACATGCTCCCCGGCCCCTACGTCAAAAGTGGCCTTTTGCTTTCTCCTTTTGTAACACATTACTGTGTGATCATTGCATAAAAACTAAAACATTCTCAGAGGCAGAAGAAAATAAAAGGAATTGTTCATCTCCCAACAAACCTGTTTTCTTGTGTTTTCTCTCAGTTACTTTTTCTGTTTCACGCACAGCAGAGACCATGCGTTCCTCTCGTCTCATGCTTTTTCACTGAATGTCGTAATAGGCTTTCTTACCAAAAACTGGACTTCGTGGTGATTTAAAATGTCACCGTATGATTTATCATGACTTACTAGTTACCAGAGGGAGTTCCCGGGGTCCAGACCATTGGTGGAAGCATCCCCCAAATGGTGGACGTGTGGAAACTGAGGGCAAGTCCAAAGCTGGGTACGACACCAGAGCCGAGCAGCCGGAGGAAGGCGTCAGAGCCCGTCTTCAGGACCACAAGCCCCTGCGCTCGCCGCGGGGACTGACACGGGTACGCACACGTGCACATGCGTACATACACATGCACACACAGGCACACATGCTCACAAGACACACATGCTCACATGCTATCTACACACAGACACACATGTATATACACAGGCATGTATGCACACACCATCCACAAGTCACGTGTATATACACAGACACACATGCAGGCACAAACATTAATGAACCACAACATGCATGTACACGTGCAAACGCACACACAGGCCTACGCACATGTATACACACAAGCATACACACGTGCACGTGTACATGCTGATGCACACAGACACGCGTGTGCACGGCCTTCCCAGTAGGGACGAGAGAACACTTTGAGACGTTGTTGGTTCTTGTCACCTTTAATCACAGCAGACGCATTCTGTACGGCACCACACTATTTCCCAGGCCTGTCTCTGGCATCTCCTGTGATGTGAGGTCTCTGGAGCCGGCGCGGTGAGTCCCGGGTTACAGACAAGGAAGCAGGCTCGTGCCATTCAGGGGTTCCCGAGGTCCGGGCTCCAGGCTGGGCTGGAGCCAGATCTCCTTCCTCGTGGACTTTTTTTGTCCTTAAGGGTCACATGAGGGAGAGAGAGAGAGAGAGAGACATAAAGATGTTTTCTTTTTTTTTCTGATGAAATAATAGAGATGTTGATGTGGTGAGAGAGAAGTGATTTTAGGGCCACGCAGAAACTCGCTGGCCAGATGGAGAGGGGATCTGTGTTTCCTTGTTTGGATGCAGGTTTTTCTGCCCTGTGCTCTGTTCTTTATGGTCTTACTAAAACGGTGACGTGAAACCAGCAATTAAGCACCAGTGCATCTCGGTGAGGTTTCAGGGAAAAGCCACCGTCACCCTGAAGTGCATCAGCCCCAGGAGTGGCACGTGGAGCCCAAACACATCCCCTCTCTGCCCCGCGTGCCCGGCCGTCCCTCCTCGTTCTCTGTGCCCGCCCTTTGCAGTGGCCGTGCCCATGGGGTTCAGAGAGACAGCCGGTTCTTCCATGTCCGAGCTGTGGCTATACTGGTTGTGTGAACACGGCCGGGTTAGCTTGGTTGGACTAAGTTGGTTAGTTCCCAGCCTCGTTTGTCCAGAGGAGGAGTTTCTGAGCCGCCCCCGTATGTCCCGGGCCACCCAGAGCATCCACTTTGGGAAATGTGTATCTGCAGAAATTCCGAGCGATTTGATATCAGTGGCTCGTTGGGGAGAAGTTGTTCAAAAGTACTGATTTTCATCCACATGGAAACCTTTAACTCCATGAAACTGTATTTGTTTGGAAACCAGATTTGATGGCATTTGTCCCTAAAGACCCATCCCCGGAACAGCTTTCAGTTGAAAGTCACTTTCTACAACAGAAAGGGCTCTGAGGGGGCGCTTTCTTCCGAGTCCCCCCAAGCCTGGGGAGGGCCCTGACCCAGTGTTTCTTCCCAGGGGCTCACGGGGTCTCATGGGGAAGAGGCAGACGGCGCCGGAGAGGCCCGTGTCCCGCCAGCGCTTGGTGCCCTGGGGCGTCGATTCCACGGGAGGGCATCCGAGCTCCTGACGCTTCCCCCTCCGTCCATGGAGGAGCGGCGCGGACACCACGCTTCTGTCCTTGGGCTTTTGCTTCATCGAACTCAGTTTTACCGTCTCTTATACTTAGTGCCTGTTGTGTGGCTTTTGCGGAAATGTTCCGGGAGGGCTTCAGGTCCTGTCCCGCTGTGCTGCTGGCCTCCGCGTGATCCTTTGACTATTTCGCAGCCCCCTTTCTGCAGCAGCCCTGCCGGCCGCGAGGCTCCAGTGCAGGGTCACTGGCTGCGTGGCAGCCCCGCCTGGCACAAGGAGCAGAGGGCAGGACCGGCCTGAGTGCCTCCTCTTTGCTCTGAAGATTTAAATCAGAGCAAATTTAAATCCTCTCATCTCTCTCATCACGTGTGTGTGTGGGGGGGGGGCACAGGGTGGAGGGTGTGACGGCACTAAGTTCTCCCCAGTGGTTTCACTAGGTCATCACTGGACCCCTTGAATCTCCTCTGATGTGCAGTCGAGACCACTTTGATTCCAGGAATAGATGAAATGTGTGTCTTTCTTTGGGGGGCATTTTTGTCCAGACGACTTTCCCTGAATAGATGTCCTGTGGGTACCAGGCACTATGTTCTCCCGAGAACTCTGTCGCACACGATCATCTTTAATGGGAATCGCGTTGTTAGCGTCATTTCACCCACCAGGGAGAGAGCAGGCAGCAGCAGAGTTAGACTCGTGGTCACATGGACCACATACCTGGTTCTGGGGACAGAAAGAGGCGCCCTTGGAAAAATGTGGCACATTCGAAACAGCCTAAAGAGAAGTTTCCTGCTAGCTGAATAGGCATTTTCTGAGTTTTTCCTCAGGAGTGTAGCTAATAACTTAGTTCCTAAGGATCACATCTGGGTTACAGACAAAAAAGTTAACTTTGCCATAAGCCAAAGCCAATGATTGGAGATGTCTCAACTTATATTGGCAACAAGACCAAAGCTTATAAATGGATGTGGCTTTTTGTGGCTCAGACTTCAAAGAAATTCTCCCAACACGGGCGGTTGTCAGAGACCGTGCACTTTGGTTGCCACTAATCTTCTAAATGGGAGCGAGGAGTTCTGAATCCTTTTAAGATCTGACTCACCGCCCGGGACTCCAGCAGCGCGCCTTCTGATGCTTGAATTTCTATCTGTTCGAATCCGCCGGCAAGAAAGAGTTGAGAATGGTATTTCTTTTTCGTTTTTTGAGCTTCACAGAGCAGTGCGCCCTGCTCAGAATGTGAAGTTGGATGCTGGCGGCTGATTTCACTGTCCTTGCGGTGGAGTGACTTGTCGGGGGATGTGGGGGAGTGGGAGGGGTGTGCATGGGTGTGCGTGGTGTGCGGGTGTGGGTGTGTATGTGTGGGTGTGTGTGTGCGTGTGTGTGTGTGGTGGTGTGTGTGGTGGGGCGTGCGGAGGGTGACTCCGACAAATGCAAACATCACCGCCGCCTGCGAATGGCAGGAGTTGCTGACAGGAGAACACCTTGCCTTTCTCTCTCTGTGTCAGTAATGAAAACCCACAAGCTTGCCCTTTTGTAATGTAAACAGAAAATTACACATCCGCACAAACGCCCGCCCCTAATAAGGCAGCTTTTGTTCCTGCTCATCGCGCGGGGAACCTGCCGTGGGGGCGGCTGTGGCTCCCAGCTGCTGCTGGGGGAGCGGGCGCGCCGCGGCCACATCTGGGCTGGCATCTTTGAAGAGGCACTTAATCTGCAGGCTGAGGGATGCTAAGCCGCTTTGCCTTTCTCTGCTGCATCTCCAGCTGAAGCCGAGTGACTCCGTGTCACCGGGGTGACAGGGAACAATTGGGACAGGGATACAGATGCCCTGCACGGGAATAAAGGCGCAGGCCTTGACCAGTCCTGCAAGAGATGCACTGGCGGGCCCGAAGGGCGCAGGGCCGGGCCCGGAGCAAAGCAGCGCATCCCTGGTCCGGAGCCCAGGGGAGGCCGGGCTGGCACCGGGAGACAGATCCCCTCGGATGGCGCCCGCTGCTCGGGGACCATGTTGGTGATGGATTCGTCCTGTGTCCCCACCGCGATGCGGGGGACCTTCCGCCTCTGACCCCAGAGGCTGGTGTGGGTGCGCGGACGCGGCCAGAGTCACAGGCCCTGTGACTCCACAGGCGCGTGGCCACCTGGCGGGTCTCGCTCATCACACCTGAGCTATGACCCTCCTGTCACACGTCACAGCTGCCCAGGGAGCCGGAAGGCTCTGAGACTGTCCCGGCGGGGCTGCCCCCCGAGGACGCTCAGGCCCCTTCATCCCCCCTTGGCTGAGGACAGGGGACCGTGAGCCCCCTTGGCTCCGCCCTCTGCACACAGTGTCCACTTGTCCCCATCCCCGTCCAGCAGGTCCATTAGGGACCCCTCTCCTGTAGAAACGTTCCCGACCTTCCCGACTGCAGCCCGTATGTCCTCTGAAGTCACCTGCTAGTTCTTCAAGTCTTCAGGTCACTTGTCACCTCCCCGCACATTTATTCACCGACCTTCCCCTTTACACCCTGGATGGCCCAGGAGCGAGAACCCAGGCTCTGTGACTCTGTTTCCAACGGCGTGGGGCGGAGGCCCGGCAGGCTCTCCTCTGCTGGGCGGGGCCGTAAGGGGACCAGGAGGGTGGGGGTCTGCGGGGGGGCGGGGCGTGGGCTCTCTTATACGCACACACGCGCGCGTGCATGCACTCCTTGAGGAGACGTCCTTGCTCGTTGCTCTGTATTCTCAAAAGGCCTGAACTTGTGCCACACAATTTAAATTTCAGTGTAATTCTTTTTGTATTTTTCTGATTACTGTTCTTTCTCTTTTCTCTTTCACATCCCAGTTACTAAATTATCCAGGAAAGCAACGCGTTTTAGCAAAGCTTTCTCAACATTTTCCGATTTTAACTGAGGCCTTTGCAAAGCCTTCTACGTTGGCGGTGTGAGGATGCACCCAGGAGGGAGGTGCCGCAAGAGGTGTCGACCTCGCTCTGACCTGTTAAGACGTGAGCCCCCGGAGCCCTGACGCCCCAGCTGGGTCAGGACTGTGGCAGCACGGGGGTGACGAGGGGGACGGTCCCTGGGCCTCATGGGCTGCGCTCCTGGAGGGGGGCTTGGCGTGGGGATGGGTGGGCTGCACCGGCCGGGACTGTAGGGCTGGAGTCCGGGCAGGAGGGTGAGGCCGCCGGACGCGAAGGCGGGGCTGCAGGCAGGAGGGGCCGGCCTCTCCTCGGTTCTCCATCCTGTGAAGGCCGCTGTGCCGCCTCCCGCAGTCCCTCCCCTCTCAGCTCAGGACCCACCGGAGCATCTCCACTCCCCGACCCCCTGAGGGTCCAAATCGGAACGTGTTCTGCCAGCACCAGGGGTTTGCTTGTCGGGTTGTAAAGGATAATTCGAGTTTATGGTAAAAAGACATTTTACATTTTCACCTTGAAGAAATCCATGTGTAAGTTGACATTTTTCTGCTCATGCAAATATGAAAGAGGAACATTACAGAGAATCTGGTCATATAGTAAACGATATTCTGGGTTGGTGGGCGGCCAATGCAGCCAGCTAGCTGCTGGGTTCTGAACGTCCCACAAACTAGGAAGGAGTTTTTGAAATTTTTTTTAATGGGTGAAAAAAATCCGAAGAAGAATGAAATTTCCTGACATGTGAAATTTCCTGATTATGTGACGTTCACATGTCAGTGTCCACAAATAAAGTTTTATTGGCACACAGCCACACATTCATGGATGTGTCGTTTGTACAAGAGCTGAGTTGAGTAGCTGCGACCGGGATGTTCGACCCACAAATCAGGATGATTTACAATCTGGCTGCTTACAGAGAATGTTCTGAGCAGACCTACATCATATTGTTTATCTGTAATCCATCATAAGTTCTAATGACAGGGGATTCCATTCTGTGACACCCTAAACATGCCCACAGACCGTAAAGTGATGAGCTTGACAATATACATGGCAAAAACATTGTAATCACATATTGGAACATTTTCAGTACAGTTGAAGGAAATTTCCTTTGACAGAGAACTTCCAAATATGTTTTGCATCTGTTTTTACGTGCATACAAACACATAACTTGGGAACTATTCGTGAATACATCAAGTGTTCAGCTGCTCTGATCACTAATGTTCAGTGAGGCAGCGGTGTGCTTCCTTTTACTTTAAATGCGTGAGAATATGTAAATGTGGCCAATTATGAAATTATCCCCGATTGTCATGAAGAGAGTACCTCAGACTCATGCAGTTTGATTCTTATAAGTTTTGATGCACGTAATAAAAATAAAATAAAATAAAATATAGAAGTCCTCCCACACTATATATATATAATTTCTAGTCTGCATGACAACCTTTCCATTTAGGGAAGGTGTCCATTTTACAGCTGAAGAAACTGAGGCGCATGGAAGTTCTGGGCCTTGTCCAAGGCATGACGAGGCCTGGGGTTCCCGATTCTAAAGCACCTGCTTTTGTCAATGATCTCATGCTGACTCTCTGAGATGATTGTACTCACAGCTTTTTAAGGTAAATGTGGGGCATGGAAGCAGAATTTTTTTTGGTTTTTGTGATGGAAAGAGGATTTCCTGTAGGATGCTGACAAGCTGTCTGTAAGATTTCCGACATTATTACGTGATTTCTGTTACCAGCCAATATCGGAGCTGAGGCTAATCAATCAGAAATGATCGTCTTCAAGGACAGAGCTTCCCTGGGAGCCCGATCTACTGACAAATGTGCCCAGGGATGGAAAGCCGCTGCTCAGCAAAATCCTGGACCAGCGGCCGTGCAGGGCCTTGGGAGGGATCCCGGGGGAGCGGTTGTTTCAGGTGACTGTTGCTCAGAACACAGGTGTTGGTCACTGCAGAGAAAAGAACTTTCAAGGCCGAAGACCGTTAGACACAGGCCAAACGGGTTTGGAAGACGTGGGTCCCGATCTCGCAGGCATGTTTATCCTTATCGGAGTGTCATGAACCAGCCGTCAGGCAGGTGGCTGATCTCTGAACCTAAGGAAGGGCTCTGTGGGAACGACTGCTGCTCATATCTAGAGCCCCGCACCCCCTTTGAGTTCCTCTCAATTGTCCTCAATTCTGGCCCCGCGGGCCGTCGGTCGGGTGGCCCTGGGCACGCACTGCACATCAGTTCCCTCATCTGTGATCTGCGGGTCATAACGGGACCTGCCGCCTGGTCAGCCGTGGCCTTGTCGTGAGAACCCGTGTGCACCTGCCTGCTGGGCGGGGGTCCCAGCCTGCTGTCCCCGTTCAGGCCCTTCTTCCCGGAGTGATGGCTCACCGTGGCAGGGACACTAAACACTATCATCTCCCTTCCGTGGCCCATGGGGGGCGTGGTCGGCACTTGTAGTCTCAGGCTCACTTTTCTTCACACAGGCCTTGTGGACTTGCCTCCCCTGCGGTTACGATTCCACGGGTGACGGGCCCCGCGTGGGGGCGTGGAGGCCCCTGGGACCCCCAGCCCTGCCCCCTCCCACGTGGGCATCCGAGCCTGTGCTCTGGCCCCGCGGTTGCCCTCCTCCTGCCCTGCGTGTGGTCACGGCCTCTCCTGCCCCCAGTGTCCATCCACACCCATGTCCCCAGCTCTGACTGTGGCCATTCCTGACAGTGGCCCCGGGGCTCTGGCTTCCCCGGGGTAGCGCCCGTCTCCACGCCCCCGCCCGGTGCCCCGGGGGGCTGCTGCTCGCAGCCACTGCCGAATCCACGTGGGTTTTGCCCTGGTTGCACGACTGCACATCTGATTTCAGTCCTGAGGGTGAAAAACAGCTCGTGCTCAGAGAACTTGATGCTTCTGATGACAAAGGTACTGACAACCTATAAAGTACGGGGGCAGGAGAGAGACAAAAAGAATAAAAATCACATTTTCCACCAGCGAGAAATTCCTGCCATTGTGGTCTGTATCTTCCCAGGAGATGCTTTCCTATAGTTAATACGTCCATCGGGCCCTTTCGAAGGCGCGAGCAGAGCCGCACAGCCATCGGGGGAGGATGGCTTCAGTTCATTTCTTCGTGGGGCAGTGAGGACCTGACGCCAGCGCCAGAGCCGAGGGCATCCTGAGAGGATGTCCCCTGCTTCCTCGTCTCCGCTGACCCTCGCTGTCTCGCTCTGTGTCTCTCTCCCTGTCTCCGTCTCGCCCTCTCTCTCCTGTCTCTGCGAAGCCCACCTCACCCACACGACCCCTCACAGCTTGGCCACAGCCCCGCTGTCTCAGCGCCCGATGCCTTAGGTTTCCAGCTCCAACTGTCAACTGCCTCTTTTTCTTGGAACTTCTGAACTCAGATGACGTAGCCGAGGAGTGTGCAGGTGCGCATCTCTGTCGTAGGTCTGTGGTCAGGCTTTGATTTTTCTCGACTGGGTCAGGAGCCCCCCCCCAAACCAATGAGAGGTGACGGGGAGATGGAATCACTCACACGTGACGCGGCTCCCTGGGGGCTGTCTCCCAGCAGGGCCGTCCGTGTCTGGCGTGATGTGAGGACACCGGGCCCTCTCCACGCCGGGTCTGCCTGGCGGGTTCTTCCCTCTCGGTGCCCCCTGGGCATCCCGTCACCCACACGCCTGGCCCCGACACGGTTGTAGGTCAGGAGCTGGGTCCCAGACAAGTGGAACCCCTTCCCTCCTCGCTCTGCTGTGTGTTTCCACGTTATTTCCTCTCAATTTCATTTTCCTTATTTTTAGTATTTTATAACATTTTGGTCTGTTGTATGCATCTTTGCTAGTTGCCTTAATTTTTGGGGGGGAAAAAGTAATATGTAGGTAGATATAAACTATGAGATATGCAGCAGTCAGGCTGTTCAATGTTTATCCGTTTGTTTATTAACACTCTTTAAGTTTCTGAATTCATGTTTGGGAAAGGGAAAGAAACATCCTCCAAAGAACTTACTTTTTTTCTTCCAGTTTTATTGAGATAAAATTGACATAGAGCAGTATGCAAGTTTAAGGCGTGCAGCATAATGGCTTGACTTATAGACATCAGGAAATGAGGGCCACGGTACGTTCAGTGAACATCCATCGTCTCACATGGATACAAAATAAAAGTAGAAAAACTATTTCTTCCTCTTAGGGTTTATTTCCTTAACAGCTTTTCATGTGTAACATTCAGCAGTGTTATTATATTTATCGCGTTGTACATTACATCCCTAGTACTTGTTTATCTTATAACTGAAAGTTTGTACCGTTTGACCACCTTCTCCCAGTTTCCCCTCCAAAACTCCCCACCTCTGGTAACCACAGATTTGATCTCTTTCTTTATGGGTTTGTTTGTTTATTGAAGTATAGTTTACCTACACGGCTATGGTAGCTCCTGGTGGGGAACATAGTGACTTGATATTTCTCTGTGTTACAAAATGATCGCTGCTCCAAAGAACTCACTTAAAAAAGTTCTAATGATCAATATACTACCTAATACCTAAACCCAATTAGTCATAAAACTGAGAACCTTAATTTGGAAACGAAACTTAAAAGTTTCCGGTCCAAAAATTGTGATCTCACAAATGATTTAAGCTAAGAGAAATCAGAAATGAACTATCTATATTTTACATTCTGCTTTGAAAATATGCAAGAAACATTGAGACAATGGAATATATAGTCCATTTTTACATCTTGATTTCAAATTATTTCCCTTACCTTTGATATGCTTTCTTTGGGTTTAGATTTTATAAGCATGATGGTTTAAGGAAAATCTTGTGCATATGAAGATATTAGCAACGGTTCTCCAGAGAAACAGAGCCTATATAGAGAGAGCACGACGTATATAAAGAGGGAGAGAGGGAGAGAGGGACTGAGCGGCCTGGGTAGCCCTGGCTGCAGGTCCAGCATCGGTAGCGCTGGCTGGAGGCCAGGGAAGGTCAGATCTCGAGTCTGACTGCTGTCTGCTGGGACGGTCCCTGCTCTCTGGAGGATTAGCCTTCAACTGACGGGGCAAGGCCCACTCACATTATGGAGAGCAACCTGCTTTACTCAAAGTAGAGACTTAAATGTTAATCTCATCTAAAAAAATACCTTCCCAGATCACCTAGAATAGCGTGTGACCAAATATCTGGGTATGGCTCTTATAGATTGAGTGTTTGTGGCCCCTCCTTCAAATTTATAGGCTGGAATCTCAACTCCCAAGGTGATGGCGTTAGGAGGTGGGGCCTTTGGGAGGTGATTTTGTCATGAGGGTGGGAGCGTTTGTGGAGAACCTGAGGACAGGATGGCAGCTCAGACACTCCTGTGTTACTTTGTTGATGAGTCTGTCCACAGAGGCTGTGGTCCTGTCCCTCTCTTTCTCCGGGTGCTGAGGGGAGCCTGGAAGCATGAAAGGCCCACTGATGGACAGAATGACCACTCCACGGTCTGCTATCAGAACTGAGATGGAAGGTCTCATGCACAGCAGATGCTCAGTTAGCATGAACTAAGGGTGTTGCTGTTGTGGGTACTGTCACCTGCAGGTGCGGTACTGACTTAGTCTGTAGATGATGCGACCCCAGTGAAGCCTCTGCTAAAGCACACGCTGCACCAGGGCAGGACGCTGCTTGGTTCGCGATGGATCCCAGGAGCCCGCACGTGCCGGGCCTGGCCCTGGTGCGGCCCAGCCAGAGCGGGGACCCTCTCTGCACCCAGGTGAGGCTGGGCCCTCTGGCTGCGGTGGCCTCTGTGGGGTTGCATGCTGGGCCTTCCCCTGGGAATAGCTGGGGAGGGCTTCACACTGCTTCCCTGGAGACCTGGGGTCCAGAGAGGAGTGGACAGGACGCCGAGTTTGAGCCCCCAGTGGACGTGCAGCTCCTGAGGACCCTGCCTCTCCAGGGAGCTTCGGGCCCCGTGGGGACAGAGCTGGGCTCCACCCCCACGCACGGTGACTGCTGCTCTGGGAAGATTCCTTGTCCAGCGACAGAAACCATCCAGCGGCTGGTGACCCTATTTGCACAATGACTTCGTTTACTCACTTGATGACTTGGTTAAAAACTCTGACATTTGGTAGCTGGGAAGGGGCTTGCTGGCTCGGGACAGCGGCTCAGCAAGCAGGGCATTTGCAGGACTCAAACCGGGAGGGGCTGTTTCTGCAAAGCTGTGAGTGAAAAGAAGGATTTTACAAAATCGCTGCATCTCAGACTGAGCACAAATCACCGCATTTCTCGTCGTCTTTTGCTTGTTGAAAAGTAATTTTTCTTCCTGCAAACATGAATTGTAAACCATCAACTCCTTTTCCACTGCTTTTTTCAGAAGAAAAGAATTAGCAAAAGCAGGTACCTTGTTAGGAACAGATTATGCGTAGAAGGAATGTACAGAGCTTAGGGATAAAAGCCCTTGCGTCACTGAGACGCTCCAAGTTGGGTCTGGGGCAAGTGCCTCTCAGGTCATTTCAAGCTGGGGCCCATTCTCAGGACCCTCGGAGGATTAAGAAATAAAACAACACCCATTGTCCTGGGCCATTGTGGCCACACTTGGGTTAACTCGGGTTAATTGAGACTTGTGACCCTGGGCGTCCAGAGACTTGGTGCTGCAGAACTGGAGGGTCTTGCTGTAGTTTTGTGATGTGCAGACGAGAACCAGAGCTGCGGACCAGCAGGGGCTGATCTCTCAGAGAATGAGAGACACAGACAGAGACGGAGAGACAGAGAGAGACAGATAGACAGGGAGAGACAGAGACAGACAGCGAGGCAGAGACATAGAGACAGAGACAGAGCGACAGAGAGTTACAGAAAGAGAGACACAGAGAAACAGAGACAGAGACAGAGAGAGACAAACAGAGAGAGGCAGAGAGAGCTCGCAAAAGGAAAGGTGTTCTCGGCAGTCCTGGAGTTCAACAGCTATAAAAGTCAACAGAAGTTTCCCCAAAATGTTAAATGTAGAGTTACCGCACGAACCAGAGATTCCACTCCTGGGCAGAGAACCCTGAGAGAAACGAACATGTGTGTCCACACAAAGCTTTTTGCACGAGAACGTTCACAGCAGCTTTACTCACCAGAGCCCCAAAGTCGAGACAACCCAGACGTCGTGTCCATCAGCTGATCAAGGATCAATGACACGGGCTCCATCCATACGGTGGTATATTGTTTGGCCATAAAAAGGAATGAACCTTGAAAACATTCTGCTCAGGGGAAGAAGCCAGCCAGAAGAGACCATCTATTGTGTGATAGCATTTCTATAAAATGTCCTGAAGAGCAAATGTGGAGTCAGAAGGTAGATTAGTCGTTGCCCAGAGGGTGGGTGGGGGAATGGAGGTGACTGCTCATATGGGTATAAACTTTCTTTTTGGAGTGATGAAAATATTCTAAAATTAGCATGTGATGACGGTTGCATAATTCCAAGAATATACTGAAAACATTGAACGTGCACGTGAAACTAAACTTTATGGGATGTATAGTCGTCCCTTGGTATCTGTGGGACATCGGTTCCAGTATCCCCTTGAGTACCTAAATCCGACGATGCTCAAGTCCCTTATATAAAATGGCCCAGTATATGCGTATAACCTACACGCATCCTCCCACATACATCCAATCATCTCTAGGTTACTTATAATACCTAATACAATGTCAGTGCTCTGTAAATAGTTGCCGGCACACGGAAAATTCAAATTTGGTTTTTGGAACTTTCTGGAATCTTTTTTTCTGAATATTTTCCACCCGAGGTTGGTTGAACCCATGGATGGGGAACCCATTGATACAGAGGGCTGACTGTAAGTTATATTATTATAAAGTTGTTAAAAACAAGAAAAAAGTCAAAATAAATCAAGAGCATTTTTCTTTTTTTTTTTTTTTTTTTTGCGGTACGCGGGCCTCTCACTGCGGCGGCCTCTCCCGTTGCGGAGCACAGGCTCCGGACGCGCAGGCTCAGCGGCCGTGGCTCACGGGCCCAGCCGCTCCGCGGCACGTGGGGTCCTCCCGGACCGGGGCACGAACCCGCGTCCCCTGCATCGGCAGGCGGACTCTCAACCGCTGCGCCACCAGGGAAGCCCAGAGCATTTTTCTTTGAGTAAAAAAAATTCTCTGCTTCCTTCTGTGCTTTCAGGCAGTAAACACACACCTGAGGTGGGTTTCCCGAAGGCGGGGCTCTGGACAGGACCTGGGCATGCTGCAGGAGGGTCCCCGCTCCCGGCAGGACCCACAGAACTGGCCTCTTCTGCCCTTCACACAACTGAGGAGACAAGCTCGTTCTGTGGATAATCTGAGGGACACGGTCCCTCTCCCACTGCCTTTGGCATTTTCCAGCCAGAACACGTTCACAGGCTTTGACGGGGTTCTCCATGAAATGGACAGATGCCCGGCCTCACACCAAAGGGTAACAAGGTCGCACGTGCCCTGGAGCCGTTGGGGCAGATCCAAGAGGCGACGTTCCCTAATTAGCAAGCCACAGAACTAGACGCAGAACTTTGGTGCTTGGGACAAAGAACCTGCGCTTCTTTTCGAGTGGATGTGGCTGAGGTCACGGGGAGCCTGTGGACCCTGACTGTGGGTTGCCAGTCGCAAAGTCGGGGAGAGGTACCTGGGTGTCACGTGGTACCACCGGGGCCCCGGGGCCCTTTCCTTGATCTCAGCCCCCCTTTTGGGGGCCTATAGCGTTTTACAAATGTTCAGTCTTGAGATGGCTTTGCAGACCTCTGTGACTCACCCTTTGCCATTCCCGAGAACACCCCAGAATACAATCTAATTCCACCGCATCAATGCCAACACCCCCTGCTGACTGGCACTTGCTAATCGCCAAGGAGCCAAGGGAACAGGGGTTCCCAAGTCTGTGGGTGCAAAGCAACCTGACCGGTTGTGAGGTCTGCACTGGCGGTGGCCCGGGGAGACCCCTCAGGCCAGTGGGGACCCTCCGCATGCACGTTGGGGCCTGGGGCCGCCTCAGGGGTGAGGCTCTGGGAGCACCGGGCTGGGCTGCTCAGAGGCCTTGCAGAGCTTCGGTTGAGCCATGAAGGAAGTGTCCTGTGGTCCATGGCCGGAGGCTTGGCCGCGGGGGGCTCAGGCCTGGAAAGTGGCCGCAGGATCTTCATTTAAGGTGGAGGAAAGGCTCCAGTTCGCTTCAGGTCCCCAGGTGTGGTTGGCGGCTCTCATGGGTGAGGGTCTTGAGGAGATCCTGCAGGAGCAGGAAAGTTTCGCGTGCCGTTTCCCTGGAGATCCCGCCGCCGGCCACCCTCCTGCCTCTGGCCCACCCCGCCCCGCCCCGCCCCACCTCTTCTTTTGCAGTTATGCTCGAAGGAGGAAGAACCCACAGGAAGCCTGGCATGGTCCCTCCTGTGATTTGGGCCCAGAGCAGGCGGTGTGGAGGGTAAGTGTCCGGGAGCGGGCAGGCCGGCCCCGACCCCGTCTGAGAAGGAAGAAAAGCCCCTTTCCACGGTTTTCACCATTACATCTCAAACTCCAAACAAGGCCCGTGCCTCTGGAGTGGGTGGTTGAAAAGCGATTTAAAAAAACTAGCACAAGAAGGATGAGAAGAAAACAGTATGGAAGCTGAAAAGAAGCCACACGCGTGTTGAGACCTGTTGGAAGCCACAGTGGATTAGTCTGCATTTCACGATCAGGGAAATCTCTACCCACGGAATGGACTTGGTCCCCAGCCCCAAGGCAACCTGCCCTCGCTTTTCTCCTGGAATCTGGTGAGTGGGGCTCTGAGTTCTCAGTCCCACACGCTCCGGGCCTGGGCTCTTATCCTTGGGACAGACAATTCAGCTGACGCAGGGTTTCTCTGTAAAGAGAGAAATGGTCAGTGACCAATGCCTCTCTGTAATAAAACGTCTAGACAGCAATTAACACCCATTTCCCCAAGACTGTGACTGTGTCATCACAGGCCCTGCCGCTTTCCAGGGAACCAGTCGAGGTCTGTTTTGCCCTGAATCGGTTTCTCAGCCTGACCGGGATGTGCACAGACTGTGGTCGCAGAACGAGACCCAGCCCTGCGCCGGGGCCGCTCGTCCACCTGCCCGACCTCGCCTTTATCCCTCCCGCGGGCCCGGCGGGGCGTCTGGGGACACAGGCTGGACGGGGTGCTGGGCTGTCCATGTCTGGCCCTTCGTGCTCAAGCTGGAACCAAGGCTGTGCACTCCTGGGGGCTGGCTTTGTGCAAGCTGACCCCCATCACCAGCTCGTCTTACACCTGCGGCCCGGCTTTGGCAGGGACGACGAGCCAGTGTGGCAGGGGGCGCAGACCAGGCCCCCCGAGGCGCCGGAATGTTCCTCCCTGATGTTCTCTCCTGGTCCCACCGGGAACCTCCTCCCTGGCCTATTTCTCCACTTCCGATGCCTGCTTCCTCTGGACCGGCACCTGCCCCCGGCGGACAAAGTTCCTGTGGGCTCTGGCTCTGCTAGGAAGTGGGCTCTGCTCGTTCTTACGGCAGAAAGGATAATATTCTTGCTTCTTTCAGCAAATGAGCTCTAATAAGAGTATTTCTCAGTGACGCAGAAATCCGCGGGGTTCTACTCAAACCGGAGGATGGGATGGGGACAGGAGGAGGTGTGGTCTTTGGAAAACACACCCAGCAACGTTCACTGTTTCTCTCTGGTTGAATGTACTGCATGCGGCAAGAAAGAGGTCTCGAGAGGTCGGAAAGCACAAAGAAGCAGGAACGGGCAGAGATGCTGACCCGAGGATGTGCTGTGTCTCCTTCAAGGCTTCTTACATGTGTGCATTTTGTATCTTTCGTGCTTTTGTGACATTGGGAACGTGGCTCCTGCTCTAACCATTTAACATGTTGTAAGCCTTTCCCACCATTACACGCTCTCATACAGGGTGGTTTGCCCGGAGACGCAGTGAAGGACCACGCTCCAGTGGAAGAAAACAGCTTCTGTCGAAAGCTGGCTGACTACCCCTCAGAGCCGAGACCCTGATAAAGTACATACAGACACACAGGGGCCTCAGAACGGACGGACGGCCCTTCTTGGAGCAGCAGAGGCCACTGCAATGTGCTGCTAAGGCTGGGGGCAATGAACCCATTTCTCAGATGAACACACTAACCCGCATATCGGCAGGAATAGGAATAATTTGCCCCAAAGACTATGCTCCCTTTCTCACACTCCAAAGATGCCCATGCAATGGCAGTAAGCGTAGTAGCAATTTATGCATTAAATTATATGATAAAGTGTGATTTTGCAAAGCTCAATAATAAGTTATTGAAAGTGGCATATTATACGTAAAATGCAAATTTTCTTGTAATTTGAGTGATTCATCTTTCAAATACTTGGCATCTAGCCTCACTTCTCGTCATAATTTTCTCAGGGGTGTTACATGGCTCAGGCTTTATTTAAGACGAACAGGACTGGATAGAATCTTCGGTCTGTGTTCTCCTTCAAGGTGGACGTGGCGGGAATCACTTGCTTTGATCCTCATTGTGAGTGTCTGAGACCTGCCCCGTGCCAGGCTCTTTTCTGCATAAGGCTGTGGCACCTTTGACCATTTTTCCATGTGGCAGGTCTGTGACGCGTCACCTTGGCAGGTAGAGGGAATATAAAATATTGCAGGTTGGTGCTGCAAGTCATGAGCACAGGAGCCCATGAGAAAAAGGAGAGAAAAGGCGGGGTGAGGATGGGCAGGTGACTCAAAGCCAGGGCGAGAGCTCGGCGCTTGCTGGGACGGGGGCCTGGGTGGCAGGCGGCTGAGCTGCAGACCCCGTCGACGTGGGCTGAGGCGGGGAAGCAACACCCTTGTGGTGTCTCTGCCGAGGCCGCCTGTGACGTTTCTGGGAAATTTACATGACTGTCCATTGTTCTGCTCTTTGCCTGGCTAACTTCCCACAGTGTATCCATCACCCACCCTGGCATCCGTGCCAGCTGCTGGGTTTGAGATGTTCTTGAGGTTATAAATAAATGCCACGGTGCCAAGGGGCAGACGAGACGGAGCCTGTCGGAGCTGGACATTGGCAACAAGTTACAATTACAGCGGAGTGGCATGAGGTGACTTCCCTCCACCCGCAGATTTAATTGTCATGGGCTGCAGGGGGGGCGGGGGATGGGCGGAGGCACACCGAGGGCCCTGTGCCCTCGGGTGAGCTGATGGCAGCCACTCCAGCAGGACACCTGGCAGCTCTTCTGCGGGGGTGGTGTCTCCAAGTCACAAACTGGGAGCCCCCGTCCACCCAACAGTGGGCGCAGAGTGGGAACCAAGTTGAGTTTTTAAAGAGAATGAGCATTTAGTAAACCACCTGAAAGAAGCCCAACTTTTCCCAAAGGTACAGAATATGAGTGACCCGCCTCCATGCTGATGCCCAGGCGCACGGCCTCCCAGGTGAGTGGGGACAGCCCGCTTGCCCTCCCTGACGCCAGCCCCGTTTTCGTGACTCCATTTAGGCAACTGGGGTCACTCCTGGGCTCACTTGTGGTCAAGTGGGCGCAGCTCGGATAATTGCTCTCACTTTCAGGAAATTCATTGTTTGTAAATATCAGACTCCAGTGATGATGGGAATAGTCCACGCTAATGACAAGGCAACAAGGAATATAGGTAAGAAATGGATATAATCAGAAAGCTAATAATTATCTTGCAGCAGCAATTGGACTTTTGAATTTTACATTTCGTGCATTTTTTTTTTCTATTCTTAATTACAATGGTTCCATTAATGAGAAGCGGCCTTCGGGACATAGAATGGGATTCATTTTGACTAAAGAGGATGTGTGCTCTGTGCATGTGCGGGAACAGCCAACAGCTCATGGATTTCCGCTGAGTGGATGCAAGTGCTGTTTCCTACACGAGGGCGATGATCCCTTCGTGGACAGAGCAGCAGCAGAGCCCAGCACACAGCTCGGACACAGGGACCCCTGGTCTCCAGGGCTGTGTGGTTTCACACTGGCCCTCGGAGCTCTGCTTGCCATGCTACTTGCTGCTATGTCTGTCCTGAACTTGAGATGGATGTGTTGATCCCCGTCAGTCAGCGACCACCTTGAGGGCAGCCAGGAGGACCCTGCTGGGAGGTTCCCATGACAGAACAGGTGGTTTAGACGTGAGCTGCCTCCAAGGACTGGGAGGGTCCCTCAGCTCACACACACGGAAAAGGTGGGGCCTGACTGCTGATGAGCACAGGAGCCCGACAGCACCAGGCCAGCCCTGCACCCCGAGCTCCCGACAGCTCAGCCCTGCACCCCGATCTCCTGACAGCTCAGCCCTGCACCCCGAGATCCGGACAGCTCATCCCTGCACCCCTAGCTCCCGACAGCTCAGCCCTGCACCCCGAGCTCCCGACAGCTCAGCCCTGCACCCCGAGCTCCTGACAGCTCAGCCTTGCACCCCGAGCTCCCGACAGCTCAGCCCTGCACTCTGAGGCCCTGACAGCTTAGCCCTGCATTCGAAGATCCCAGCCCAGGTACAAACAGCCAGTCACTGGTGGAGCTTGGAGAAGCCGCAGGGCAGAGGATGTGCTCCCCACGCTTTCTTGGATACACCCCCTGGGGATGATCACACTGGAGACCGGTTCACCCAGACAGCATCGCTCCCCTCAAACGAAAGGGCCCTGCTGACTTTTTGCTGATGCTGCTTTGCCAGTTCAGGCCAGGCTGCGGTGGGCTGCCCACCCTCTCCCCATGCCCCTGTGGCTGGCCGCCCACCTGCCCCACGGCTCGTGCATCAGCAGCTGTCGTGTACGTGAGGACACCAGGTCACTTCACCTCTAGGGACCCACACGAGGGCTCCAGACAGCTGGGTTCTGCAGTTTTCTGAGCGTCAGGCTTGCGCTCAGGGAGTTTTGGGGCAGGTTCCAGATCCTGGAGCCAAGCCCCAAAGCACCACACGTTTCCTGTTCCCAGAAATCAAAAGAAATCCCATGAGATTGTGTCTCATCTGATTATCCTGAGCTGTTAGGTCATAGATGGTTATTATGTTCTTTCTGAAATAGTCACAAAAGGGAAGAAATAAGATTATATGGCCCTTTAAAAAAAGGCAGTGTATTGTGTTACAGTGAAAAAGAGAGAGATTAGGGCCCGAAGGAGAAGGAAGAAACCCCCAGGAGGGGGCAGTGAGGGAGGTGCCTTGGCGGAGGCCACACGGAGGGGAGGCGGAAACGGCCAGCTGTTTGTGTGTCCAAATCTGAACTGTTTGAGGGTCACTCTAGGAAGGTGGGGAAGCAGGGGCTCCGACCGCAGCCACGTTCCACGCCTGTCACGTGGGCCGAGGCTTGGCCCCTGGCTGCCTGGAGCTGAGGGTGTGTGGGGCAGGGTCGGGGCTAGAGGGGAGGTGCCCTCCCAGCAACTGAGGCCGGGCTGTGGCACCTCTGGTGCAGATGAGCAAATTCTCATATATTTAAAACTTTTGAAAAATTGTACATCTTGGATTTTGACGGCTGTACCTGCATTCTAACCGATCAGTTAAAACAAAAATGACCTCTATTTTCCCCCGTGCATAATTCATCCCTGGGGGTGTCTGCACACCATCCCCTGAGCCTGTGCGGTGTCTGAGGCGGTCCCTTGGCGGGCCTGCGCTCGTGATCCCAAGGTCCTGAAGGAGCCTCCGGTCAGGAACAGGCCCTGGCCCGTGTCGGCCGGGCTGCACTCATGCCATTGACTTTTTATGACACTACGATGCAAATGTTCTGCTGGCAGAGCGTCCAGGGCAGGGCGCCAGTGTCCCGGACGTCCCTCTGACTCCGCAGACCCTCCTGCAAGGCCCTCTGGATCCTCACCACACCCAGGGGTGGGTCTGGCTGGGGAGTGGAACCTGGGACTGTGATGTCCCCCGAGGCAGTGGCCAGTCCCTTCTCGTTAGCTTCCGCTTTGCCGGGGACGGGACCCCCCGCTTCCAGGACGAGGTTCTGTGGAGGATGGTGGGATTGGGCTACGTCCAGGGGACAAGCCCGTGCTGGCCGGCCCCTCTGGAGATGCCTGCCCTCCTGCCCCTTCCTTATGGCCCAAGTGTGGGGCGGAGCTGGTGCCCCGCTGGCGGCCTTCCAGGCCCCGCCCCCCCAGCTGGCCCACCCGCCCTGCATAGAGCTCCACGTGACAGCCAGGGTCCTTGTCCTCGGGTCTTCATGAAAGGAGGCTTCTGGCTTTGGGCCTTCAAAGGTGCCAGGACCCAAGGAGTGATGCTGGTCACCAGTGTTTCCAGGCAGAGGCCCTGCTGGGGTTTCATGAGATTGATCTCGCACCTGCGCCTCAGGTGACAGCAAACCTCAGTGCCAGCTTCTGCGTTGCCTGTTCCTGGCCGCCTGGTGAGCCCCCACTCCAGGTCCTCTGCCCACAGACGACAGGGAAGGCCGCAAACGCCCAGGAAAAAGCACAGACAGTGAGCATTACGGGAGCAGGGAGCAGGTCTCGCGGAGGGAGGTCGCTGGGTGTGGCCCTGGCCCGGCTGCAGTGTGGCCCTCGGACAGCGGCCTGGGAAGTGTTTTGGAAGCGCGAGCAGCGTGGGTCCGCGTGGTGGAGGGAACAGCTTGGGCAGGCTGTGTGGGCCATGTAGACGCTGCCGCAGCGCTCTGTGCCTTCTCGTCCAGCTTGACCTAAAGGACACACAGCCATCAGGAGCCCCTCCTTTTTCTGTAAAATCAGAAGAAACACATCCTTGGGGAGCAACACCCGTGTTTCCGAGAGACTCTTCAGGGCTGGTTCTCAGCCGAATGCACACAGCACCCCTCATTTCATTAGGAATGTGATGGGGATTTTTCTCTCTTTTTAATTAAATTTGGATTTCAATTACAAACTGATCTTTCTGACAAACACTTTGTCATTTAGCTACGATGCTCCAACTTACGCTTTCCTCAGACGCACCTGAAGCAGAACGTGCAGCCTGCGAGAGCAGCTGCCCCCGACTCGGGCTCCCGCTTTCATCCACTGGCTGTCTTTGGGCCTCAGAGAGTTCAGTGTTTTCCAGTGCACTCATGTCACGGTAAGCTAAGTTCATTTATTACCCTTGCGCTTATATTTTAGGATTGCAAAATGAACGTGCTATGGAGTACAGACACACAGAGACACACACAGACACCCCTTTCTGCACACGTCAGCATACGTAAACTTTTACTGTGCTTAGCAATTGTTATTTGACCCTTGATGATGCGACCTCTGTTCAGTCTTCGGGATTTGGCTTATTCCACGGTTTTGATGTCTATTTAAAGAGCATTGTCCTAACACTGAATTTATCATATCCTTTTCCCCAAAGCTTTCCTCTTACAGAAAAGCAAATACTGTTTATCGAATGA
Source organism: Lipotes vexillifer (assembly GCF_000442215.2). NCBI lineage: Eukaryota > Metazoa > Chordata > Mammalia > Artiodactyla > Lipotidae > Lipotes > Lipotes vexillifer. The sequence goes on from NW_006775534.1 coordinate 1,122,449, forward strand.
TAATAGGATTAACCACATAATCATCACAGTGTCTTAAAATTGCTATTGTAGGACTTGGATTTTATTCCAGCACACACTGTCTTAACCATCTCTCTCTTTTAGGATGATACTAGTCAAATACAACGTACTACCACTTGGCAGAACTCATTTGAAGATTTGAGTTAATGACTTGCGTTTGGGCACAGAGACAGGTCCCTGGTTTCTGTTCCCATGTCCCCACTGTCACCCTGCCATTGACAGGGTAGAGGACACGCACGCCTGCCTCTGTGGGGGGCCCTGAGGGCCCCTCCCAAGTGGGGCTCTGCTCTCCTGCCCGTAAGGTGTCGGGCACACAGTTGGTGCTCAGTGGGGTATGTGGGCTGAGCGGACGGAGGACAGACCATAGAAGGGGGGGGGGGTCCAGCATGGGGGGTCCTGGAGCCACAGGGATGAGGCCTCTTTCCAGGGACACAGCCACGTGAGGACAGAGGGGGCTGGAGTCGGCAGCTTGACCTTGAGGTGCAGCCTTGACGTGAGGAGGGGCCGTGGTGGAATGAGAGGGGATGGCTGGCGTGCTTGCAGCCCCGCAGTGCACCCTGGAGCCTTGAGGTAAGGGAAAGAAGCTTCTGGAATGTCCCCCTGTGTGACAGCAGCCCGGGGAACCCCACTCACCTCTGTAGGTCGGGACGCTGTGGGGATTAGTCTGCACACGAGCTCCCAGTGGATGGAGATTCTGGACACAGACACTTAGGCCAGTTGATCACTTATGAGCCTCTGGCTCAGCAATTAAGTGAACCGACCTAGGAGCCAGACTTCTGGGTTCAAGTGCTGGCTTTGCCACGAGACACATGGCCCCGGGCAGATGGCTTAACCTCCGTGCCTCAGTTTCCCCACGTGTAAAGGGGCACAGCACAGGGCCCCCTGCACAGGTCCCTGTGAGGTCTGTGGGGTTCCTCTTCTTGGAATCTAGGGCAGTGCCAGATGCACTGAGAGCAGTGGCCTTGGCCCCCGGTTTTATTCTAGAAGGTGCGTCTACTGCAACGGCTGGGGTCACGGGATGATAAATACCAGGGGCCGCTCCGCCCTGGTGACCCCGAGAGGGGACATCAACGTCGAGAACACGCAGTCCCCGTTCCATCCGTTTCCCAATATCCTCATGCACGTGTGACTCCAAGACGGAAAGTCACGGGAAAACCTCTGAATAAAACCTGGGGACTTATCTTGGCTGTGACTCGGTCCCTGGGAAGAGGCTCAGGCTCTGCCCGAGCACTGCTGGAGGCCGGGCCAGGCCGGGGTGGAGGGATCTGCGGAGCAGTTTGCCAGGTCTCTCGATCAAGGTTTCAGGGTTTGACCCACCACCGGTTGTGGCCAAACATTTTTTTTTCTCTTGGAAGTTTTCGTTTTTCTCATCTGTGGTTACGTTTCTAAGTAACTTAGAACTAACTAGTACGTAGAAATGACACAAAAGCATCATTTATTTCCTGAATTAATTTCTTCTGTTGCCCTCAATGCACAGGCATTGGAGGATTTAACTGCCTGAGTCACCCCTCCTGGGGTGTCCGCTGTGGCCCTGGCCATGTGCTGTCCTGTCCTCCCGCTGGTGGGGTTCCTGTTGGTGGAAATATCTAGAGTAACCGGGCTTCATGCTTCTTTCTGGACCCCTGGCTCTGCAGCTGGAGCAGAAACACAATCCAAAGCACCAGGCAGCTGATGTCAAGCAGAAAACCCTCCACAAAATCTGACTCACATGGTTGCAGCTGGGTGTCGATTTTCAGTCCAGGAAACTAACAAACTTTGGAAATGATAGACTCCATTCAAAATTCTTTTGTGTTGTTGCAATGCGCAGCCCTGGCTGTTCTGAAGCATCTTAGGGGCGCCTGTCCTCGTAGGGAACGCACCTCCGTCTCACGGGGCTCAGTTAGCATTGAAACTAGCGTCTCGGAGCTGAGTGTGGTTGGAGGGTACGCCCCCTCTTCTCAGTCATCCTCGCGTTGAGGACGTGGCGTCAGGTGATCAGAGAGCATGATTCCAAGTTCAGAAATTTGTTGGAATATCAGGCTGCTGAGTGATCCCGGATAAGACGTTTAACCTCTCCCAGCCTTAGTTTCTTTATTTTTAAAAGGGGCTAATAATATAACGATTACGAAGCTGAGTGAGTGTCCCAAAGGGGCCTGGGTACAGTGTGACTTGGGCCCTTCGGTTATGACGGACATCGAGAAACGATGCTGTTTACTGCCTGAACAAAGCCCCCTGCTCATGTGCCTCTCCAAACCGTCTGCGGCCGCAGAAGGGAAGCCTGGCTGGTGTTAGTTAGTGTGTAAATCTGTGTTGTTCAGACGGACTCTGCCCCTTGTGTATCCTCCTGGGAGCTACTGATGGCATCAAGCCTTCGGAGCAGCTTGTGTGTTTGGTGAGGCAAAGTTTAGATGTATTTACATTCTCTACTCAATTAAGGCTGCTCATCAGACCCATTTGGGCAACTCGATATTAAAAGAAGAATGAGTAATCTTTATGGGAATCATCCTCCTTAGAAAGATTAAGTCAATATTGTGGAATGCTTGGGCGGGAAACATTAACAAACCATCCGGCTCTGAGACGCGAGACTTGGGGGGAAGAAATAAAAAGAAGGCCCTGGATTGTCATTGCAGCCTTGCCTAATTCTCAAGCTGTGCCAGCCAGGCCACCCGTGAGCTGTGAGCCCATTAGGAAAACAGCTGCCCTGAAAGAGAAGCAGGCCGCGGCTTCTAATTATTAAATCTGGGGAGAGGCTCCATCCATCACAGCAATAGGTTTTAAGTGTTTGCTGGGCCAGGGAGAGACCCGCAAGCACTCTTTGAAGTGTCTTTACTAAGGTAAACATCTGAGGAGTATAAATAGCTCACTCTTCCCGCCAGCGAGTAACCTTGTCAGAGGGGCCGGTGCAGGGGGCCGCGAGGGCATCTGAAAAGGAAAGGCAATAAAGGAACCCTTGGAACAGCAATTTGCACATTTACTGCTCTTTGATATGTTAACTAGATTTTTAAAAAATGGAATTCTTGTCTTTCGAGGTCCTGGGGCAGTGATTGCCTCAGTGAGGACCTGCCGGGCAGTAGGGGCCACGCAGCTTCCCGTTAACATGGCGACTCGACGACCTCTTGGACGAGACGTAGTGACCGGTGGTGCCATTCCCTCCAGGAGCCGCCGAGGGGACCGAGCAGGGGCCTCTTCCGTCACCGTCACAAGGCTGCATGAATCTTGGGAGTTTCTTATAAACAGGACATGTCCACTCTGAAAATCAGCAATGCTCAGGACAAAAATTTTAAAAATTCATGTCATCCATACCATCTTAAGACCCAATAGCTCTGGACTTTTCAATTTAGTGCTTTTTAACCCCCAGGAGGTTGACTGATTGTGTTAAAATACGTTACCATAATGGGACACACGGTATTGTGTGTTATTTGACAGGATCTATGACAAAATCAACGTCAGGCCATGCAACTCAGCAGGAAAGCCCCAGACT
>NW_006775534.1:1125961-1146309 GCF_000442215.2 Lipotes vexillifer
GCAGGAAAGCCAAGTCTCCCAAAATTCAGTTAGTTGGATGAGTAATAACTTTCTTCGTCACGTGTATTTGGTTGCTAAAATTTGAGCCATATCTTTGACTTTGAAAACTTACTAGCTGTCCAATGACAGATGAAAGAAGACTTTGATTTCCAAAGTATGCTGTTCCATCTGGCGGTGATCTCCCTGGGTTCTGTGGGGGAGCAGGGTGGTGCGGAGACGGCAGGGTGACGGGAACCGTTACGGTGCTACCGTGTGAGGATGGAGAGTCCACGTGGAGGTCGGCAACAGGAGCTCAGCCAGCCGAGGGGGCAGGAAACACGCCGTCCAGACGCCAGAAGAGCAGCGTCCGCTCTCGGCCTTGCCCCTTGGCTGGTCCTGGAAATGTGGGCAAATCACCTACGATCCCGTCCTTAAATAACCACCACCCAGCACCTGCAGCGGGTTCTGGCCTCGCTGGCGATGCCGGTCATCGCTTCCATCCCCAAACCTCCGAGGCGGGAGCTTGTGCAATGACCTCAGCCCACTTCCACCGAGCAGGCCGAGGTCGGGCCGCCTGTCTGTGAGCGCTGGGAGGCCAGCAGATCCAGGGCTGTGTGGGACCCCCGGCTCAGGCAGGCAGCCGACCCCACGGGGAGAGGCCCCCCCTGAGCCAACGTGCCGGAACATCCTCAGGAGCGTGAAGGATGGGGGTGGGGGGCTCTCCTCACACAACCCCAACCCTGGGCACCGTCCCAGAGCAGTGACTCCCCAGGAAAACTTCCCAGGTCACCCCAGCCCGTGATTTTCAAACTACTGGGCTCATGACCCAGTGGTGCACGCAAAGCATTTACATAGAAACGAAATTAAAAGCAACGGACGAGGATGAAGCAGGGGTCGGAGCGCCGCGATCTTCAGAAAGCTTCTACTGTTGTTTTGTACATTGAGCGTCACCTGCAGGGACCAGGTTGGACCTTGGCCGTTCCTGCGACCCTGCTGTTCAGTGTCGCTGTGGCGCTTTGTCACGATGCTACTCTCTGTGTTCTGCTATACCTCACCAAGCCCTGTTCCTGCAGGGCTTGCTGGCCGTGCATAACATGCCCGTCCCACAGGAGAACCTCAGCCAGTGTTCCCACGTGGAGGAGGAAGTGGGTTGAGTGGACGTGAGCCCGGGCAGGAGTGCAGACCTCGCCGTGTCCTCGGCTGGACGGGGCCCACGCTCGCTGGCCCGTCTGAAGCCCTAAAGGGACTGGGACATCCAGACCACCTGGGCCGGCCAAGACCCCAGCCCCTTGGAAGGTGAGGGGGCAGGGCTGGTGAGTGAGCGACCGATGCTTCCCAGCAGGGGCTCTGGGTTCCAACAGCCTGGAGTTCCCGGGCCGTCCCACAGGATTCGTCCACACCCTGGGCTCGGAGTCCAGCAGAGGCCCCTCCAGTGGCCATGCCCCCTGACCCCCAACTCAGGCCAGGACCCTTCCTGCTGCATGTCTGGTGCGTGGGCCTCACCCTGTCCCTCACTGATCGTCCCCAGTAAAGCTGTGTGTAAATCGCATTTAAACAAACCGTGCTTTGCATCTCATATTTACTAGGGAACTTACTTTTCTCTCCCTTGAAAGAAATTCGAGGTGATACTGTTTTAAAGAATAGAATCTTATTGCAGTGTAAACTGTTATTCTTGTATTTGTTTTCTTTCTTAGTTTTTCTATGTAATGTTTTCTTTCTCCTTTTTAATATCGGACGCATACTCCAGAAGGTGTGCGGTACATATTTTAAGTTCTCTCTCTCTGTACATGTTGTAACTATGTTTCACTGATAGATGTTAAGTCTCTGAGCAACAGGTCGGCAGATCCCGCCCTCATTCTTCCTTCCTTTTTCACTGTTTCCCCTTTTAATCTTATCCTGACCTTAATCTTCTACGTGTCTAGCCTGGCAGCATTCCATGGAGAACTGTAACGAATACAGCTGACGTAACGCCTAACTTGAGCCATCACCTGGCCTCCTGGTTTCCAGCACCTGCCATACGCCCCGATGTGGAGCAGAGGGCCTGGCTAATCCACACCCTGACTCTTTTCCTGACCATTTGCTAAGACCACCATGTGTCTTGGCCTTGGAAAGAGAAGAATAAATAAGGTACATCCCTAGTCTCAAGGAGTGGATGGTTTAAAAGAGAGAGAGAAGCAGAAAGTTGCAGAAAAGCCTGGCCCACCCAGCACTAAAGATGATTGACGGGTGCAGAAAGCACAGGTGAAACCCTGGCTGGGGTTTTGGGGGCCCGGAGGGGTAGAGACCCGCCCTGGGTCTCCAGCGGGTACCAGCTGGCCGGTGTCCCAGGATTGGAAGCGGCTGTGATGGTTGAGGCAGCTTCGCAGAGACGGGTGTGAGGTGCCCGGGCCTCCACGTGGTTCAGGATGGCGGGGGAAGGGGGGACGGGGGAGGGTACTGTGCAAACCCGCAGGGTCAGGTTTAGAAGGGGAGTCCGTGTGCCAGCGGGTTCTGGACAGGAGAACACCGGGCTCTTCATCTTCCCGAGGATCTGTGGCTCCAAATCCCCTTCTGATCCCGAAATTTGCCTGGGTTTCTCACGAGGCCAGTGAAACAGGACTCAAGTCTGTTCTAGACTTGTCCTTGGGACGAGCCCTCAGGTTTCTGTTTACCCGAGTCGGGGAGCAGATGGGAACAGGCCTTGCCAGTATCTGTCTCTCTGGATAACCGTGTGGGGTTGGAGAAGCTCCCCAGATCTCGGTCTCAGATTCTGTCCCGTCCGCGTGGATGATCTGAGGCTGCTGTCGTTCCGGGCCCAGGAAACTCTGATTTTATCTCATGGCCGAAGTGACATATTTCCCAGCAGACACCTCCAGGAAAGAAGATCCGGGTGGGGGGTATTTGATGGCGCTGTCTCGGTTCTCATTCACCTCGTCTGTAAGGTGAGGCTGCCGGGGCGGCAGGTCCCCAGGGGCTGCTCTCACCTGTAGCCCTGCGATCATATCGGGTGTGCGTCTGGTACCTTTCCGTGCATGCGAATCTTTGGCAAATTCTTTGATGGATAGAATTCTGAAACGATTCTCCAGGTAAAGTATTTTTTGTGCATACTAGGCTTGTCAGGGAGCAGAACCAGACTGATCTAAGCTCTCCGAGATCTTAGGGCTCTGACGGGCCGCTCGCCTTCCCCGGGGGATGTGTGTGGGTCACAGACGCCGCGGGCGACGCTGGAAGGGGCCGCTGTGGTCTGAACCTGCCAAGGGGAGATTGGCTCACGGTTCCCTGCCCGTCTCTGGGTCGCAGGGCTTTCGTCCACGAAGCAGCCACAGTCACTCCAGGCCCTGCGACACGGTGCGGGGCGTGGGAAAAGTGCGAGGACCCTCAGGCACCGTGCCAGCGCAGGGCGCTCTTTAGGAGTGGCCTGTGCGGTAATAATAACAACGCAGAGGGGTTAAACGCAGCCCCGAGCGGTGCTGCCTGGTCCCCGCCCACACCTGTGAAGGTTCAAATGTGCACAAAACATTTCTCAGATCAGTGCCATCCCTCAGCTGTTTTAAAACAGCTGACTCACCTCTGACAGATAAATTGTGTGTGCATGCATGTGTGTGCATGCATGTATGTGAATGTGTGTGTATGTGCATGTGTGTGCGGGCATGTATGTGAATGTGTGCATGTGTTGGTACGTGTATGCATGCATGTGTGTACGTGCATGCATGCATGTGTACATACATGTATGTGAGTGTGTATGTGTGTGCACGCCTGTGTATGCACACATGTGCATCTGTGCGTGTATGTGCATGTAAGTGAATGTGTGCGTGCACATGTGCATGTGTGCACGTGCATGCATGTGCGTGTGTTTGTACATGCACGTGTGCGTGTGTGTACGTCCATGTATGTGAACATGTGTGTGTGTACACGTGCATGTGTGTGAATATATGAGTGTGAGTGTGTACGTGCCATTGGGTGGGGTTGATTTCCCTGCATATTATCTGGTGTTGTGTCATATCCATTACCAAAATACTGTTATCTCAGAGGTAAGAATTTAAATAACTGAGGGTCACATCTCACAAAGACAACAGCTCCTGCAGCAGGCAGGTGGTGCCGCAGGTCCTGGGAGCTGTCGTGATGCTCTGGGGGGCGCCGTGCACATCCTGACCTACGGTTTGTAGAGCAGTGCAGGACCCTGGCCAATGTGACAGTGATGCTGTTATGGCTACTGCCTGCTGGAGTAATTTGGAGGGAGTTGGTCTTCCCACAATGACCATTTTTCACGCCCACATTCTCAGGCTGGAAAATACTGGGGACGGCAGAAAACACTTGGAGCTGAGACAAACCACTTCAAATCCTGGCACGGTGCTGAGCCTTCTGGGTGGATCCTTCCAGAGGCTCAATTCTTTAAATAACCTTTCCATTGGAGTTTGCAGATTTGAGAAATGGCCAATGGAGTTTTTTTTTTTTTAAGTTCAAGTGTTCCTTGCCCTGAATGAATCAGATGACTCTCTAGGGAAGGATGGGGCAAAACCAACAAGGTCCTTGTTCAACAGAGGAAGGGTCTGGCTAAAAGAAAGCCCACGTTAGCTGGAATTCCTCATTGTGGACCCCAGCTTTGTCCTCATTACTGAAGATAAGACACCCTCATTTTTGCCTTGTGAAACTGAAGAATCAAGTGGGCGGTCAAATTAAGAAGAGGCCGTGCATCCACCTGTGTGACTGCCAGGGACCCATGCGGGGACCTGCGTGTCGGTTTGCAAAAACAAATTTAATTGCCAATTATGGGATATTATAAAACACCTGAAAATCCTGGACTTAGAAGTTAGCTGAGCAACGTTGACCTGGGGTTTTAGTGAATTTTAAGGCCGTAAAATGAAATACAGGTAAAGGGGATGCAGCGTTATTTTGAGTTTGCTTTGAAGCCTCTCACTCCTCACGGCGTGCGAAATCAGATGCGGGTGTATGTATATATAATAGACACAACAGATAACGTTATGTATATACGATGTATGTTAAGTGATCACTGTGAGGCCAGCGTACGTATATACGATGTATGTTATGTGATAATTATGAGGCCAGAGTACGTATATACGATGTATGTTAAGTGATAATTATGAGGCCAGAGTACGTATATACGACGTATGTTAAGTGATAATTATGAGGCCAGTGTACGTATATACGATGTATGTTAAGTGATCATTGTGAGGCCAGCGTACGTATATACGACGTATGTTATGTGATCATTATGAGGCCAGAGTACGTATATACGACGTATGTTAAGTGATAATTATGAGGCCAGTGTACGTATATACGATGTATGTTAAGTTATAATTATGAGGCCAGCGTACGTATATACGATGTATGTTAAGTGATAATTATGAGGCCAGCGCAGACAGTTTGCTGTGCTTTTTGCTGCTATTTGCATCTGTTGGGAAGGAGAGCTGGGCGATGGTGCTCAGGGCTGCACAGCCAGGGTCCAGGGCCCCCGGGGCGCCTTATTTAGCACGTACCGTGGATCCACGCCCGTGGAGCTCATGGCCAGCATCGCTGCAACTCGCCCTGAAGGAGGCTCATCTAACACACGCGTTCTCAGCAGGAGGGGCGTCACGGCCTTCCTGTGCTCAGAACACCTGCCAGCCCACCAGCATCACACACGGGACACTTGTAAACAGTGAAATCACCAAGAAAAAGCTTGAAAATTTGAGAAACGTGGCCCTGAATGGACCCTGAAGAGGGCATGTGTTTCCCGTGTAAGAGCTGGTGCAGGAGGCAGGCGTCACCTGCTCGCTGTCAGCTGGGACGGGCACCCTGGCATCGCTGTGCGTCTGCGAGGGACCGCGAGGCCCTGAGCATTGATTTGAGGTGATGGCATGTTTTAGGGCGTGAGTGAATTGTAAACACGGAATCCATGATCCTAGAGGACGGGCTGTGTCTGATGTTTAGGAAGCTCCTGCGAAGGAGGAGGAGTCAAATGTTTCTGTTTTTGGGGCAAAACCCAAAGCACGTGTCTTGGCGAAGCCGGAGTGAGGATGAGAGTGCGGCCACGGCCGCCAAAGGCGCACAGCCTGCGTGTGAGCTCATCAGCAGTCTGGTGACACCAAAGCTTTCGTGTCTGTCTCGCACCTTCTTGGCGATGCCGCTTCCTCCTTCTGTCTTGGCTGCCGTGGCGGGATGCGGGATGCGCAGAAGCAGAAACACCTATTTCTGACCTTCCCCAATCTTGCCAGGCATTTACAACGTTCTTTTTCGTTGCACTGGCTTGTTAAAAACATCCGTGCCCGCTGGATCCTTTCTTAATTCCGCATTTCCTCAACTCTGAACGTTCGGTATGATTGTCAATATTTTGCAGGAAGGAACAGGAAAGAACAACATAGCTGCTCAGGTTTGTGGGTTCTACTGACCGCATGTATTTGTTTAGACATAAGTTCCAGAGGCAGGTGTAGAGAACAGTGGGCTTACTTTTAGTTGACTTATGTCCTTGTTAATGACACAATGGATTTTCCTGTTAGTTATTATTTTTTAATTATTGGCATTAGCATTAATCTCCCAGAAAATGAATATAAAATAGGAAAAACACCCTGGCCTCATTGGCAGTATGTTATTTTCGAGGATCTAGCTCTGTGGCGGTGAATGGAACCATTTCCCCTTCACCCACGTTCAATCAGGGCTTGTCTTCTGTATCCCTGGGCAGTTGCATAACTCTAATATTGACCTTAACCGAAGTCCTTTGTTTTCTACCCTAACAGCCTGAAGCATTAAAAAATGCGTGTTTACTTAATTTGTCCTGGCATGCGGTGTAATTACAAGCAGTTTGTTTTCTCTGTTGTAAAATATGGTCTGGAGAAGGAATAAAGTAATGTGGAAAATTAACATCATGATGTACAGTATCATGGAGTAACACTAAAAATGCCTGCCGAGCTCGAACCGGAGGGGTGCTGTTTGTGTCGTGTGCGAGAGCAATAAAGAATTAAGCGCCTCCTTCTCAACTATATATGCATGATTCTCAACTGCGGTAAAATTAATCTGATCTGCCTCTGAGAATAAACACCACCACGACGACAAAATCAAAGACCCCGAAGAGTCGAGTGGCGCTCTCCCAGCTTTGAAGTCCTACCTCGGTGCTTGTTTTAATGGATAAATCTCAGGGACGCCATCCTTGGCTGAGTCCCGAAGGCGGTGGACACACTGTGGGTGTGTCCACGCTTGCGTCCCCAGCTGTGTCTGTGCCTTTAAGGATGGGCGGGCCCAGATGGAAACCGGGACACAGGACAGAGCGCAGCCCCTCGGGCCACCCCGTGGCCTCCACCCCCATCGCTGGAGGGTCTTGCCAACTCTGCAGTTGTCTGCTTCTGTCTCACCCCTCCTGCAAAACATTCTGTGATACTCTCTGTGAAGGACCCTGTATAAATAATAAATTGTATTGTATCATTTACCAAACTTCAAGTGATCACAAAAAGAAACATAATAAGCCTCTTACAATAAAGATAACAAATTCTGCAATTCGCCCAGGGGGCAAGTCAGGACGGTGTCTGTGTGGGAGCGTTGGACTATGCCTCCCTCAGCCGCTTCCTCCCGAGCTCTACTTGTTGGTTTTAAACAGCTCGAGGGAGCGAAAGCCCCCGGGACACCAGTGAGTGACTCAGCATCACTTCTGAGCTGCCATCTGTTCTCCATTGGGTGACCTGCCTGAAACTGGCCTTATTCTATGCAACGTGCTTTAACTTGGGCCTTTCGGGGACATTTGAGGCCTTTTGTACTTGTGTTTGCAGTGAAACCACAGTGTCCGGCTCTGAAGTGTCTCAAGTGCGTGTGCCTCTTTTGTGCAGAGGGCCCACACTCAGGAGACCCACGAGAGAGGCCTCCTGTGTCCCAGGAGGGGAGCGTCTGAGCCCAGGCTGTGGATAGAACACGGTTTATCCAGCTAACCTGCCCCCCACCCAGTGGACTCATCTTCCCTGAGAAGCTGGGTGACTACACAGGGCAGGGGCTTTTAACAACAGTCAAGCAGCAAAAATCCTCCTGGACCCACCGGCCAGAGGTAGGAAAATCATTAGAAGAGGTCGGGCTCAGCAAATATCTTAAGAATAATTCCTCCTGTAATTCGTGACCTTTGGCGTATAGAACTGATAGCGTTAAAAAAAAAAAGCGCGTCAGCCAGACGGCGCTTCGTGGCGAGCGGGAGCTCCTTGTCTTGTGATGTTTGTGTCCTGCCTGCTCCTGAGTGGCAACACCGTTGGGGGCGACCTCACTCCCTTTCCTCGGCGCCAGCCCGGGCCACGCGGGCAGCTGTCTCCTCTGTGGCTCACGTGGTGTCCGATTCCTCCACGAAGGGACACGTGGGAGCCTCCTGAGAGCAAGCTTCCACCTGCCCTGGGACCCCAGGCAGAGGCCGCCCCCGACAGACTCACCAGGTTGCAGGTGCTGGTCCCACATTTTGTTCCAGGTTCCCAGCAGTGAGGGAGAGCACAGAGAAAGGAGGGAGGGAGGGAGGGAGAGACGGCGGGCGGGTCTCGCTGTAACTCTCCTACCCAAGGACCTTTTTGGAGACTTTGGAAAATGCATTAAGTTGATTTTCCCCAAACCTAGCTCCTTCCCAAGTGTGGAATGTACTCAGTTTTGGAGTCACAGCAAATGTGTCTGTTTGTTTCATACATGACCATCCCCCTCCTGCAGCTGGTACTTGGCAAACTCTAAAGCTCCTTGGTTGGGGGAAGTGCACACCTCCTAGGACCCTGGACATGTGCAGGAAACAGGTGAGGGTGGCACAGAGACCGCGGGATTTCGGGATCTGTGTGGAGCCTGTGTCAGGGTGGGGACCCATCAGCGTTGGCCTTGGAGGCTTGGCTGAGCAGCCTCTCCCTGAGGACCTTGGCCCTCTGTGTGCTCCGCCCTCCTCCCAGCTCCTCCCTAAGCTTGCCTTCTAGACACTGACCTTCGAGATCCAGCCCTTGGGCTTCAGTCTGCTGTGCATTTCACGCTGGGGATGCGCCCTGCCCCGCTGGTACCACTGCTCCTCTTGTGACCGTCCTCAGATCAGTTCATCTGTGCTCTGCAGGGCTTCCTGGCACCTGTGGGCCAGGTGAGCTGAAAAGAGGAAGGGCGGACCCTCCCCACCCTGGAGGTCTGGGTGATATGGGTGGACTCATCCTGGTGGGATGACCACTGTGTAGACAGGTCCACGGGGTCCTGGAGTTGGATGTACTGGGCAGTCACTAGGGAGACGCGAGGAGATGCCGGCACGAGCACAGGGTCAGAACCCAGATGCGGGCCTGGAATCCCGGCTCTGTGGCTCCCTGGAGAGGGTGGCCCCTCTGAGCTCCGGTTCCCTGGTGTCAAGACAGACATGCCTTCTGACCTCAGGCATGTGCGGATATGGAAAAGCTCTTCAGGCCTGAGGGCTTCACAATGTGGGTTCGTTCACGTAAGAACGGGCAGCGAGAGGACTCGCCCACTGCTCCCCGAAATGCCCGTGCCCTGAGGCCTGGGGCACCTCTGAGGGCAGGGAGCTGTCGTGGTGTCCGTGAGAAGGCTGTGGGGTCTGTGTGTCCCCTTCTTCTTGTCCCTAGCCCAGCCCTGGTGGCTTCCTGGTGACTGGGGCCTTGGGCTGTTCCCTCCTGCCACCTGGCCCTGTGCCTGGGGTCAGGCTCGCGCCCCACCTTCCCCCTCGCTGGCTCTCGGGGCTCCCGTTCCACCTCCTTATAGCCCCCGGCACCACCTCACCACCGAGACCAACTTGCTTCTGGTCTTGTCCGTCTCTGTGAGAACATCTGAGTTACTTCTGTGGTTTCCCAGCGCCTAGAACGGGCTGGCAGCAAAGAGCAGCTCTGTGAGAATCTGTTGGATGAATGAGCAAGTTCCTGTGACTTCTCAGGGGAGGCGGTTGCTGGGTGATAGGACATGAGGGGGATGAGGTCACGATCAAGGTGAGCTCCTTACCTGTTTCCTCAGGATGGGGCGGCGTTTGTGCTCTTGTCCCGAGGGTGGGCTGGGCGGAGGCTTGGCGCGCGCCCGCCTGCCCCTGGCGACTCCTCAGGTGAGCATGTTTCTTCCGTCTGGGCTTTGCTCTCCCAGCACATGGTCCTGATCCAGTGGCCTGCCTGCATCTTGCTTGGTAACTTCTCTTGAAGAAAGTAGAGAAACCAGGTGGGATCTGGCAAAGTCCCCGGAGCCCTGCTCCACCCCGGCCAGCAGGCCACCCTGGGGGCTTCTCTGAGCCTCGTGGCCTGCCTGTAGCCCAGGCCGCGTTTCTGTTGTGTGCAGTGAGGCTGGACGATGTGGCGGACTGTCCCGAATGACGGCAGAGCACAGGGCCTGAGGCTGTATCACGGCGGGTGGGCCCAGCAGACCTGCTTTCCTGGTCTCAGGTCTGAGCCGAGAGGCAGGGGCCGTGGGCTGCACCTAACGGTGATTTCCGTCCAAACCGGTCTCAGTGGAATTTAGGGTGTAAAACCAAGCGCACTTGTGTAGACTGGCTGGGGGTGGGTGGGGGAGGGCAGGAGAAGTCGATGAGATGTGTGGTCCTGGCGTTCCTCTGCATCGCTTCTCGGGTTGGGTACCACGCCTGGGGCAGAGCTCTGGGTGCTGTTGGGAAGACCACAGCTTTGGTTTGGGTGTGTTGGATTGAGGCACCATTATCCTAGGGAGGGTAGGACAAAACTCCAGCTATGAGCGGTGACCCTGAAGTCAGGCGCCTTGTCTGAGCCTGGCAGGGAGGCTGTGAGATGCAGGTCAGGCCTGGGGTGCGCGGGGGCCCTGCACGTCGAGGGGCTCCGGGCCACGAGCTCACTTCTCGGGGTGCCCGCTTGGGTCGTGATGCCGCTGCTGACCTCTGACCCCAGCAGGTGCCGGGTGAGCGGACCTCGTGGCCATGGAGGGGTTGGCGGGGCAGCGATGGCCTTGGGCACGAGCTGGGTTTCTAATACTGGTGTTGGTGATAGAGCCTCGCAGCTTGTTGAATTCATTTTAAGAGGCATTGATATTTCCTGTACTGTAATTTACTCCACATTAACTGAAACATTACAGGACCTGTTTTGGGATACGCATGTGTGACTCTCATTAACGCTAACTAGGGAGAGGTGGGGACATCGAGAGCAGACTGTCCCCTGCACCCTCCCTCGGCGCAAAGACCGACCTGCTGTTCTGTGGGACAGTCGGGCTCCTTTTCCTTCAAAGAGGTTCTCTCTCTGTCTTTGAAAAGGACCAAGGGGTGTGTTTAGCATTGAAACCATATCAAGAGTCGCAGTGAAAAACAACCTGTAATGACACGGTATGGAATTAAAGAGTCAGCGTAGGGGATAAGGGAGGGGAGGGATCAACTGGGAGATTGGGATTGACATACACACATTACTATATAAAAAATAGATAACTAATAAGGACCTACCATATAGCCCAGGGAACTCTACTCAATACTCTGTAATGGCCTATATGAATGACAGATTCACTTTGCTGTACACCTGAAACTAATACAACATTGTAAATCAGCTATACTCCAATAAAAATTTTAAAAAAGAGTCAGTGTAGCTACAATTTCTATGCTTTGATTATTTATAATTATGGAAATATTTTGGAAGAAAAATGTTTTCCGAAACTTATCAACAAGTCTAGTATTATCTTCACATCACTAATGCACTGCAAAAAACATCCCAGCATAAAATGTGAAAGTGTTTTTTTTTTCTTTTCTGTATAACTTCCAACCGCACATCTATCACATCATGAATGACAGGCAGCATTTGTGGTAGAAGCCAGGGGCGTAACCGTGCGCAGGCCGGAATTGCAGCCTATAAAATATTGAGGGAGGACTCTTCAGCTTAGCAGTTAATGTGAAAATACCTGTAATCGAAGTAGGCCCCGTTGGTTAAGTTTCATCTTATATAAATATTTCAGCGTTCCCCCTTCTGCCACCTATGATGTTAGAGGCCCAGAGACCAGCAGCATCTCTTTAACATCCCCAATAAGCTGTGTGGTCTCCATGGAGCTAGTTTTCCTTTACTGGACAGACTTGTAGGCATTTTACTTTGAAAATGTCATTTTCCTTTTGTTTCGAATAATGCAGGAAAGGCTTCGTCTCCTTTCAGCCAGTGCCTGTAGAGATGCACCCATGAGCATCTCTGTCTGGTCCAGCTGCTGGCCATAGCTCGGGGGTGGTACGGAGCTCGCATTTCCGTCACCTTTCTTGCGGGTGGAATTTGAATCATCTGGAAACAACATTTCTGAGTGTTCATCTGAGGGTCACTGTGCCCAGTGTTAGGAACACGAGCCACTTCAGGGTGGGCATCGCGATGCCGAGCCACGTCCCGGACCCCACTGGGCTGTCCCTCTCTGCCGGTCAGCATCGTGGGAGGTCACTGGGTGGCGCTTGTTTGAAATGCGCCTGCAGGGGTCTGGGGGGGGGCGGGGTGAGGGCGTCAGCGATGACCTCTCTTTCCTCCTGCTGTCCAGCGTCCAGTGTCCAGCCTTCTACACACCTTCAAGCCCAGGCATTTTGCCCTCTGGCCCCCGTTTCAGAAGTGATACTGTTTTGACCCTTCTCAGTGGGATAAAAAGGCACTTTGTCTCTCCAGTGCTTCTGAATATGCGCCACGATGTGCTTGGTGCCGTGTTTAACGTCTCCCCTTTTAACTGGAAGCTCCTGCCGGCATTTGCCGTCTGTGAGGCGAGTGAGGGACCCAGGGTGCGCGAGGGCCCGAGTCAGGAGCACCCACGGTCTGGCTGTGTCCTGGCTCCCCCTGGATGTCCTGTTTCCATCAGCCATGGTTCCACTCCCATTTTACCTTTTACTCACTGGTATGTTTGTCCCCGTCTTGCAGTCAAAACGGCCGCGACCCTCGAAGGTGGGAGCGGAAGAAATTCTGCTGCAGGGTGCGGAGGGGAGGGCAAGCAGCTCCTGCTGTGGTTCGGGGTGTCAGCAGTCAGACGTTATCTGGGGTCCTCAGCAGCCCCTTTCCTCTCCCTGCCATGGTGTGAACCACTTTCCTTCCCGGATAAAGTACTGTGGCGATGTACCCTATGGTCACGTTGAAGAGCCTCCCCGGAAATCAGCATAACTGCAGCACGAGGTGTTTGGCTCGTTTTGTTTCTTAATTTCGAGATCGTTTTAGACTTAGAGAAAAGTTGCAAAAATCGTGCAGGGTTCCCGCGTGCTCCCCCCAATGTTGCTGCTGAGCGCTACAAGGGGACAGTAGTGAACTGAAGACCTTAACTTTGGTGCAGGGCCGTCACTAACCTGCAGACCTTGCCCCATTTCACTGGCTTTCCTAAGGACGCCCTTTTCCTGGCTGGGATCAGGCCTGGGTCCCCTGCTGCATTTGGGGTCACAGCTCCCAGGCTTCCGTCTGTGGTGTGGGAGAAAGTCCTTGTCTTTCGCGCCCTTGGCACTTGTGACGAATCCCGGCAGTTGCTTTGTAGAAGGTCCCTCAGTTTGTGTTTGTCTGATGCTTCGTCCTGATTAGATTGAAGTCATGCATTTTTGGCAGGAGTGCCCAGGATGTGGCGTCTGATTTTCAGGGCATCGTATCGGAAGGTACGTGGTGTCTCTGTGTCTCGCTGCGGCTGATGTAACCTTGATCTCTCGGCTAAGGTGGCGTCTGCCAGATTTCTCCACAGCAAAGTTACTATCTTTCCCTTTGTAAGAATAAATACCTTGGGGAGGGGTGAAACTTGAAATTATACAAATATTCAGTTTCTTCTGAAACTTTTCTCACCAATTTCACATCTCGTGATGGATCTTGCCTGTGACCATCATTAGTGAGGTGTTGTAATGGTGATTTCCTGTTTCTCTCACTTCTCTATTTATTAATTGGATTTTTTCCTTAAGGAAGTGACACCCCTTCCTCCCATCATTCATGGTGGGAGTTAGGAACCTTTATACTGGTCCTAATATGTATCAATACAGTTCCTGTATAAAGCCTGGCTGAAAATGTCTGTTGAAATTAAATCTTGTTACCAGGATTCATCCAGGAAATATTCATATGTCCGGTGTCATTTTATTTTCTCTTCAAGTTCATAACCTTTTTCTCATGCCCTTCTTTGTACCTTTGGAACTCAATAATGTGATTGACTAGTGTCCACTTAAAAGGACTATTCTAAGATTTTTGTCCACTTAGCACACTGTCTTGTGATTCACAAACCAAATATTAATATAAATTTTTTGAAATAATCTTATAGCGCGTCATTGTAAGTTCATATATTTAAATAGAGACATGGTAAATCTCTAGATGTAGAAAGCTAAAAAATTGTCAATGGAATCAGCTAATTTAGAAATAATGGGGAAGAAAGAAATTCTTGGAGAAAACATCTTTACAGGCACCGTATATCTTTACCCTCAGTCTTTCAAAAGAAATGACACATGGATATTAAAGAATATTTTTGCAAGATTGGGTGAGTTGGGTGTGTGTTCTCCTGCATATAAATGTTTTACTGTCCTTTAGGAGCTGGTCTTAGCCAAGAAACCAAGATATTTCCTGCTAAGCTTTAAATCAGCTGTTTTATTGAGCACAGAGAATATTTTATTATAATATAATTCTGTACATAAAATATCACATTAGGAGAGGAATATAAAGTTTTGTGCTTTCATTCTCCATTTACTTGACTGAGAACAATTGCAAAGAACTCTAACCAGTCAGGAGGATTTGAGGTCCAGATGGGCGGCAGAGGGAGGTCTTCAGTGACCAGACTCCTGAGTCACTGGGGGAGGTTTTGGCAAGTGCACTGAAAGGTCATTTTAACAGCAGGAGAAACAGACGACAGCTAACAGCGGTAAGTAGTCAGAGGGTAGACACGCGCAGGAACCCGCCCTGAGGCAGCCCCATCCAGAGACTGGGTGATGGAGCTGCCCGGCGCAGCCTACAAGTGCCCGCTCGCTTTAGTGGGGCGATGCTCAGGGCCATCTTCCCCCGCAGAGCTCCTCCCACACGGGGGTCTCTGGGGCTGTTGCACCATGGTTGGACTTCTGCTGTCCCCCCTCACCCCCTCTCAGGAGCACTGCCACGTAAACCCTCTGCTTCCTCATCTCAGAGCCGTGTTTCTGCATGACAGACATAGAAAGGATTTAATTTTTTGAATATCCCAAGATGCCCTGTAAAGAACCAGTCTCCACTCTCTTACATTCTGAGTATATTGTAAACAAGCTGTAATGGTGCATTTTGCCCGAAATCACGGGGGAGAAACATCAAGGTCCATCTTTTTTAAAAGAGAGAACATCCTTCCTTGCACTTACACTCTCGTTCTCCTTGGTGACTTTAGCTCATCTGATACTCTTGTCAGACAGCCTCAAAATGTCTCCACACTTTGAAACCCTGGCTGTCAGGGTAATGAAAACTTCCTATCCTATTTTTCTGCTGCTTGGATGATTAATAGCAAATAAAGTTTCCAGAGGACCAATCCTTCAGGCTCACCAGCAGTTATCTCTGCTGCGATTCGACCCACATGGAAGTCCTACTAATGTTTTCTGCACTCTTGTGTTAGGGGAACGGGTAATTACATTTTATGCAAAGAAAAGTTTAGCTGAAGTGTTAAGTCAGTACTTCAGAGGATGTGCCCAGAGAACGTGAGGACCACGGACAGCTCCAGGGCTAGAAAAAGGGTCTGAAGGCCTTGAAGGGAGGGCAAACTGAGGACCGGGAATGGAAAGAGAGTCTGAATCCAGCTGTTACCTTAGCAACCATCGTTCCCCCGCCCCACCATCATCTTCACGGGAGAAAGAAGTTAGCACCTCTGTTCAACAGACAGGGATGCACGAGATGAGTTGTCCAAAGCTGTGAGTTGTCCAAAGACGGCAAGTTGCTGATGGGGGTGCTGGAAGGAATTTCTTCTCTGTTGTCTTATTTTTAGGTGTCATGTTGCCACTGTGATACCATCCTGCCTAGAAATAATGAAAAATGCAAATCCCTTTCTCAAAATTTCCCGTTTCTCTGCTTGGTTGACACTATACACTTGTCGTTTTATGTTGTCTGGTACCTTCCCTTGCTCTTGGGTACTGACTGTCATTAAACAGGTAAACGTGCCCTTTCCCCGTGGAGTGAGGCTTAATGAACATCCCAGGAACTCCTAAGCCACCGCACACACCACTTTCCTTGCCGGTCTCCCCAAATGTAATTCGTGCTTCTCGCCTGGCACCTGTCGTGTCACCATTCGGTTCCTGCGGTCCACCCTGCCTGGAAGACTTGGTTTCCAGGGGCAAATCTGGTTTTCCTCTGTCTGGCTCCCGTGTTTAACACAAGGCTGAGCATTTGGCAGGTGTTCATTGTGTGCCATGAAGAGACTGGATGTACTGTGAAATCTGCAGGCAAAATGTTCCAAGCTGGGCAGGAGCTGTTCTTATGAAGGTGCATTTATATAGCAAGTGTTGAGCAAAGCTTGAGCAGGAAGTGCGGCCACTCAGTTAAATATGCACCCTTCTGATTCTCCCAGTGAGGAGGTGGCCTTGTGGTCTCCAGACTTTACCACCGAAGTGACCATGAAACGACGCTTTCTTTCCCAAGGTCACAAGGCACAGAGCAGGAGAGACCCTTGAGACCGTGCTGGGCCCTCTAGAAACTAATGCTCTCGGAGCCGCAGCGAGTGGGTCCTCTTCTCTCTGCATCAACGCGATTTATCAATCTTTTATTAATCGTTTTAGACGCCCTATTGTTGCGTTCTCAAAGTACCCTCAGCAGACCCTCCTGTGGGTACTAGTCAAAAGTGCAGAAGCTCGGGCCCTAGGTTCAGACCTGCTGGATCCAAACCCCTGGGTATGGAGTCAGGGGTCTGCATTTTTATTCACACTCTATGTTGATTCTTGTGCACAGGAAAATTAGAGAAGCACAAGCAGCCATTCTTTTGAAGTTTTTTATGCTACTCTTTGCAGAGGTGGCTTCAGAGATTGGAGTTTCTTCATCCACGGTGTAGCGGGAGCTGTTGCCGGGACAGCGTCCACGGGGGGCTCGTTTGCAGCTCTGCACCCCACCCACTGCATCTTGGTGGAACCCAGTGACTAGTTCTCACGGATGGAGTGGAGTGGACGTTGCGTCTGTCCCTTCCAGGCCAGCGTGATAAGAAGTTGGTGGTCTTTGCCCACCATGGCTGTGAAGGACTTCTGAAGCCGGGCAGGAGGGTTACACCACAGGCGGAGGGATCTTGGCTCCCAGAATGGCCATGTGGAGGGCGGCCAGCAGCCGACGGAAATAGCCGTATAGGATTGCTAAGTGAATGGGAGATAGATGTGTTAAGCCACTGAAATTTGGGAGCTTATTTTTTATTCATTTTGGAAGTGGATGCAGGTGTGATAAAAACCTAAAACTACGGCCTCGTTCTGGCGGTATGTTGATGGATGGTGAGGTTGGCGCTGCAGGCCAGAGGGCTGGTGAGGCCCATTAAGCCCTGGCAGAACGTTTGGCAAAACTGTCACCCGCAATGTCTTGGAAGGCAGGCCTCCTTGTCACGGAGCCTCTGGCTGCAGGGGAGTTGTCTTCGGGGAGGCCCAAGATGTTAGCGTTCGCTGGCTGCCACGGCCGTCGCCAGGGAGGCGTTACAAGCAGAAGGTGAGCTCGAATGGTTGCTGGTGGGTTTCAAGTAGAAATGGAAGAAAAACCCAGGTGAGGCATCAGAGCTTTACGGGATTGGAAGAAATTGCTTCTGGATCCTAAAATGTAAGAGATAAGACTGAAAAATAGTTTGGATTACGAAGACTTCTCTGTTGAGCAAAACGAGTCACTCTGTGCCAGCCCGGGCTGAGTGCTTTCCTGCCCGTGTCTCAGAGGGTCTCAAGGTGGAGGAGGCTGGCGGGTGGGGGGAGGCGCAGACAAGCAGGGAACACAGCGGGCCCGCGGAGTGTGTAAGACCCCTGCCACTGCTTCCTGGGACCCAGAAGGCCCACGTCTGCGATCCTCCGCGGACTTTGCTCAGGGAGGGCCAGGACACCCAGACTAACAGGTCCCGGAGAGCCCAAGCCTAGCGTCCCCATCGGACCCCAAACCTACACAAGTAGGGCTCCTTTCCCCAGCACGACTTCAGATGTGGCCATGGAGGTGATGGGCCCAGCAGGGTCCCTGAGGTGGAGGCAGGGGCCGACCACACCCGTCTGGGGTTCACAGGCCTCTGGGCAGCAGGAGGCACATCTGGGCCCTGATGGGGCTTTGTATTGCCCGAGAGCCTGGGGCCTGAGCTGGATGCAGTGAGCTGGGACTTGGGTGATGAAGTTAGGGTCGTATGTGTGGTCCAGGGCCAGAGGCTGTGGCAGAAATGACCCGTTGTCCCCATGCCTGTGTGTCCCCGTCCACATGTTACCGTGTCCTCAGACGTGGCTGCCGGCCAGGGGCTGCGTGTCCTACCCCGTCCGCTGCCTAGACATGTCCATGCTTCTGGTTCTTGCCACTGGGATTTGAGCGTATACGATGCAATGCTGTCTGCGCCGGCTGAGGTGGGAACAAGCACCCGGTCTTCTCCGTCTCGTTGTAGTTGTTGTGGCTGGAAGAATAGGAGTCTGGGGCCCAAGGGGACGCCACAGCCACAGGGGGAACGTTACTGTCAGGACACTGGGGAGCCGCAGCGAGGTCACGGCAAAGGATGGCGCTGTCAGGCCTGTGCTCTGAAAAGGTCAGGGCGGCGCT
Source organism: Lipotes vexillifer (assembly GCF_000442215.2). Lineage (NCBI taxonomy): Eukaryota > Metazoa > Chordata > Mammalia > Artiodactyla > Lipotidae > Lipotes > Lipotes vexillifer. The sequence continues at coordinate 1,144,492 of NW_006775534.1, forward strand.
GGCGCCAGGCACCCGAGGCCAGAGGAGCTGAGGCTTAGGGTTAGGAGGTCGTCGTGTGCACAGCAGCTTTTGTTGTTAAGGTTGTACGAAAGGAAACGCGGCCCTGCCTTCCCAGGGGACTGTTCCTCTAGGAGTCACCTTAAGCAGGTTCGAAATAATCCAAGTGGCATCTTCGGGCACAGAGCACCCCTGCCCGACCCCAGCCCCCTTGTGTGATGCAGTGGACGGGGCCTTCCAGTCCCCAGCCTCTCAGGGCCAGGGAGGATGCGTGGAAGCTGGCTGAGGACAGTCTAAGGGTCTTGCCTGTCCCGCCTCTGACCCTGGGGTGACCGTCCTCTCAGGAGCCACCTTCCCCCAGGGGTGAGCCACCCGACTCCTTGCCCTCCCAGCCCTACATCCTGTCGGCCACACCAGTCCTCCCTGCCCTGCCACTGGCTCAGTTTTGTCTCAGGATCCGGTACCGCGGCCACCATCCCGCCCTCCTCGGCTGCACGGAAAGCCCGCCCTCCGGACACAGCACTCAGCCAATGCCTTTGTGCTGGAAGCACGTGGAGACTCTGGATAAAGAGCTGGTGCCGGACGGTCAGTGGGGGCAGGACTTGAGGTGGGTGCCCTGTGGGTCCGAGGACCGAGAAGCTGCCAGGGAGCCAGCAAGGGCACACGCCGCATCGTAGGTGGCTGTGGTTAAGAAGGAATGAACAGCTATTCTTCTTTACGACTGTGTGTGTTGTTTTTCCAAATGGCTACTTGTTAGGACGTGAAGACGCATCAAGTTGTTTGGACCTGGCCTCTTGATAAAGGGAACGATTTGCTGTTTTGGGGGGCCTAAGGGTGCCGTGAAAATTCACTGCGTACCTAGGGCTGTAGGCAGAGGACATTTGAGACCCTCGATCGAAGGACGCGGCGGGGATGGGGGGACTCAGGACCGAGCGTCTGGGAGTGGTGACCCTCCCCCGCACCCTGAGCTGCTCTGGGGGCCACGGCGCAGCGGGGTCTGGGAGAGCCGCGTGCCAGGGGCTGCAGGGATGTGGTGGACCCACCGAGGACCAGGGAGGCTCCAGTCCCGCCCTCTGTCCGCACCCACACTCCTGCAGGAAGGCGGCCCAGGAAGCTGCGGCTGTGCCAGTGCCACCGGACACCGCATCTGGCCTGGGACAGTGGCCACGTGCAGCCCCTGCATCTGATCCCCTGGCCGCCGCGCTCCCTCCCCTCAGGTGTGTAGGCCCAGCTGATCAGCTGTCTCATCAGTCAGTGCGGGGCTAGGACACATGAGAGGTGTTTGAGAGCGAGGAACACTTTCCGAGAGAGACGGATCACCTGCGCGGAGAAGGCTGCGCAGTGCGTCGCTGCCCCTTGGAAGGAGTAACGTTTGGAAAGAGACCTGGGGGCGGGGGCCCGTATCCCAGACCAACAGCATAGAAGGTGCTGCCCCTCCAGCAGGTCTTCCGAACGCCGTGATGAGCCACGCAGGGGTTCAGCATCGCCCTCACCGAGCATCTTCTTTTTAACAATAAAAAGGCCGGCTCATGACTAAGTGCTCTGTGCTTTATGGTGATGAATCCTCGGATGGGAATTGCCAGGAGGGACGCCTGCCTCTTGGGAGGTTTGGCACAGCTGGGGGCATGTCCACACCCATTTTGCTGCGGGATTGACTCTGGGTCGTGAACCAACGCGGTTCTTCTGGTGGAGATATTTATTTATTTTTATTTTTTGCGCTATGCGGGCCTCTCACTGTTGTGGCCTCTCCCGTTGCGGAGCACAGGCTCCCGACGCGCAGGCTCGGCGGCCGTGGCTCACGGGCCCAGCCACTCCGCGGCA
>NW_006775534.1:1146611-1167642 GCF_000442215.2 Lipotes vexillifer
TCGGCAGGCGGACTCCCAACCACTGCGCCACCAGGGAAGCCCTGGTGGAGATATTTGACTCTTGAAATGCTTGGGGGTGGGATTTTGGTAAACTTTGAGATGATAAAAATTGGAATAGGTTCAATTATGTATAAGTCCATCAGCAACAATCATATTAAAGCAGTGAAAATGGGCCAAATTCTTCCATGCAGGCCAGTCTGGTGTTATAATTAAAAATCCAAACCCAAACCAGACCAAAAGAATAAACTGGAGACTGAAAGGCCATGCTGATAATTTACAAATAAATTTGCCGGGTAAGCGAGGCCATCGTGAACAAGAGATTACATGGACCACAAAGTAGCTCACTAATTTGTTAAATATTTATATTGAGAAGAAACGATAACTTTTGGTTCGTCAACGAAGGTACGAGTTATATTAAATGGTTTTGTCCTAAATATAAATCGCTAGAAGCACTTATCTGAATACCCCTAAAGTGAGGAGGTCATTCATCACAATTCACGAGTTCGTTCAAATTGCTAAACGCAAATATCTCCATCCTCAACCCCCAAGAAAACCCTCCTAAGTGAGGGGTTGTTTCTGTGACTGCTGACAAGTAGGATGGAAGCTCAGGAATGTCGTCTTGCTGTGTTCAGTGCTAAACACACTGAGTAGTGTGAGGTTTGTAAGATGGATGCCATTTACCTGTTCAGATCATGGGCCAGTTGGGATTTTAGGGTATGGGAGATTTCTCTTCCTAGCCTATCTTGATGGCTCGTGTGTGGAAAGGCCTCTCTCAGCTGACAGCACAGACAGATCCATCTCCCACATCCCCCAAGTCTTTCCAGGAGCCCCCAGGATGGGCGGGGGTGAGACGGCTGTCTCCCCCGGGATGGCAGGGGAGGCGACTCTCGCACCCGTGACCTCTGCGTCCTTCAGCTTCCTCACCCACCTCCGCCATTACTCTGGACATTTATCTGCAATCATGCTTACCTTCCGCACGTCTGCATAGTTTTACCTTCACACTCACATGTCTAATTTCTACTTGTTGTCGGTGTGTGTGTGCGCGCGTGTGCGTGCCTGTTTGTCTCTTAAAAGAATATCTCCACGAGAGAGCAGTTTCTTGACAACAGCTTTCTGATCCAGGAGATCCTCAGCTTTTTGAAAATCAGTGACGCCAGAGCCAAAGACAATGACCCACTTCCTGCCACCACGCACTCGCCTGATGCTGGCCTCGTGCAGCGTCCGGGAGCTGGCCTCCGGCTCTGCCGTCTCACAGCTGCGCTACCTGAGCAGGGACAGGATAGTCTGGGATGTCCCGTCGACACAGTCTTGCCGATGGAGAAGTTACATCTTAACAAGGTCACCAGCTTCTGTATCCACGGCGCACTTTCCGTCTCATCGACCTTCCTGGTGAGGATAGGAGACGGGGTGGGGAGGGGACAGAGTCCCAGAAACAACTTCTGGCTAAACATGCATTTTGTAGCCAAGACTCCGACTGGACTTCTGAAAAAGAAGCCGCTACATTCTTGGTTGACATTCATTGGAAGGTGAGGATTGAGGGTTAAATTGAATTAAAAACTAAACTATAAAGTTTATTTCCATTTAAAAACCGTGAAGCTATAGTTTTGCCCGGAGATAACCAGTGCTGGGAGGCGCCCTTTCTCAGCTGACCGCAGTAACCAGGTTTCCAGGAGGCAGAGTCACCGCGGACGGGCGCTGAGCATCTCGGAAGCACTTTGGGCCCCTAGATCCTGTGGGCGGGCGGGCGACGGGGGCCCTCCCCAGGGCCTGCTCTCCTGTGTCACAGGCCAGGTGAGCACCTGATCGCATGCTTTTGTGAAACAAAGCACAGTGTGAGTTCCTCGTCGCACCTGCACGGAGGGTGGTGGCTGAGGAAGGTAAGTAGGGACCATGGGGGCCCCCGTCAGCCCCTCCCGACCAAGGTCCCTGCTCTGCCTGCAGCCTGGTCCACCGGCTTCGTACTCACTCTAGCTTCGGCCTCATCCACAAAGACAGGAAGATGAACCCTGCAATCTGAACAAGTAAAGATTTTTTTTACAAGGTGGTGACAAGGTTTTGAGAATTCTATTTGGTTTCTGGGTAGGGAGGAGGTTTTCGGGGTTCTGGTCCTGAGTCCCAGAAGCATCTCCTGGGCACATTGCAGGTCACGTCAGCTAAATCCCGGACTGTGGGTAACTTGAGGCCAACAGCAGGTCCTTCTCTATCAAATACCTGAAATCTGCTTGTGGAGCCAATCACCTCTCTCAGAAGTGCCCCAGTCATGGGCACCTCCCCAGCCTCCCAACCTCCCCAGCTCTCTGGGTATTTTTGGTTGCGCTAAGAACCAAATCTCCTCTCCCCAGACACGCACTGTGGTACCCACAGAGGGGCTCGGCACCAGAAGGACCACACCCCATTAAGATGGAGCCGCTCGCCAGGTAATCTGTTTACCTGTGCAGTGCTAGAAATGGGACCTGGCCTTCGTGGTGCTTAACAGACTCAAATATCCTCACGTTAACTGGCTGGGGTATCGTTCCATTCAATTCCAATGACGGTGCTGTGTTGGGCCTGGAAGTGTTTCCTAACGGATTTTGCAGCACGGATGTTCTTCACGTGTCGTGAAGAAATGCCAGGAGCAACCAAAGGGGCGGAGGAATAAGAATCAAATACAAGGAGCTTCATGATCATTGTAAAAAGTGTATGGTGTGCAGCTGGCCTGGAATTTTAGAAAGTGGACCTGGCTGGAAGCAGCCAACGAGACACGTGCACTTCCCTTCCTGCGCTTGTGAATCACTGCCACTGAGTGCTCCAATGTTTACACCTTAGCCTTGAAACTGTGCAAAGCTGTGATCAAGAATGACGTTGCTGTTAACTGGAAATGCCCCGCTAAGCCTGGAGAAGTTAGTCTCGGGGGGAAGACGGGAAGGTCTGCCACACGAGGTCAGCTACTCTGTGATCTGGAAAGGGCGTCTCCGCTGACCTGGAGATGTATTCAGGACACACAGCCCGATGCCAGGAGGAGGACAGGTTCCTTTCAAGTTGCTCTGTACGTTGACACACATATAATTTAAATACTTATCCACTGGGAGAGGCTGCAGTGCGGGGCCCACCGGTGCCAACGGGACCGGTCCTGGTGGCGGAGTCGTGCTGACTCTGGCTGCTTTATGCCCCCGACTGAATAACACACAGCCCTTTTCTCGAGAGACCCCCACTATGATTTCAAAACATGTCAGTTTCAATTAACTCCGAGGAAAAAAACGTGATCACTAATTCTGGGCTGTAGTTACTTATTGTGGAGCTGGCTGCTCTGAATTTGAAAAAGGTTTGATGGAGTCTTAACCAAATGACACACAATAATGGAAGATTTTTTTTTTTAATACCTGGAGTGATACAATTGCCAAATAATGTGCTATTTGGCTCCTAAAATAAATTACAGTGCCAGAACCTGTGCACTGGAGAAAATCTAAAACAGTGGTGAGTGTGACATGGACCAAATCGTTCTCCAGGAGTAAAAGGCGGTTGTTTTTGTAGATGTGCCTTTATTTATTTTAGCTATTCGAATGCAGATCTTATCATTGGTTTACCACCCACACAATCAAGGCCAGCTGGCCCCTCCTTAGAGATGTGCTTGGGAGGGGTGGGGTCCCTTGGGGTCACATGCACTCAGAAGCGTGGGGTCCCGGAAGCAGGGCGGGCTGCTAGGCTGGGCAAAGCTGGGGTCGCCTGTTTCCTCTGGATCCTGCAGTCACTTTGCCCAGCACCGGTCATTTCTAATCCTGTGTCTTGTTTTCACAATTCCTGAAAAGAGTCAGAGTAGGCACAGCCCTTGTTAGTTCTGGCTGATGGCGACTCATCAGGAAGCTGTATTTGCATTATACTTGTGTGGGTATATACAGCCCAAGAGGTGCAGAGTTTCCAAGTTAGTTTCACTCCCGATTTAAATTTTTGGACAACGTGAGCTTTCATCAGAGAGAAATGGAGAAAAGGAAATTCTGTAAGACACTAGAAGGCTGAGTCGGGTGGATTTTCTTCACTGTTTGGAGAGGCAGTGCGGCTGCCTGGCTTTAACCTCTGTGGACAGGGTTCCTCACGCTGGCAGCCTCCCGGCCCGGCCTTTGCTCTGTCCCCCCACGGACTCTGGGTAACACGACCGTCAGGGTGACTGGCAGACAGAAGGGGTCACGGGGTGAGAGGGGGGCCAGCAAGGGGGTCTCCTCTCCCTCCGCCTTCATTCTGGGCGGGCCTCAAGCTCTGGGTCCAGGTGGGGCTCCTGAAAGACCCAGCTGACCCTTCGGGCCACTTCCCACGGGCGCCGGTTTGGGGACGTCTGGGTGACAGATGGGGATGCCCGGCCCGACGACAGGTGGATGCCCAGCCAGGCGCTGAGGCTGACTCCGGAAATCTGAGACAAGTGCTGCTGTAAAGTTGTCCCTGGGGAGTGTCTGAAAGGAGAGAGAGGAGGAGCGAAACCCTAGCGGGACCCACGGGTTGGGCTCTCTTAGGCTCCGTGCCTCTCACGCTGGGGGTCACTCAGGCCCAGATGTCATCTCTGCGGAGAAAAAGTTCGAAATTATCGGTTGAGTTTTCAGTGACAGGATCCCTTTTTCGTTTTAGATTATTTGTTGCTGGTGTAGGTACTTGCTCTGAAGTTTGGTCCCTCACGGCTGCTTACCGAGACGGTGGACGATCTTAAAGGGTAGGTGACCTCCTGGAGTGTCAACTAACTCACCATAGAGTTTGATAAAACAAGTGACAAAGAGCCATCCCTCCTCCCCGCCAAACACACACTGGGGGAAGACGGCCCCTGTCTGGGGATGTCCTTAGACTTGTTTCAAACCTGTGCTCCGCACGCGGCGGGACGGGGCGGGGCAGAGCCCTCAACCCCGGGGAGCGGGCGGGGGGGACAGGGGCCTGGGAGGACAGTGGGAAGGCAGCGGCTGGGGCCCTGCAGTGACCCGATTCTGCTGAGAGAAACAGCTTGACCAGAGTGCTGAAGTGGTCAGCCGCCTGGAAACGCTTCTGTTTTATGGAAACACACCACCGGCTTGGAGTGAAAGAGGCCAGCCTCTTGCGGGCACTGGGAAGGCGGTCCTGTTTGTTACACCCAGCAGCTACCTCCTGTTGGAAAAGGCAGAGGGGACCTCTGACTCCCATCTCGAGGATCCTGGGGGTGGCCTCTGGGTCATGAACCACAGAAGCTTCCCCTCCCCTGGTCCCCTCTTGCAGCAAAATAATACTTTAAAAAAAAAAAAAAAGCCCAGTTCCCAATAGATAAATAGTAATTACAATGATGATTGCATAAGCCTAATAGAAACTGAACTGTTTTTCAGTGCAGGAAGCTCAGGAAGCTTGCCTTTTACAAAGCAAGGAGCACAACCCCAGCAGCTGTCTTACTTTTTTTTTTAAGTAATATTTTCATGCCTATGAGTGATTTGCTGTTTAAGAGGACTGATGAGCACAGTTGTTCCCGCCCCACGCGCCTTCCCGGGGCTGACACACTAGCCCAGCGCCATCCTGTAACCGTTAAATCTACCTGCTTCCCCAGTTTCCCGATGTGGCCTTATTAACTCAGCTCTGTTTACCCATATGCGAGAAGGTGACTGACCAGATGTTCTGATTTTTAAAAGATCTGTTGGGGTCACAGCAATTTCCGCTGGGAGATTGAATTGTCCCAGATTTTCCTGCTGAGAGCCGAGAGGTACAACTTGCTGGCAGAGTGGAGCTGTTCAGTTACCTGGGAGCCTGGAAGGGGCGGGAAGGAGGGAAAAGTCCCCAGAGCTGAGCTGAGCACAGACTGACACGTGAAAGATGATGGATGGCGTTTCTGATGCCATTTGCTGTCAAATGGTAGAGCCCTCCTGAGGATGGTCCAGAGCCAAAAAGTCGAGAAGGGGGAATGTCTGTGTCCCCTGGGGCGGGGCTCGCACTCCCCTCCTGGGTTGGCTGGGGTTCCCTCCCCTGGGGTCTGAGACCAGAGAAGATGAAGCAGGGGCGCTGTGAGCCATGACGTGCCCTCCTGCAAACCCACTGGGTGCAGAAGTGAGCCCTGTGTCGTGCAGCATAAACCCCGTCCATAGAACGAGAGGGTCTCTACCTCCTGAATACGGACCGGAGGCTCTGCATGGCCCCAGGTTAAGCCGAGGTCAACAGTGCCATCGACCAGACGGCCCCTCCCCCCCACCTGCCACGTTCCCTCCTGACAGCAAAGGCTGCCTGCTTAGTTACCCGAAGACCTGTTATAATATTTTGCTTTCTAAAGAGAGCTGGAAGCCACCTGCCAAGACTTTGGCATTTTCTCTGCAACGAAGCGCTTCAGGCCCGGTGCTGGAGCTCACGGTTCCGCCGTGGCCGGGAGATGGGTCAGGAAGCACGGGATCTGGGCAGAAATGATGATCGACTTAATCACATAATCAGCAGCCCACACCTCAGGCTAAGATAGCAAATCCATAACAGCCTCCCGCATACCCACCTTACAAATTCCCCCGCAAACACGGCGTGCGCTCAGCAAACAAGCGGAGCGCAGGGTCGGCTTCACTCAGAGGCCGGCGGCTGCGCCTGGAGCTGAAATATGCTTGGAGTTAAATGTTATCAATCAGCCGTGAGAGGCCTGTCTGCTAACATAATGACATTGGCAGGAGGATTAGAGGATGCTTTCTTGCCATAATCTAGAAGCATCTTTCAGACAAAACTCTGCGGGAAATCAATTGCGTGCAAGGAGCTGCCTGCGAGGTTGTTGGGTGTCACATGGAAGGGACGTGGCCCTGTGGTCTTACTGTGGCCGCTTTATCTGGTGAGACCTGGGCCTTTGGTTCTGGTCACATCCAACACAGAATTGGTGTTCCCGATTCAAGTACGGGTGGAAACGGGCGTGAAGCCACCTCCTCAGGGCCGGTGAGCACCCTCGGGCCCCTCCTCCCGTGCTGGGGCCGCAGAGCTCAGACTCCCCCGACATTCTCTGGCTGCCACTGCGGAGCCGCTGTCAGCTCCAGGTGGCTGCAGTCTGGTCGCCACAGGGTGGCCGGGGTCACCGTGGGAGCACCTGCGCTGTGGGGGACGATCCCGGGCTCTGGTGGCTCCACGGTGGTTCAGGAGGTCCCCCGAGCTCCAGCGAGGACGGAGCGAGGGGAGCAGGGCCTACACCTCTGTACACAGGATGCTCCCGACGCAGGCGAGGCCAGTCATGTGGCCGGGCCCTTCCTGGACGGCATGCTGGCAGCGTGGCTGTGTGCACAGAACCTAGAGCTGGGGGGGTAGGGGGAGCAGGGCTGGGCCCGCGCCTGGTGACACGGGTGGGGACGGGCGGACCGTGCTCCCCCTGGTCTCCAGCACAGAGGCACACGCAGGGGGCTGAGAGACCCCGTCTAGGGGTGCGTCCAGCCTTCACCCCAACTGAGCCAGGCGTCAGGACCCAGAGAGCAGGACCGGGAGCTTGATGGACAGGGGCTGGGGTCACCTGCAGAGCAGGCAAGGAGGCCCTGGGGCCATGGGGCGCAGGTCGCCAGGTCACAGGCTCGTCAGTCACAGGCTCACAGGTCGCAGGCTCATAGGTCACAGGTCTTTCATCTCATAATGTTCATTACATTCCAGAATATTTCTTCTCTTTATCACCTGTTTTAAATTATTTTCTCTAAGTCTCACCTTCGCCCACATCTTCACACTCCGGGAACGATTCTTTGAGGGCTGCGGTGACTGCAGGCTGTTTGGGGGTGGGCAGCCTCAGTGGGAGGCCGGGGGTCTCCTGGGTGAGAGCGGGTCCCGGTCAGCGGCCGCGGCGCTCAGGGTGCCGTCCCCACCTGGGCCCTGCGCGACGCCCACGGTGGCTGAACTACCCCCTCCTTGTCTTGACCTCCACCGTCCTTTCCAAGAGGGGTGTGCACACTGTAGGTAAAATCGACAACGTGCCTTTGGAAAGTAGAGTTACAAGCAGAGGTAAGGCCAGCAGCTCTCGTGGAGGAGCTAATGCTCAGGGACACGTCTGCTTTGTCTGCTTCAGGACGGGTGGTGGCCCAGCTCCAGCCCCAGCTCAGGACCAGAGACCATCACTTCTGATGCCGGGGTGACTCTGCTGACGCTTTCCCCTCCGGCCCACAGAGAAAGCCGCGTCTGTGGGGCCGCCCGTGGCACACGGAGCAGCAGGTGGGAGAGGGCGCCCCCCAGTCCCTGGGCTCCTGTTCCCCCTCCAGCTGTCCTGGGGACACCTGCCCAGGAAGCTCCGCACAGAGGCCTCACCTGTGTGGGTTACCAGGGCAAAGACACAAAAGGAAAAAGGAGAACGAAGACCGTCTGCTCTTCCTTCCCCAGGGCCTCAGCTGGAGCAAAGGTGTGAGTCCCTGCAGGCGTGGCCCGCCTTTCCGGGAAATGGTCAGACGGGGCCGGGCCCACTGAGCCTCGGGCCTTCTGATTCTCTTTCCACTTTTTCTGCTGTGGTCAAGCTCCTTCGGCAGAGCAGGCCTGGCAAACCCTCTGGCGGACGAGGAATTTCTTCTCTGTTTGAAAAACACAGGAAGGCCCCAGGCAAACAGCCACGTGTACGAGACCGAGTGCGTCCCGATGCGTCCGTGCCTGTGCGTTGTTATTTCTTCTCCTTCCTGAGGCCCAGGCCCGTTCTATATAAATTGCTTATACACATATAAGTGATGTTATCTTGAAAAGTAGAAAAAATACAGAAGACCACAAAAGTGAATATAATAAGTTCTCAACGCTGTATGACCCCCATAGACAAATGCTAATGTTATTTCCCTTGCACTGCAGTTGTGGACAAATACTTTGTTCTTACACTGAAATCTCTTCGTTTGGATTAAAAGTGATGACTCAGCTTCTACCCTGTGACACCAAGGGTCCTGAGGTGCCACTGGGAGCCACACTTTGAAGTAGAAACAAAGTGACATGTGTGGGGACTCACATCTAAAAAAGCCTGTTCGCAGATAAAATGTCCAGAGCAGCCTCACCCGACGCCCAAGACGTAAGGCTTCAGGAGGACCCTGCGTGATGCCCTGGAAGGCTTCACCCTCCGAGGACCCCCATCTCCACCACCGGCCCCTTGGACAAGGCGGTGAAAATCACCCGATTGGAACAGCAAAAAGAAAAAAAGATTTTTTAAAATGTGGATAGTTTAAGGGGCCTCCGGGACAACGTGGAGGGCACTAACACTGATATTAAAGGGGTCGCGGAAGGAGAGGAGAGAGAGAAAGGGACAGAAAACCTATTTGAAGAAATAACGGCTGAAAAATTCCCTAACCTGGGGAAGAAAACAGATGTCCAAGTCCAGGAAGCACAGAGAGTCCCAAACAAAATTAACTAAAAAGATCCATACTAAGACACATCATAATTAAAATGTCGAAAGTTAAAGATGACAGCAAGAGAAAAACAACTAGCTATGTTGTACAAGGGAACCCGCATTAGATTATCAGCTGATATTTCAGCAGGAGCTCTGCAGGTCAGAAGAAACAAGCACAAAGGGATGAAAGGAAAAAACCTACAACCAAGAATACTCTACCAGCAAGGGTATCAATTAGAGCTGGAGGAGAGACAAGGGGTTTCCCAGACAAGCAAAAGCTAAAGGAGTTCGTCACCTCTAAGTTGCCCTTACAAGAAATGTTAAGGGGACTTCTTTAAACAGAACAGAAAAGGTCATAACTAGAAACAGAAAAAATTATGAAAGAAAAAAGTCTCACTGGTAAAGGCAAACATATAGTAAAGAGCGTGGATCAACCACCTGTAAAACTAGCATAAAAGTTAAAAGACAAAAGTAGTAAAATCACCTACATTTAAAATAATTAGTTAAGCAATACACACAACAAAAAGATGTAAAGTATGACGTCCAAAACATAAAACGTGGGGGGAGAGTAGAAATGTTAGTGCTTTTAGAATGTGCTTGAACGTAAGTGACCATGAGCTTAAAGCACATTGCTACATACATAGGTTGTTATATGTGAACTTCATGGTAACCACAAACCTCTATTATATAGACAAAAAATGAAGAGAAAGGAATACAAACATAACACTAAAGACAGTCATCAACTCATAAGGGAAGAGAACAAGAGAGGAAGACAGAATGAGAGAACTATAAAAACAACCAGAAAACAATCAGCAAAATGGCAATAAGTACATACCTATCAATAATTACTTTAAATGTCAACGGACCACGTACTCAAATCAAAAGACAGAGAGTGGCTGAATGGTTGCAAAACAAGACCCAAATCTATGTTGCCTGCAAGGGACTCACTTCAGAGCTAAAGCCATTGATGGGTGAATGGATAAAGAAGTGGTTTTTATACACCGTGGAATATTACTCTGCCATAAACAATGAAATCTTGCCATTTGCAACACCGCGGATGAAACTAGAGGGCGTTATGCTAAGTGAATAAGTCAGAGTAAGACAAATACTGTGTGATTTCACTTATACGTGGAATCTAAAAAACAAAACAAATGAACAAACAAAACAGAAACAGATTCATAGATACAGAGAACAAACAGATTGTCGTCGGAGGGAAGGGGGTGGGGGTTGGATGAAATAAGGGAAGGGGATTAAGAGGCACAAACTTCCAACTATGAAATAAACAAGTCACAGCTTAGGGACTATAGTCAGGAATATTGTCATAACTTTGCATGGTGACATGGTAACCGGACTTAACCGTGGTGGTCACTGCGTAATGCACAGAAATGTTGAATCGCTATGTTGTGTACCCGAAAATAATACAGTATTATATGTCAACTATACTCTGATAAAAAAGGGAAAACCAGTAAGCAGGACATTTCTGTACTGTCTTTGCCATTTCCTGGAATCCATAGTTATTTCCACATAAAATGTTTTAAAAAAACTAAACCCTCTCCCACCTGGTTTGTGTTTATTTTGCTTGCTTAGGTCTACATATGGAGTGGGACCTCAGGGTGGGGATGGTCATGGGGGGCTGAAGTTCGGGGGCTTCACTCAGACACAGGGCCTCCCCCAGCTTCACACTGGAGCACTTTCACGCTGTTCTAAACACACTTCTCAAGAGTAAGAATTTGGCGATGTAAGTATTTGAAAGCTACCGAGTCGGATTTTCTCTGAATGTGGCTGCCCTGACCTGCCCGCTGAGTCCCGGTCTGGCCTCCTCATGTGCGGGATTTTGTGCTTCTCTCTTCGTCGAGAGCGCAGGTGCGTGGGCTGTGTTTCAGTCGGAAGGTCCTGACTTCACGTGCCGGCTCATCAAAGAGGGAAAGGACAGGTGCACATCAGAACGGGCCTGGGGGCGCCGGGAGTGGGGAGGAAAGGAAGATGCAGAGGGGAGAGAGCCTGCTCCGGGCTCCCGTTTATGAGGACGTCTGTCTGGCACGTGGACGGCTGGAGATGCATCTTGGAAGGTTTTTTTTATTATTTGGAATTTGTTTCAGTCAATATACTTACTTCTCTGATCATTTTCTCTCATCCAAAGGGAAAAAAAATTACGCTTATGAACAATTCTGCTTTATTGTGAGTTACTTTTATTCACAGATTGTGTATGTGTTGCATAAGCTTATAGATCTTATAGGAGATGAACTAAATTTGCATGAAGTGTCAAATCACCGACCCCTTTCCAGTGCCTTTGCCCAACTAGCTAACCTCATCCACACGCCTCTGGAAACTGAACGTGGAAACATCCATATGAAAATATGGTTTTTCATGGTGAAAGTTTTCTTTAAAGCAAACTTGTGTTAATAGCATGGTTTCTTTCAGTCGTTTAAATACCCTGCGTCCTGGAGAAACAGAAAGGCTAAATTCATTAGGGCTAAATTATTAACTTAAATCTTCAAAGCCGAAGCTTAGAAGAAGAAAAGCTCACCAAATGGAGAGCGCGGCACAGCGGTGCGTAACTTCAGACCATTGTTTGTGTATTATTGCAGCTATTATAACTAATTGATGCACTAGCGGTTAATTAGTAGCCTGGATTCTCCAAACGTTGTGAAGGACAATTATGCTGTGCCGCTTTCGAAGGGCTCCGTGTTTGGGGGAGATATTTGGCTATACCTCTGTGAGCCATCCTCTGGTCACCCTGCTTTCTTCCTGGCGCCCAGCTAAGGCGGAGAAGGTAAACAAAAAGCTCCTAAATAACCTTGCAGTTGTCATACTCCACACTGTCCTCTGTTGCCTTTGCCCAAATAAAACTCTGTTTATGCTTTTTGTTTATTTAGTGGTGGGCAAAAGATAGAGTGAGTCGAAGGAGATCCGGAAGCAGCAGACACCGCGACAAAGGCGCGACATGCGGGCCGGGTCTGAGCACTTGTCATTCGTCGCGTGTCCGGTGGTCCCACCCCCCAGAGCCAAGAACTCCAGCGGCAAATTCAAGGGACCTGTGGGGTAACGGCGTGGTTACACGTTCACCCCACAGAGACCATGCGTTTCCCTGGACAGAGAAGACGGGTTTAGGGTTGTCACATTTTCTCGGGGGGTCCTGTTTTATTCCACTTTGGCTTTGGTTTCCCAGCTTCTGTGCTTTTAGATCATGTGCACGTAACCAGCTTGATGGGGATGGAGAGGTCCCGTCTTAGGACGAGAGCCGTGTCTGCAGACACCAGGGCAGCCGCAGACCCGGGATGGCATGAACGTGTCTTACTCTTTTCATGCCAGTTTCAGAACAGTAAAGACAGCGTGTGCGTAGACCATCTTTAGGTTAAAGAAAAGATTTTTCCCGGGCATGTTTTTTCTGCTTCCCGCCTCGTGGTCTGGTTCTAGTTTCTGCGTAAGCTGAGTGGGTGGCACCACTGCAGGCCCCCGGGTTTCACGCCCTTTGACCAGAAGATGATGCAGGTGTGAGACCACACGACTACACGACCTCCCGACATGGGGGGCATGGCCCGTCTCCACCCGTCCTGAGTAGATACTGTAATGCCCCTTTACACATGAAAAAGCTGAGGCTCAGAAAGGTTAAAGGAGGCACACAGCAGGTAGTACTGGGCAGAACTGGGACTTAAATCCACGTCTTCGGGCTGTCTGTGCTCCCTTCTTACTAGTTGGTGTGGAAAATCCATCTGAGTCCAGAGCACATTTCATATTAAGAACTTACCGATTCGTATCTAGAGTTGCAGGAGCTAAATGATGACGTAAGAAAAGCTACTTGCTCTGAACAGCTATTTCCTCTGAACAACGCATTTGGAGAAAATAGCATCATCTGAATTACACCTGACGGCTGGAAAATCTTTCTGGAGGAGGCACCGTTTGAGCTATGCTTTGAAGGATGAGAAGGTGTTGGGTAATAATCTGGGGACAGGCCTTTGAGGCAGAGGGAACAGCATTGTGAAGGCCTTGAGGCAAGGACGAAAGACTTTATGTGGCTGAGCTAGAGGTGGGCAGTGGTCCGAGCAGGGGGCTTTCTGGGGGTTGAGTCGGGGGTGACGTTTTGTCCTGAAGGGTATGGGGAGCCGCTGAGGGACCGCTGGCAGAGGATCGATTTCACGATGTTGCACTTTCGATAGATGCTGATAGAAGGCCCCGAGCGCAGGGGTGCCGTCACTCGGGCACAAGCAGCTGTAAAACATGGCAGGTTTGTTGGGGACGGGGGGGGGGTGGCCTGCGGGGCCTGGAGTCTGGTTGAGGGGGAGTGGGTAGGGGGGGAAGTCACAGTGACCCTGGGTTCCTGGCCGGGACCCTGGGGTGCCCTTGCTGTTCACCAGGAGACCAGGCGTGGGTGGGCATGGGGCATCTGGCCGGTGAGAGAGCATGCAGGGTCTGCTGGGGGCCTTGCAAAGTGTGTTTGGGGGTCGATCGCACAGAAGTTAGAGCTCTGGATCTGGACAGTGTCTCTTGGGGGAGAGCATGGAATTGGGGACGCAGAGCAGCACTGATGCCCCAGGGCAGATGGGGGTGTGGCCTGTGCTGGGAGGTGGGGAGTCGGGATGGGTAGCACGGGGAAGTGACAGAGCAGGGTTAGAACAAGGAGGCTGGCTGCCTGGTGTAATGGAGAGGCAAGGGGGCGAGGATGGAAAAGCAAGGCTGCATTTGACGGTGGGGCTGGAGGGCGGCTCCGGGAGGAGCCGGGCGGGGAGAGGGGTCGGGGCGTCGGGGGAGGCTGCCTTTCTAACTGGAGAGATCAGGTGTGGCTGAGAGCGGAGGGAAAGGCAGGAGGGATGAGGATAGGGGAGACAGGAGCAGGTCCTCAGAACAGGCCAGACGCCCGCGGGGCGTCGGTGCCCAGAGGCTGAACCTGAACTCGCTAAAGAAGCACACGTCTGCCGCCTGGGGAGCGGGTGTCTGCCTGAGCGGGACACGGGGCCCTGCACTGATGCAGCCAGGCCTCCCCCATCCGTCCTCAGCCCGAGGGAGCGAGCGGGCCGGACCTTTCCAAACGTCTCTCCGCGGGCATTCGCCTGGATTCCGCTTGTGCTCAGATGCGATTTCATAGGATGCTTTTCCTCTTAATCAGCTTCCAGACTCAGCGGCTCTCAGGTGACAGGGGCTTGTGTTCCCCGGGTGTGCAATCCAGGGTCCACCCGGACTGCATTCTCATGCGGCAGCACTGAGCTGAAGCGCTGGGTGGACCCCGCTCCGGGGCGTCCGTCCACCTGTCCTGGGAGAAGTGGGGCTGGCCTCTAGCCAGTAGCCAAGGAACTCTCCAGAATGAGGAGCCTGACTGCGGCCTGAGCTGCCCGGCACTCGTCCTGGTTGCTGTCCAGGGTCACTGAGCTGTAAGAGGTCATGCTGTCAACCCCAGGACCCTCATCTCTGAGGTGAGACCTGGGCCCCTTCACTGCCCAGCTCAGGCCCATCCCCTCATGCACCTGTGTCCGGAAGCTTCTCTGCTCCCACAGGGGCCGCTGGGGGCTAGGGAGGAGAAACCTGCAGGTGTGCTTGGGTGTCTGAGGAGCGGAGACCCCGTTTCTCCAGCAGCTATTCCTTCTGGGAGGGGCAGCTTATTCACCCCACCCCCGCCTCCTAAACAAACTGATCTATGGCTGAACACCTGGGGGCCCTTCCCACCCACTCACCTGTCCTGTGGGACCAGCCCCAGGTGAGCGCTCCGCTCCGGGTCAGGTGGGGCCTTTCCCACGGCTACTTGTCCCAGTGTCTGAAGACTACACGGTAGGCGGTGTAAGGAGGCACGCGGTGAAGGGTGGCCACGGCCTGCTAAGCGTCCTCACTCCTGAGCCAGGGGAACCTGCGGCTTCGCCCTTTTTGCTTGAGGCCGCGCACGTCTCCACTGGGTTGACCTCTCCATTCTCTAAGCCCCGCGAGGCCTGCTGCCTGACAGCCGTGTGCCCTGCAGGCCACAGTGCACGTGGCAGCCTGCGAGTGAGCGTCCTGGGTGCGGGGTCTGCTCCACGCGACCCAGTGACGAAGCACACGCCCTTCTTTCCCTTCCAGGCCTGGGTGAAGCCACCGTGAGGGCGCCTGAGGCTGGGAGGCCGCAAGGTGTTTCTCAACAAGAAAAGAACAGACTCTGCCGAAAATGTACCTACCGAGATAATTCGATTTCATCTGTAAAAACGTGGCTTTCTTCAGAAATCACCAGTGATATGATACAGCTAATTAAGGCATGCATGGCGTTAACAGTTTCATTAGAGGAGATAATATTGCACAAGAAAAATAAGAAATCATTATGATGAATGTCTCAACATTACATTACATGTTAATGAAGTGTAAATGATCTAATTATTTTTGAAAGAATACAGATTCGATTAAACTGTCGGAATTAAATTGGAAAGGACAGCCTATTGTACTTTTTATGTACAGACAAGTTAACGTTAATTAGGCACAATCTACAGGAACAAATGAGGCCCGACCCTCGGTGAACAATCACGGATCCATTGCTCAAGGCAGGTTTCATAAAGAATGATATTAGGGAAAAATTGTAAGTCAATTAAATACAGTGCTGCAGCAGTGGGAGGGAAAATGAGGAGAAATCTCAGCTTCCCCTTTCATTCTGACTGGGTTTGTAGCAGAATAACTCTGCCAGTTTCACTCCACCACTAATCTCATAAATTCCGACTCTGCCGATCCGAGCCAGCGACTGAGTTTCATCGTATCTCCCTGAAATGCTGCCCAGAGGCGGCGTATCCTGGCTGGCAGCTTCCCGCCAAAGGCTCGGGCCTTCAAAGGTGACTTTTTTGCCAGCTGCCCCACTAGGGTCTCAGAGCAGGACGCGGGTGTGGTGCTGTCATTGTCACGATAACACACCACTGCTCGTGGCCGTTTCTTTTCTGGCTCACGGCTTGCAGAGCTGTGAGGTGACCATGTGAGTTCTCACCTCCATTGTCTGGTTCAAATCGATAGACTCAAAAAAAAAACATGAAAAATGAAAAAGAAAGAAACCAAAGTAAAGCAAAAATTCAAAATCTGTGAAACTTCATCAATGCACTATCAACAGAAACCTCTCTTTTCTCTTTTGGGAAAACAGTTTAAAGAACTGAATATTCTGCATCTAGAGTAACTTCCACCTTGTTTTACATTTTTGTGTATTCCAAATCTGAACCAAGATAAGTCCATGTTCTTAATGGATATGGCTTTTCGGAGCTGGAAGGGGTCCAGGTATTGGTTCAGTTCTCGGACCTCAGTTTGGCCACAGCGGGATGCTGGCCTGTGCTGGCCAGCGTGATGCTCCAGATGCTGCAGGCGGGCCATGGGATGGCCAGCTGTGGCAGGGCGCTCCGGATACCACAGTTTGAGGCCGAGGCTGCCCCCAGGCCCACGAGGCAGGTTCCTTGGATCTTCCTGCCTAATATTCATGCTTAATTATGGAGTTGTCCTACTTTACTAAAACCCAACACACAAAAATATGATTAAAACCCTCCAGATGAGTTAAAGGATGATTATGTGCAAAGAGTGTTTCCTGCATCAAAGGATTTACTGCTGGGGTCCTGTTCATTCTTCTGGTTCATAAAAAACAAGAAACAGTTGGTGCAATAGCCCACGAATGTATTCATTTCATAAAACAAGGCATGTAACCATTCCCTCCCCTTCCTTTTTGTCAGGAGGATCCACCGGGGGCAGGAAGGGAAGGTGGCCTGCTCTTTGGGTGTGCAGGAACAAGGCTATTCCTTTTTACACCCAGCTCAAAACTTTAAGGTAATTATTAATAATTAGAATTGAGTGAAAAACCCATACCAAGTGAGTTATTCAATGTAATTTGCCGTTTACCGTAGTTTCCTTTCTGAAACCTCAGGGATCAGAACAAGAGCGTCATACAGTCTTTTTGTTTTAAATTCTGGCAGCTGAAGTGACTAAGATTTAGAAAAACCCTATAGAGGGAACCACATGCTTAAGCATTACCAAAAATAAAAAAAAGCACACACATCAACAACAACAAAAAGTAATTTGTAAAATGCATGGAATTTGGGGTTTTAAAATATATTTGGACTCTGTTCAAACAGAATGTTCACAAGAGGTGCTCACAGTAAGCTGGGTTTTTGTTTTTAAAATTCTTAGTATATGCTGACAAAATTTCATCCTCGAGAATATTCCTGGGAGAAAGCTGCCAGGGCTGTGGGGCCTTTGGTTCCTGGGACACTGATGACGGCTGGGTCCCAGGTGATGATTGCTAGGTCCCACGTGATGACGGCTGGGTCCCAGGTGATGACGGCTGGGTCCCAGGTGATGACCGCTGGGTCCCAGGTGACGACGGCTGGGTCCCAGGTGACGACGGCTGGGTCCCAGGTGACGACCGCTGGGTCCCAGGTGACGACGGCTGGGTCCCAGGTGATGACGGCTGGGTCCCAGGTGATGACCACTGGGTCCCAGGTGATGACTGCAGGTTGGCACCAGGTGAGGACAGCCCTGAAGAAGAGACCATAGCAGCCGTGGTGCCTTTTGCTTGTGGTCACAGGGTCTGCAGCTGAGGGTCCAGGGCTTCAGCTGGGAGCTCAGAGGGCACAGAGGCTGGGGACCCAGGCGGTGCTGGCACCACGAGCTGTGTGCCAAATTCCTTTTCCTTCAATGTGAGTCCGTCTGTATGCTGCCCGGCCCATGGATCTGAGTCGGGAACGCATCGCATCCCCTGTTTATTGGAGCCACCTGGAGCAGGAATTGCATACTTTCCTTCTATTCTTTGTGGATTGTACTTAGAAAATTAAATTCCCTGCACAGGAATATCTGTGAAAGATTAGAAAATGCTAGAAATCATATTTAAAATTACTATCTTCTGAGAAAAGAACTATTTGAAGACAAAATATGCTTTGAAGCAGTAATTAGTGAACACTGCTTGGAGTATATTACACAGCGACCATCTTTGCCTGTCTAGAGCATCATTCTAGAACCCTTATTTTAGAAATTGTATTAATTGAGCTTTGCAATCCAGGGTCATACCAATGGAAAACCCAGGAAAGTAACTACCAAGCTGGCAAACAAACAATGCAATAGAACCACGTGTGCCAGCATATATAATCTGTGTAGTAAAATGTCAAATATAGTATTTTGCCAGTAGCTAATAATGCATTAACAATTATTCTCTTGTTCCTCCCCGTGGATTCATAGTATAATCAATTTCAGGTAATATTTATTAGGCTCATATCCTGTATATCAATGACTCAACTAGGTTTTGCAAATTTCTCACAGAGGAGAAAAATATAATATTCTATTCAATAGTATTCAAAACAGTAAAATTCTGTTTAACTGAGTTTCAAAGGCAGTGGGGGTCTTGGGGATAAGAAATACATCTTTGCATCCTTACCTTGGGGTACCATGTCCCGCATCACTGAGTTCCAGACCCTTTAATTACAAACACCAGATCGAGTCAGGAGGTTACTGCAGCATAATCCTCAGATGAACACGCTAATGTCAGTGTTATTGACATGGTCACTCGGAAACTGATTGTAGAACACAGTCAGGGTGCCAGACATATTGTGCACTAACGCTACACAATGAAAGATTAATAACAGCAAAAAAGAAAAAGAAAATCTGTTACCGACAAACTTCACAACCAGGTTGCCAAGATGGGAGTGGGGGGACCCCGCAGGAGGAAGGGGGCTTGCCAGGCAGAGATGGCTTACAAAGAGAAGCCGTAATTTGTTTCCCTGTTTTTTTTCCTGCATTATAGACATGCTTTTTTGTTCTGTTTAAATTGATTTTTCAATTTGATCTCAAGCCAGAGTATATGTGACCTGATGAAGCCTCAGCCTTCCCGAGCCCAGATTTTAATCTCTTGTCTGGAGTAGTTAGCACAGCCCACGTCTCATGCCTGGGTGCCGAGCGGACCAGCAGACTCTTCTGACCAGGGCTTTAAACAAGCCAATTAGGTGTCACCTGCTTGTGAACGTGGTGTCAAGGAGCAGGAAAAGCAGCAGCCCTGTCCCCAAACCCCATGGAGCCAGCAGGATCTCAGCCAAGTCAGCCCCCACCCTTCACCTGTGACCTCGACCTTGCGGGCTGCGCTATCGGATTCTGCCCTCTGGGTGCAAACAGTCAGGAGATGGAACTCAGCAGGTGCAAACAGTCAGATGTAGGCTTCCTCGCACATGGAGCAGGGCTGGTGGAGAAATGATGCCGGATGTTTCGAGAGCAGACGCTGCGGAAGGGAGGCCTGGATCAGCTCAGCGATGGGAAGAACACCTTCTAGATGCAGAACTTGGCAGTAAAAGCCCCGTGAGCCCAGTTGTCGTGAGGGGTTCTGCTGCTTTAAAGGGTAACTTAGACGGTAGATGTTGCCCGCTCTTGATGTCATGGTGGTTGCACACGGATGCAGATGCAGGTATTCAGTGAAGAAAATACCGCGTCAGCCTTGCAAACAACCTTAGGTCGACGTGGGTACCAAGCAAGGCTCACAAGCTCTGGGCTGCCCGTTGAGCTCTTTCCCCTGTGTTTTGCCAGGGTGTCCTCCCCTTATAAAAAACATGCGATATCTTTATCTTTTCCAAGGTGTTTGCCAAAGCTTTTCCTGCTTACCTCTCTACCTCCTAGGTCTCTCTTTTCTGGGACCAGGCAGGGTAGCATCTGGAAAGGACTCTTACTCAGAGCTCACCTGTTTTGTGCCAGATGAGGCAGAGCGTTAGCCCCCGTGAGTAATTCAGGGGGATTGGCTACAACTACTGAACATTGAGACAGGATGGCATATAAGGACAGCCTATTCCTCTTTCCTCTCAGAAATCACACAAAACAACCAGGATGTTGAGAAACAGAAATACAAATGGCATCTTCTGTGAGATCAGAAGACACCTACAACCCGAGGAATGATGGGTGAGGAAGGGCTGCCAAGTGTCATGAAGATAAAACTGGGTCCGTGCATGGCGGCAGGTCTCAGGCAAGCCCAGCAGAGTTGAACTCACCTGGCAAGGTGTTGAGTTTGGAACAATAAGAAATAGGTGTAGGGGCTGCTGCTGACCTTCACTGGACTAAGATGGGCTGGATGAGGTCTGGAAGGTGCGGTGGACAGGACTCATTCAAACCACACTTGGCTGTAACTGTCTGCTGACGGAGTAGGTTAAGGGGGCTGCTCTGTATCCTGAGTAGCCCTTTAGCTGCCGATCTGTGAGAAGTGAGAGCTAAAATAACACACTCACACACACATAGCCTTATTCCATGAGAATTTCTGTTACTCTGCAACACAGCCCTTGTCCTTCCTCTGCACAAATTTTCTGCAAATATTTGGTATAAAAAGAAAGAGGCAGCACTGGTTATATTTTTAAAAGACTATAAAAAGGAAAAAATAGAAAAAATGGCAAGTGAAGAATATTCATCAGAAAATAGTTTCATAATTGGTCTTGGCAATGATTTTTTGGGTATGACACCAAAAGCACAGACAACAAAGGCAAAAATAAACAAGAGGGATTGCATCAAACTAGCAAGCTCTGCACAACAAAAGAAACAATCACTGGAATGGCAGAAAGTATTTGCAAACCATATATCTGATAAGGGGTTAATATCGGAAAGATATAAGGAACTCATACAACTCAATAACAGCAAACAAACAAACAACCTCTCCAAACATAACCAAATAACTCAACTGAGAAACAGACAAAAGACCTTAATAAACTTTCTCCAGAGAAGATATACAAATGGCCAATAGGTACATGAAAAGGGACTTAACATCTCTGATCATTGAGGAAATGCAAATCAAAACCACAGAGATACTACCTCACACCCATTAGAATATATATATATATATAT
>NW_006775534.1:1167687-1172669 GCF_000442215.2 Lipotes vexillifer
ATATATATATATATATATATATATATATATATATATATATATATATATATATATAAAGAAACAGTTCAGATTATATACTCTGGTCATAATGCAATAAAGCTAGAAATTAATCACAAAATCATAACACATATTATCCACAAAAATCATTAGATAAGATAAACAGACAAAAATCTCACTACCAAGAAAATTAAAATGAAAAAACAATTAAAAACAACTCAGGTAAAAAAGGGTATAAAAGCTGAAATCTCAGAATCTCTCAGAAATTATGATTATAAAAATGATATGTTAGAACTGATGGGATATAGCTACAGCAGTGCTCAGAGGAAAATTCATAATCTTAAATAATTATGCCATACAAATAAATAAGAAAGATTAAAATAAATTAAGTACTCAACATAAAATTTAGAAAAATTAGCACTTATGTAAATTTTAGGAAAGCAAAAGGAATAAATTAAAGATAACGGTAGTGATCAATAAATCTTCAACCAGAAAATCAGTAAATATTTTAAAAGGTTGCTCTTTCAGAGAAAAAGTAAAAATGGTAAAAATGACTTATAATCTCTTCCCATCACCCTCAGCAGCGCTACTCCAGGAGAAGATGAACAGACATATGTGGCTCATAGAGAAAAGACGCAAAGACCCAGAATGCAACTGCTCAACTCCATGCAGATCAGTGTGACAGCTTGAATGAAACGTGTGAGCTTTCTAGAAATATGAATTACCAACACTGAGTCTAGAAGGTATAGAAAATACAAATGGACCAATCGATAGAGAAAACATAGAGAAACAGAACAAATACGCCAGACCTGGTGTCACAGGAAATTCTCTTAAACCTTTAATGAATAGGTGCTGGCAACACTACTTAGTTGTGTCATAGTGTGGGAATACAAGGTATACTCTCAGATTCTTTTCATGGATTAAAAATTGATAGCAAGGGGCTTCCCTGGTGGCGCAGTGGTTAAGAATCCGCCTGCCAATGCAGGGGACAGGGGTTCGAGCCCTGTTTCAGGAAGATCCCATATGCCGCAGAGCAACTAAGCCCGTGTGCCACAACTACGTGTGCCTAGAGCCCGTGCTCCGCAGCAAGAGAAGCCACCGCGGTGAGAAGCCCGCGCACCGCAATGAAGAGTAGCCCCAGCTCACCGCAGCTAGAGAAAGCCTGAGCCCAGCAAGCAGGACCTAACACAGCCAAAATAAATAAATAAAATAAATAAATTTTAAAAAATTGATAGCAAAATCAGACAAAAATAGCAGAATAAAAGAACATTCCTATCAAGTCTCACTTATAAAAAGTAACAAATATTCTCAATGAAATATTAGAAAACAGAGTCCAGTAACATATTAAAAAATGTAACCTAACCAATGGAGATTTATTTCAGGAATCCAAAAATTCAACCTTAAGGGTTCAATATTAACATATTTTTAACATTATTCACTACATTAATAAAAATCGCCATAGGTGTTAAAAAAGCACTTGTTAATACATCTTTATAATATATATAACATCTACATAATATATACCAACTTCCATACATGATTTAAAACAGATGATTCCATATCTCCTTTATTGTGGGATCGGATACATATTTCGTTAGTGTTGGAGCATAGGTTTTAAGTATGCGGCTCTGTGTGTAATGGGGAAACACAGGAAGCTTTCCCATTAAGGCAGGAACAAAATGAGCCTCTGGGAAAGCAATTATCGTCACTATTATTTAATACTCTGCTGGAGGCGCCAGCTAATACAATTAAATGAGACGAGGAAACGAGTTCTGAAAATCTGAAAGAGTTAAAATTATCACCATTTTCAGAAATACGATTGTTTACCTGATAAATCCAAGAAAATAGACTGAAAGATTATGGCAAATAAGAGAATTTTGTGAGGTGGTTAGGGATAAAATATATAGAAATTAACGCCGCTCGTATATACCAAAAACGCCCAGTTAGAATTATTGGAGGAAAGAGCCCATTTGCAGTTGCAACCATTAACATAAAAATACCAAGAGATAAACTTTAAAAATAAACTTAAAAAAATCCCTCAAAGTCTATATGTTTAAAAATTTAAAGCATAGCGTGGAATGCAAAAGAAGAATCGAACAATGGAAAAGCATCTCTACTTGGGAAGAGTCATCGTAAGGAATTACTTCCTCCTAAACTATTCTACAAATTTAATGCAATCCTAGTAACAATCCCAACAGAACACACTGGGCAAGTCCAAAATTATATTGAAAAATTAGCAGGGAAACATGAAAAAATAAGTGCAATCTAGCACTGCTAGATTTAAAATTTTACTGTTAAAATTTTACTGTGGTGCTTGAATGATACTGGATAGTTAGGTGTTGTCAGTGGCATAGAAGAGAGCGTCCAGAAATAGTCTCAAGTCCACACTGCAATTTATTACATGATAAAGACAGAGTACTCAATAAGACATACTGGGACACTGGATAGCAACACGTCTCTTAAAGATAAATTAATAAAATGGGACTCATACTTTATACCTCCCGCCAAAATAAATATCAAATGAACCAAAGATTGAAATTATAAATATAAAACTGTAAAAGTATTTTAACATAAACCGTATTTTTCTCCCTGAATCTTGGGATAGGGAGGGTCTTTCTAAGTATGAAACCAAACCTGGAAGATATAAAAAAATAGATTAAGTAATTCGACTACATTAAAATCAAACATTTTTAATGACAAATATAACACACAACAAAATCACAAGACCAATGACAAATTAGGGAAAATCTTTGTAATTCATATCACAGACACAAGGCTCATTTTCCTAGTAGGTGAAGATCACCTACAAATAAACTAAAAAAAAAAAAGAACAACCCAGCAGAAAAATGTATATGAAAGGTTTATATATAAGGAAATACAAATGGATCTTAGACTCAACCTCACTCATAACTAGAGAAATGCATTAAAACTACAGAGACTTTTTTCACCTATTAGATATGCAAAGACCAAAAATAATGGTAACATAATGGTTTGGCAAAAGAGTGTAGAGAAACAGGGGGGTTAATTCATTGTTGGTAATAATATAAATTGGTCCAATGTCTATCAATAGCGATTTGGTAATGTCTAATGAAATTACAAATTTGCATGTATGTTGCATATACTTTGACCCATTGACTACATCAGGAATTTATCACATACACATATTTAAACGTGTGAAATGGTGTACCTGGATACTCATTGTGCCATTTTTAATAGAAAAAGATGAAAACAGTAAAAATGTCCATGAAGAGGAGGCTAGAGAAATAATTCATAATACATCCATTTTTTGGAATACTCTCTCCAGGTGCTAAAAAATCTCAATCAGCACTACATGCCCTCACAGGGGAAGATCGCCAAGAAAACAAAAAAGCCAAAATACACATGGCGTGCTGTGTTAACTATTTTAGGAGAAAAACCCTTTTACGCATATTCTTGGGAGTATTATTCTCCATAAACTGGCAGCGGTGGCTTCTTCCAGCGAGGGGCTGGGTGGGGAGAAAATTTACTTTCTGTACAGACCTGGTGGTATCATTTGATACTGTGAGCTTGTCAGTCCTGGGCAATAAAAATAAGTAATAACTTTGGGTTGTTGTGTGGAGCTCAGTGGACAATTCTGCTCACTTCGGGGGTACTTAGTGGTTCCTGCTGTGCTTTCTCTGTGAGTATTTGCTTGAAGGTGATGATGTTTGAGGATGAAAGCTCAAACAAGAGCCCTCTTTATTTTTATTTGTTTAGTTAGAAATATTTTGTTTTATTTAATTTATTTATTTGTAAGAGCCCTCTTTAAAAGTTCCTTAAGCCAGCTGAGAAGAATGTGGACATTTGTCAGGCATAATAGTTTCCGACAATGCACGTGTTGCTAATAGCTGATTCATAGCTGTCGCCATCCTAGGGAGGTTTGAGTCCTGGCTGTGAGCTCCTTGAGTAATCTGCTGCTGTCACAAAGGGTTTTCCCAAGTGGTCTTAGAAACAACGGACTTTCAGCTCAGGGTTCTCTTCCTTTTGTAAAGAAACGCGTAGGGTCGCTTGTCACTTGGCATGTTCTTCTGGGTGGCGGTCCCTTGCAGGCCACAGCCCATCAGCTCTCACCATCACCTCCACACCTTCAGCCGTAGGGGAGCTGCACGTCGTGGGGTCTGGATAGTCTCATGACATCTTCCTGAAAGTGAGGAGTGATTTCCCCATAAAGACAACTTTCAGAGGCAGATTCTGTTGATGTCTTGCTGTTGGCATGGTTGAGAAGCATTTCCACCTGGAGGTCTGTGATGTTGGTCATAGACTTTGATCAGTTTTGCAAGGTGGCTGGATGCGCTCACACCCAGACCTATGGTGGAGCTGACGACACCGGGTCCCTTAGAGGCAGGGGCTCAGCCATGGGCACTGGGTGTTGTTGGCGCCAAGAGGAGGAGCCATTTGTATTGAGCAAAAAGCGAGAAAAAGAAACGATGGTTGATATTTATTGAGTTCATACTATGTGCCACACAGCGTCTAAGCAGTTTATCTCATTCAGCTTTCACAAGTCACATTTTACTGATGAAGACACCGAGGCCTAGAGGGGTTGGCAATATGTGCAGACTCAGGTTAACATGAGTCAGAGCTGGATTCAAACCCGGAGCCACAGTCCTAACTGCCGGGGCCTCGGCCTCCAGCCGGCGTGAGTGTCTTTCACGCCACTCACACGTGGGTCAAATGCCCAATAGGGGTATGGTCTCTGCCCTCGGAGGACAGGTGTGGTGTCCACGACCTTATCTAAGTGTCAGGATTGGCACCCATGCTCCAGAGACGCCCCCCCCCCCCCCCCCCCCCGCCGATGCAGGGCGGGTTCAGGCCTCTGCTAGATGCTAGAGGTACAGTGGTGATCCTTGGGATCTGATCTCTGCCCCTAGACAGCACACAGGCCATGGGGAAGGCAGCTGTCGAGTAGACAATGGACAGCAGAGTTCCTTAAAAAAGGTGTGTGTGGGCTTCCCTGGTGGCGCAGTGGT
>NW_006775534.1:1173087-1182334 GCF_000442215.2 Lipotes vexillifer
ATTAGATGTTGCTTCTCGGCTGGACGGTTCTCGTCTGGCTGCCAGGTGGGCCTGTGCGGTGGTCACGTCGCGACAGAGCGGCACCACCTATTCCTTTGGAACAGGGTCCTCCAGGTTCGTTCCAGAGCCCTGGATTTGTCAGCAGTGCCCACGGATGGCCTCCGAGGAGGGGCAGGTGAGCGGCGGGGGGCAGAGCAAGGAAGACCCCACGTCTTCCCCCATTTCAGCCAGGCCAGCAGCACTGGAGCTATTTTATGTATTAGAGCTCTGTTCAACTTTTCTTTAGGAAAAAAGTGTTCTTTTTAACCAAAGTTCCAAAGTAATTTTGGGACCCACTGCCTTAGAGAGACGGCTTTTCACAGCAGGCTCCCCGGGGCCTGGTCAAAGGCTCGGGAAAGCTGGTGGCAAGTGATGTCGAGGGGCATGCTGTGGTCGGCGGGTCGAAGGGACAAGGTTGCCCGCTGAGGCCCGGAGCCGGGGACGGGGGGTGTGGAGGTGGGTGGGGCGGGGGCCTGCCACGCTGCAGAGGAGCTGTGGCTGGAGCAGCCCTGCCTCTCTCGGGGCGCTGCAGCGGAGGCATCGCCGCATCGCTCGTGGCGGATGGAGATGTCCACATTCCAATCCCTGCGGCCGTGGCTGTGTCACCTCACGTGTTGGAGACGGAGGATGACCCTGGGCCGTCCAGGCAGGAGCAGTGTCATCACAAGGATCATCACGTGGGGGAGGGAGCAGGGTCGCCGGGGTGCAGGCCCAGGAGCCACGGAACCGGCCCTGGAAGCCAGGAAGGGAGCAGAGCCTCTGCAAGGAGCTGCCCTGCGGACGCCTTGGATCCGGCCCAGTGGGCCTGGCTTGGACTCGGCCTCCAGGCCTCTAAGAAGATATGTGTGTGTGGTTCTCAGCCTTTTGCTGGGGGCAGTTATTGCAGCAGGAGTGGGAAAGTAACCAACGCCTCAGGGCAGAACCCGACCCTTGGTTCTGGGGTGTGACCCGTCCCCCCAGGGTGCACGCTGACACTCATCAGGCGGGATCCCGGGGCTTGGGGGGTCGGGGAGGGCAGGGCTGCGGCTGCCCAGTTCTGTCCCGACTGTGATGCTCAGCAACTTTGGTGAAGAGACGTTAGACCGCTGCAAGATTGTCTGCTGATTATCGACTCGCTTGGCGCGTTCGCGGGAAGGAGAGAAACGCTGCTGTGTCCGCATCAGGGCTGAGTCCTCGGAATGTGATACAGTCTTTGACTTTGCTGTCCTCTGCTTGGCTGAGGTGGTGGATGGCCTTCAGGCGGCAGGCAGCCAGCTTCCTGCGTCCTGCTGGCCGTCCACACCAGGGCCCGCACCCGCGGCAGCGCCTCTCTCTCCTCAAGGACAGAGATGCTCTTTCCCAGGTGAGGGACCCTGCCCGGCACCCAAGGCGGGGACCCTCTGACTACCACATTGCGGTCTGTGTGAGGGGTGAGGCTGAGGGTCCTCTGTCTGCGAGATGCTGATGCCTGAGGGGCGGCGTGATGCTTGGGTGACGCGGGCGGTGAGTGGCCTTGTCACGGGGAGGGTCCGTGCTCCTGGCTCACATGTGCGCTTCTGAGACACACAGAAACCCGAGCAGCAGATGCCCAGGACTGAAACTAAGGGCATCAGGTTCTTCAGTGTGGACAGAAAGGCCACTTTGGGGCACAAAGTGTTTTATTAGATCCTAGGAAGGAGGAGAAATGGTTCTTGAAAGTGGATTTGAACTTCTTTCCCTTGTTAAGCTTTTCCTACAGAATCCGATCCATGGAACAGAAAAATGGATTTTGTGGGTTGACATCTCAGACCTTTGCAGCATTTGCGGTACGGTTATGCCCCTCTTCTTTCTGGCCTTTCAGCCCTCCACGCAGCTGGAGGCCACCTGGGCTTCTGCGGGGCTGTTCTGTGGACTCAGATGAAGGTGAGGGAGGGGTTCGCCTGCTCAGGGCTGGTTCGTATGAGACTCAGGAGCACGTGGACTTGAATACGGTGCAAATAGCAGCCCCGCCCATACCCCAAAGCCCATCTCCAGGAGGAGACGCCCAGCAGGCACCGCTGATTTTACCTTCTTAGTTTCTCACTGACATTCCCAGAGGACAGTGACCTTGGCCTCTGTTTTGGAGGTGTTCATGCCACGCGTGCATTAAACCAGCACAAGACGCATTGTCACATCCTTTACGGTGACTCTGGCCAAGCCCTTAGCTCCTTCACAGCAGACAGTTTTACCTTTCAGGCGTGTAAGATGTCCCCTCACTCCAGTCCCAGATGGGACGGTGGTTTTCCTTTCCGTCGTCTGTGTGAGGGGAGCCGCTTTATCATGCCATCTTCAGGACCATCCCCAGAGACCCTGGTGTGGATCCCAGGTATTGTATCTGCCTTTCTGGAGCTGGTAACGGGAGACATCTGGACGGCTTCCAGGGCAGGATCCCGCTGAGTCCAGAGCTGGCCATTTTCTGGGGAGGCTCCGGTGCCTTTCAATACAAGCCCACAAAGCACCCCACATTGTACCCCGCTTTATCTGATTGGCACTTCTCCTCACTACGGGACAGTTGGCTTGTGGGAGGTGTGGAGATGGGCCTCTTCTGGGCGACCCCAGGGGGGCCGAATCCCCGAAGTATGTGGTGACAAACTTGGAAAACCTTGAGGTCAAACCGCAAATCTACCCCTTTGGAGACCTCGGCTAGGCTCTCTGATCCAGGTCCGACGGGAGGATGGGGGCCTTTCAGAGTGTGGAAGAGGAGGGTCAGTGAGCCGAGGGCTCTGTGAGCCACGCACTGCTCTTTGCCAAATCACAAAGTATTGTTCTTATTACTGCCGTGGTTGTCACTGCAATTATCTTGTCCGAGTCCTTCGACATGATTCACTCGTGTAAGCTGGCATCACACCTAGGCCTGTCGTGATGTTCACTTGGACTTTCTTCTCTTGGTCTGGGAGGCGGAGATCAGCCCATCCAGCTCTGTTCTGAGCTCACGCTGTGACCGCAGGCAAAGCGCTTGAGTTCTCAGCTGTGACATGAGTTTTGACAAGGTTATCTTCAGTACTCTCACCAGAGCTGAGATTCTGTGTTTTCAAGGACCCCGTAGGTGCTGAAGTTCAGGGACAGACGCAGAACTGAGCCGACAGCCCAGACCCACAAAGTGCTACCCTGTGACCCCAGACAAGCCGTCCTGTGGCGGTGCTGTGCTGGGGCCAAGGGCTCCTGAGAGCCCACTGTAAAGTGTTCAGGCTGAGACCCTGGAGAGCAAGGTGGGCACCCTGCGACCAGAGGCACAGAGGATGTAGGCTCCTCTGGGTGACTGAGGAACAGGCCGCGTGTGATGGCAGGTGCCCCCTGAAGTCTGTAAATATATAATATGAGGTTGTTCATGCACACACTGTGCAATACTGCAGTTATGTGTAATTTTTAATTAAGTTGTATTGGAGTACAGTTGCTTTACATTGTTGTGTTAGTTTCTGCTGTACAGCAAGGTGAAACAGCTACACATATACACGTATCCAGTCTGTTTTAGATCCCCTTCCCATTTAGGTCAGTTCCCTGTGCTCTGCAGTAGGCCCTTGTTGGTTATCTATTGTATACAGTCGTGTGTATGTGTTAATCCCAATCTCCCAATTCATGCCACCCCCCAGTTACATGCAATTTTATACACACATGTATTTTTGCCCCTAAGGACTCCCCTGTGACAGGTGCACTGTAAATGGCTCGCACCTGGGGAGGCTGGTCCTGGGCTGGTCTCTCTCCTGCGGCCCCGGGAGCTACACCAGCCTGAGCGGCTCCACTCTCCCCCTGCAAGAGAGTTTCAGCTCGAAGACGCTGTCGGTCTTTGATGCAAAGTGCCTCCACACTCCAGCCTCAAATAAGGCTCGGACGTTTTATGTTCGGGGTGATCGGACCCTGGGTGCGGCGTGGTCCTGCCTTCTCTGCGTCCAGCTTGTGTTACCTGCCAGTGAAGGAGGTGAACTGGAGTCTTCCTCTCAGTTTGGCTGATGAAAATCTCATGAGGTTGTAAGGAAATGCTCCAGGGCAGGACCTGCGAGAATTGGGTGATCGCCTGCCCTCTGCTCCCAGGGATGGATCTTTGCTGCCCTTCTTGGTTGTGTCCTCAAAAAGACTTTTATTTGGGGAATAAAGGGTTTGAGGTCTTTGTATTACAATTTCTAGCTGAGGCTGGCCTGGTCAATGGGATCAGGGAGCTGGGATTCAGGGTGGCATGAACTCGAGTGGGTCTGAGTGAACCAGACTCCTCTGGGCAGTGTCTCGCTGTGCGTCCAGGTTAGAGGCGGTTCCCACTTAGGTGTGGAGGGAAGACCCCCCACCTGCCATCAGGGGCCCTGCGTGGGACTTCACCGCTCTGACCTTGGAAGGGGGCTGGCCCTCAGGGAGCCGGGTTTCCTTACCCGTCACTCGCCATGGGGACATCGGGCTGTGAGGCTTGGCCCTGAGCCTGGGATGCTGTGTGTGCCCTGGATTGGGAGCACAGTCTCCCAATCTGGTGGCTAAGAATGTGTCTCCGGGATGGAAACGCTCAGTAACAGCCACAAACCACGCTGATGGTCCATCTTAGTGTGTGGCTCACACGCTGTGTGCTGGCACCTGAATTAGACGTTGTGGATCCAGTCAGGCCGTGGGCTGCATGGGAGCCCAGAGCTAAGGTCTCGAGCACTTGCTAAGCCGTAATTTTATGTAGCATCATGATAGTCCTAAGACAGACAGGAGGCCTTTCCCCATTTTAAAGATGAGGACTGAGGCCCAGAGAGGTCGAGTAGAGCGAGGGGTGGGCAGGAAGGGTCTCCTGAGGGAGGGGACGTGTTGGGCTGGGAACACATTTGCATCCCTGAGGGAAGCGGGCAGCCTGCTTGTGAGTTAAGGCTGGACCATTGGGATGGAGTGTGAAGGGGGTGGAGTGGATGCAGGGGGGCAGTTAGGAGATTGAGGCAAAAACTTCCATTTCCGGGTGTATGATATTCAGTATCCTGCACACCAAGCGTTCCTGGTCAGACCCTACACGGAGCACAGCGTGTTGCATATTTAACTCCCTTTGTATAAAACCCATAAAAGTGCCCAGTTCTGCGTACCACAGAAGTGCTGTCCCTGCTCTGATGGAAGCGTTTAGAGCAGGCATCTCTCTCAGCCCTGACACCACAGCACGTGGACTGGACCTTCTGGCTTAGCCCCAGACCTTGGTGTTCCTCCTTTAGCAATAGAATCGATGAAAAGAGCTCAAAACACCTTAGATCTTTTGAAAATTTTCATCAAGAGTATTGCATCTAAGGAAAAAAAAAAAGGTTCTGGGCTTCCCTAGAGGCGCAGTGGTTGAGAGTCTGCCTGCCGATGCAGGGGACATGGGTTCGTGCCCCGGTCCGGGAAGATCCCACATGCCACAGAGCGGTTGGGCCCGTGAGCCATGGCCGCTGAGCCTGCACATCCAGAGCCTGTGCTCCGCAACGGGAGAGACCACAGCAAAAAAAAAAAAAAAAAGTTTTGGGGATGGAAGGTGGTGATGGCTGCACGACAATGCTGAACTGTATGCTTAAAAATGGTTAAAATGGTAAATTTTGTCATGTATATTTTTCTATGATTAAAAATAAAGGGAAAAAACAACAAACAGAAACCACATCCTGGGCTGCCCTCCGAAAATAATTGAATTGTAAATAGCATTTAATGGCAGATCCTTATAACTACAGAATTTGGGGTGTGGAGGTGTCCCGGCCGGTGGTCTACACGCACTGCACTCACAGTCCGTTTTCTGCCGTCTGTACTGGGATGTGCAGCCTGGCTGATGAGACCAGAGTTTTCCTGGACCAGGTCTAACTGGTCTTCACCATTTGCCAGAAAGAAAAAAAAAAAAGCTGCACTTAAAGACCTCTTGTAGGTGTTTTGCTAGAATGGACAATTTCAGGAAGCATGGTGACAGTGTGTAAAAAAGGTCCAAGTCTTTGTCTGGATTTATGGGGCGAGGAGAGGGCACTGCAGTGGATATGGCAGAATGAGGATTTGATCGCCTTGGCCTCAGGGTAGGACTGCTCTCCAGGTGCCTGTTTTGTGGCCTCTGCAGAATGTCTCCACAGTGTCCCTCAACCGGCCAGAGCTGCCTTATGAATGGGGTGTGGGTGGAATTCAAGAGAGACAACAGCCTACGCGGCCACGCATAGGGGTTGTGTGCTTTTCTGTAGGGACGTCTTAGGAATTTTAATTTTTAAAAAAGCTCAGTTTTCTGGTGATTCTCAGGGAAACCACAGTTGCATTATGCGTGTCCTAAGCTAGCCATCTCCCCATGCAAAGATCTCATCAATGAAGAAACAGATTCCTTTCCTGGGCTGACTTATCATGCTGTAATTTGATAACCACAATGGCAGTAGGTCAAACAGTCGGCCAGGACAAAGTACCGGAGAGGCTGGATTGGGCACTGATCGTCAGGGAAAGTGCGACTGGTTTCTTAGGAGCCTCCCACCCTGGGGGCTGGGGGCTCATTGCAAATTTGGTCTAGTGTTAGAAATATAATTCCATAGGCCAGTGGAGCTCAAAGGCACCCCAAGCAAGAATTAGTCTGGATGGAGAAAGCAAAAGGGGAATCTCCTGTAAAATATCATAGGTGGAGATGCTTTCCTGTTCTTACCTTGGTCACGTGCTCAGCCGTGCCAGGTAAACACAGGAGCTGTGCTCGTTAAACAAACTTTAGCAAAGACCACACTGAAACAGCTACAGCGGGCATGAAACCCCTCCGGGCCCCCTCCTCGGCCTGGAGCCAGCGGCCCAGCAGCCTTCACCACTGCACTGCCTGGACCTTCGGTGTGTCTGCGGCTTCACCCACCCAGCCTGAGGCTTGCTTTCCTCCCCTCTGGCTGGAGAGGGTGAAGCACACCTTTTTCCCCCCCGACCCCGAGGAGTGTCGTGAGACCTGTTAGCAACTTTTGTCCTGCTCCTTTTTTTAAGAACAGCTTCAGAGACGTAATTCACATGCCACACGATTCACCCATTTAAAGTGTATAATTCAATGCCCAGCTCTAGCTGGTTCCTCTCTCTTCTTTTTCTAGTTTCCTTTGGATCAAACAGGTAATTTTTAATCATTCTACTTTATCTCCTTTTAGCTAATTAGCTATAACTTTATTTTTGCCTATTTTAGTATTAGCTTTTGGGTTTATGACGTACGTATTTAATTCACTACACTCTACCTTGAAGTCCTGTTACTTCACAAGAGGCATAAGATAGACTACCTGTAAAGCTGCGAGCCTGCAGACAGCGTGCTGTTCTCAGATGCTTTACTTTTTTAAAAAATAAATTTATTTTATTTATTTTTAGCTGCACTGGGTCTTCCTTGCTGCGTGTGGGCTTTCTCTAGCTGCGGCGAGCGGGGTCTACTCTTCGTGGCGGTGCGTGGGCTTCTCGTTACAGTGGCTTCCCTTGTTGCGGAGCACGGGCTCTAGGCGCGCGGGCTCAGTAGTTGTGGCTCGCGGGCTTAGTTGCTCCGTGGCATGTGGGATCTTCCCGGATCAGAGATTGAACCTGTGTCCCCTGCATTGGCAGGCGGATTCTCAACCACTGCGCCACCAGGGAAGCTCTCAGATGCTTTGCTTTTATAAACCCACACTAGGTTCTGAAGGGTCGTCTCTGTAGATCTCTCACTCCCTCTCGCTTCCCCCCTCTGCTGCCCCGTTTCTTACTCATTTTGATGACTGCATAGTTCACCTCCTGGAAAACTGTGATCTGTCCCTCTACCAGTGGACATTGGAAGGTTTCTAGTTTTTCATTCTCTGTAACAGTTCTGCACGGAATATTCGTTACGTGACTCCCCATGCACCTACATGAGACATTCCCCAGGGTCAACAGTTAAAAGTAGAATTGCTGGGTGTTACATATGCACATTTTCCACCTAACTGTATGGAAATGCTGTGACCAGGCTGCTTTTTCCTCTTTCCCAGAACAGGGTGGGCCTGTGGAGGGCGATGTCTGAATTGCTTTTCTCTCATACGCGTCTCCTTTTTTCTTCCCCAAACTGGACCCAAAGAATTATAAACAAATGGTAGAGTATCCATTCCTGTAGATCTAAGGTTGTCAATCATGAAATAATCAATATAAAACAGGGGCTGGAGAAGCATCTATCTCCTGGACAACATCTGGGAAATGACCGACCTCTCTCTGGACATTTATTGTTGGGCTGTAAGAACAAGGTTTTCAATGAATCAAGCTCGTTTCTTAGAAGTGGTTCTGTTTGGAATATTTGTGCTTTTCCCAATTAAATCCTGAGGGTAGCAGGAAGGTGTTTGCACACGGGCAGAGGGTCTTGGTGCCTGGCCCTGGGGATGTTGTGTTTCTCAGCAAGGTCACTACAGAACCACAGCTGGGATGACTTCTCGGTTGCCCAGCTTCTTGGTTAATGTGGGATTCTCTGAGAGTTGAATTGACCAGGAAGTGTTCTGCATCTTTCATTAAAGCTCCACAGGTGAGCAGCATGGCTGTGCTGTGAGCGTGAACACAGTGCTGGGTGCAAGCCTCTACCTGAACTGTGGAAAGATCGTGAGTCCAGTGGCTGAGACCAAAGCCACCCTCTCAGATGGTAGTTTGAGGCATGGAGGTCTTCCTTTCCCCACTTTGGCCTGGAGCATCGGACCCCAGTGTCCCCTGAACACAGCTTGCTGCACACACGGGCCTGATCTGGGGCTCGACCCTGAGCAGATTCCCCGTGGACCTGCCCCAGGGGCGCCCACCACCAGTCCGCACCGTCCATCGCCACTGTGTTTTCCCCTCACCTCTCCCACCCAGGCCCCGAACTTCCCTCCCACTGCACTGCCTGCTGGCTGCCTGTGACATGGGTGTGCAGCACCAGCTCCATCCGCCACCTGCCCTCCCGCCCTCCGTCCACCCATCCGTCCACTGGGCGGATGCTTACCGAGCTCCTTGGAGGGTCCAGGTCCTAGGTGTTGAGGATTTAGCAGTGAACAGAGTATGTCCCGACCTTCTTGGAACTTGTGTTCCCACAGGGAAGAGAAGCTGTACGTGACCAGACCAAGGAACGCGCGGCAGGACCGTGGTGATGGGCGTGAGAGACACAGGCGGTCTGTGCGGGAGAGATGTGTAGGGTTGGGATGTGGTCAGCAGGGCTCTGTGACATTCCAGGCAGGAGGGAGTGAGCCGCGGGGGAATCGGGGGCACCTACGGCAGGACCGATGGGCGTGAGAGACACAGGCGGTCTGTGCGGGAGAGATGTGTAGGGTTGGGATGTGGTCAGCAGGGCTCTGTGACATTACATTCC
>NW_006775534.1:1184420-1184842 GCF_000442215.2 Lipotes vexillifer
GCCGGCGGGGGGGGGGGGGGGGGAGCAGGTGCAGGCACGGGGTGGGGGGACGTGATTGGTGAGTCTGGGGAACCACAGAGCAGGAAGGGAGGCACTGAGGTCGGGGAGGGTGGGGACACGGGGTAGCTGGAGGGTCTGGCTGCGGG
The DNA here is from genome assembly GCF_000442215.2 of Lipotes vexillifer. NCBI lineage: Eukaryota > Metazoa > Chordata > Mammalia > Artiodactyla > Lipotidae > Lipotes > Lipotes vexillifer. Next base: position 1,184,567 of record NW_006775534.1, read on the forward strand.
GCAGGGAGACCTGATAGTCGAGACGCCGTGTGGAGCAAGGTCAAGCAGCGTTTGCAATATTTAGGAGAGAGGGGGGTGGCTGCGGCCAGGCGGTACTGGAGGGGTGGGTGAGGGGTGGTCCTAGCCTGGTGTGATCTGGAGACAAACAGCAGGGGATCTGCCCTGCGGCCTGAGAGGAGAACTGAGGCTGATCGTCAGGTTCGGGTCGGAACGGGAAGAGGGGATTTGCTGCTGCTGAGCTGGGCGTGGCGGGGAGAAGGGGATGGGCGGGGGCGG
>NW_006775534.1:1185109-1187854 GCF_000442215.2 Lipotes vexillifer
GGGTGCTGAGGCTCAGCAGTCCTGGGAGTGAGATAGACCTGTCCCTGCTTCTTTAAGGAACCTCAGTCTCTAGGCTTGGAGGGACCCTGGAAGCCACCTGGTGTTCACCCCGTCTGGAGGGGGCAGTGCTCAGCGGGGCACAGACTGACCCAGGCCAGTCCCAGTGCTGCTGGGAGCTCATACCTGGGGATATGGGGTCAGTGCTGGGACCTCACAGATCCCAGGGACCCAGGACGCTGGGTCAAGGATGATGGCCCCATGAGGTTCAACATGGTGACCGAAGACCACTTTCTTTTGGCCTGTCCTCAGCAGACGAGGAACTGTGGCTTGCCACCTGTGCTGCCACACAGCCACCGCCTCAGTGGCCAGTGGCCCCGGGTGAGGAACAGGCCAGCTCCCGTGTTCCCACGAGGCTCCCTCTCCTGAGCCTTCCAGGCCGGCTGCACCACACGTGGTTTTCTTGTTCCAGTGAGCGGACTGAGCACATTTCTCAGGCGGAAAATATTTATTGATGGGCTCTTTATCACTGATGTCACCTCAATAAAAATAACTTTCCAGGACTCAAGCTGGCTAAAATACAGGCGTCAGGACAGGAGCCAATAATTCAGTGTAAGATGCTGATAGCCCCACATGACGCTCTCCGTCCTGAGATGAAGCCCCGCTCGGCTGGGCACCCACCGGTCACCTGTCACCCAGCACGGGGGATCCTGTGATGCCACAGGATCACAGGATCATTTGGGACATCTGTGTTTATCAGAACTGAAAATCGCAGGCAAAATACTGATAAATTTCCGTTCCCTCCTCTCTGAGAGGGGGTGGATGGCGTGAGGCAGTCAGGGCAGTGAGGATTGTTGTGGAATGGACATCTGTGTCCCCCCAGATCCCTGTGCTGAAATCCTACCCTTGAGGTGATGGTGTCAGGACGTGGGCCCTTTGGGAGGTGATGCGATCATGAGGGTGGCGCCCTCACAAATGGGATTTGTGCCCTGATAACGGAGACCCCCGAGAGCACCTGCCCTTTCCACACGAGGACACAGAAAGAAGACGCCACCCAGGGTGCAGGAAGGGTCCCCACCAGACACAGAATCTGCCGGGACCCAGATCTCAGACTCCCAGCCTCCAGAACTGGGAGAAAGGAATGTCTGTTTTATATAAGCCCCCAGCTGTGGCCTTCCGGTACAGCAGGGAGGGAATAAGGACAAAGAACAGGTGAGCGTCACGGCACTCAGCTGGGGAACGAGGGACCCTCAGCAGAAGGAAACACCCTCCCGTGTTAACGTGAGGCCCCAGAGGGTCGCAGCCTCGAGACACCGCTGCAAGGCCCCAGGCTTCAGCATACGACACGACCCACTCTTTTACTGGCACGCAGCCTTGGGGAGGTCCCCCAAAAGTTGGGATCCCCGCCCCCCTCCAGCAGGTGAGGATGCCTGCTTTGCTCCAGGCTTTCCCCCAAGACCCCGGTTCTTGCCATCCTGGCTTTTCTTAGGACCCACTGCATGAATGAATCCGCTCGATAATATGGTGAGAACTGAAAGCAGCCAGGGATGAGGATGACAGGGGGAGGTGACCACTGGGCGATATGACTGGGTGTGTGGTTTGAAACCAAGTCTGAGGGAACAACACACAATACACAGGTGTCACCTGGGGGCTTGGTGCCTTCCTCGGCCTTTTCCATTCTCAGAGATCAGTTTGCTGGATCGGCTAAGTGTTACCTTGGAAAGGCATAGGGGCTGTGACATAGGATCATAATGTTCCAGGGGCGGGGGGCGGCAGGCAGCAGTAGTTGGTGGTGGGTGGCAGGGGCTCAGGTGCCCAGGGGAGAGCCAGGCGGTGGCTGCTGAGGCCCCAGACCCAGAAGCTGACGGAGGACGTGTGTGGGTGTGACAGTCACATTGGCTGCCCTGGAGCCAGAGTCCGGCCAGGTGTGACCGGGGGCTTGTGAGCCAGCCCATTCTGTGTGACCACTTGGCTTTGAGGGGGGCTGCCACCAAAGAGGATGAGTGATGATTCTGAGAGTGAACCCTGGTTTCTTCCTTGAAAGGGACAAATAAAAAAGTAATTATGGATTTCTGTGCTCCGGATATCTGTCCTTATTCTTACCCGGCGCTCAAAAGGGGTTTTCATTACCTGGCTCATGGTTGGAAAATTGACTTTTAGCTGATAAGAAACTCCTTGCTTTCGTGTTGGAAATAGTGCAAGTTAACTCAGAAAATTATGTCAGGCGAGGGATTTCCCAAACCCAATCCTGGAATTCTGAGTATGAACTTGAGGGAGGGGTCAGATTTGCATTCTGTGACGTCTCCACTGTCTCGGGCTGCCTTGTGTCCTTCTGACCCTTGGAAGATGCTGGAAGTGCCGTGGGGGTTCTGAGACTCTGACGTGGGTGGTTAGATTTGGGGTTTCGAAAACATCATATTATAAAATGTAGGAGTACAAAATTATTTTTTTAGCCTTCTACAGAAAGAGGGTGAGTTTCCTGAAGAGAAAGATTGAAGGCCATGCGTCTCAGATTTGAGACAATAAGTGACTTAAATGACAAGGATCACTTGATGTGTCAGGCCCCAAATTGTCAGAGAGTGAAGGTCAGGAGACCAGGTGTTTCAGCGAAGCTGGCAGGACTTGAAGGGCAGGTGATGTGACCACAGGGCGGCCACGTGCAGCGTCCAACGGTTCTGAAGGTGATTCTAGGAACGTGAGCCCTGCTCACGACTCCTGGACAAGCCCTTTATGTGGGGGGGGGGGGCG
>NW_006775534.1:1187873-1213560 GCF_000442215.2 Lipotes vexillifer
GGGGGGGGGGGGGCTTGCTTTAACTTTGCAAATGCTTCCAGGGGCCCTTGACCCTTCTGAAATTTTATTCATAATTTCAGATATTTGTTTTCAGACTCACTGACTTCATGGGCTGCCATCAGTAACTGAGAAGGGAATGCCCCTGTTGGGTTTTTGGCGAAGCCTGCAGGTGGGAGGGGTGGGTGCTACCACATCTGACACGCGTGGAAATATTCTCCTTTGAGACAACTCTGCGTCCTTGGGCCCCGTCAGCTCGTGAGCCTGGGGCTCACCCCCTCCGGTACAGCAGGGAGAACCCTCCGGGTTCTGACCACGTACGTTCACCTGGTGGTCCACCTGCCACCTGCCGGGTCCCTGTCTCTTCTCCTGAGAGACTAACCCAACACCCCACTTCTAGACGTAACGTTCTGTCCCAGGTAACACCTCAGAGACGATTACCAATGTCTTTGACCATCCCAGGAAGACAGGACTCTTCTGCTATAGTTGATGGAGATCAAGTTTTGGAGTCACAAAGCGACACGAAATTTTCACACCACAGTACAACTTTGCACAGCCCGACTTAGTCATGGTCTTTAAACAATAAAAGCAGAGGCTCGGGCTGACGGAGAGCCAGAATTAGCCGTGCCAATAAGAGCTAGGAGCCGAGTAAATCATTTTCGGGGGGTGAGGGGTGAGGAAGAAAAGGAAAAGCCTACACGAATGAAAGCCAGCACGTCCGTAGTCCGAGGGACGAGAACGACTGCCCACCTGCCTTGGGCTTGGAGAGCTCAGAGGGAGTTCACATCGTGGACAGGAGTTGAATTTGGACTTAGAAGGACCTGGGTTTGAAAGCCAGCCCTGCTGAATACCAGCTGAGTGATGCTGGGCAAATTACTTAAGTGCCCTCGGGTCTCAACTTCGTCATCTTGAAAATGCGATTGATAATCTGAGCCTTGTAGGGTTGCTGTGAGCGTCAGATAAAATAAAAATAACTAAATAAAAGAGGAGTATGAAACAGACACGAGCAGTGGTCACTAAAGTGTAATGCAACTGAACAGTACCCAACCTTAACTCAGCTGTAACCCAGCTCAGTCGGCTGCCCCTAAACTCACACCCTCACCGGCTGTCTGGTGTCTGCGTCTCGCCCACACCTGCCCTCCCCCTCCAGCCGCCCTGACACGAGGGGACATCCTTTCACACCTGGATGCTTTCAAAGGGAGAACCCCTCCAACCCCACCTCAGTCAGCTGGAGGTGAGCACAGCCAGGATTTGCAGGCTCCTGGGCTCCGTGGGTTGGACACCCAAGAATCTTGTTCCTTTGCAGGCTTGTCCTGTAGACCTGACCTGAAGGAGGAAGGGTGCCTGACCTGTATTTGGATGCAGACTTGAACCTTGGCCGCCTGGGGTGGCCGCCGTCTGTGCCAGCTCCTGGCCCATCAGACAGCTCCCTGCTCCGCGGGCGACCTCCCGCTGCCTGGCTTTGCCTCCTTGAGATTCTTCTAACTGCTAACCCCCGACCACTTATGCACAAGAATTTTTTAGTTGAACATGTGACCACGTGGAACATAAAAACACCTCATGTGCTCTTCGGGAGGGAGAGTTGTTTTCCTGCCCCCAAGGATGCCTGGCTTGGAGTGTAAACATTTTGTCACCCTTGCTTTCCTTTGCCCCCAGGACATCCAACCTGGTGCCCACAGATGTCCCGGTCAGGGCTCCGCGCAGGGGGAGACCAACAGGCAGATCACAGCACCAACGGAAGTATATTTATGGAGCTTGCAAACCCCCCAATGGCTTTGGAATGAAGTCTCCCGAAGCCATTAGAAGCTGGAGTAGCTAGAATTCCTTTTTTCACTGTGGGCCTGAGTTTAAAAAACAAAACAAATAAACAAACCAAAAAGCACCCAAACCAACCCAACACACAAAGTTTGGAGCAGAAAAATTAACCCTGGGAAAATCTGGGAAAAGCCGAAGATTATACAAGACATTCATCCTCAAGCGGATTTTTTTTTTTTTTTTTTTTTTTTTTTTGGTACAATCCTGTGTTGTGCTCAAAACAAAAATCTGAGAATACTTCTTAAAGAGAAAACAAAGCCCAGCCCCGGCCATACATCTGTGAGTTTTGAAACAAAGGTTTGTTTGTGTGCCTCAATCACTCTCGCCCATGAAAGCAGACACTTACTTGAAAAACTTTTCAGGGAAACACTCTAAACCAACATCCTGGTATAAATTTGCAAAACGCAATACAGGCTTGATTGTTTTTGGAGTGGATGCAGGCCGCATACGAATAGCTCTTTCTGAAACGTAATGTTCTTTGCACGGCTCAGTGGCTAATGTACAATAAATCAACAAAAGAGCGCTTCAATAAAGCTATTGGGCAGAGGCAAGGCCACTGTTATTTTATCTTTTTACAGTATTTAATTGGAAGGTTTTTCCTGAAACTTTAGCCAGCCTTCAAATTACTAGACTCTATATAAGAAGAGATTGATAAGAGAATTTTTTTTTCCAGGATTTTTTCCTTACAAGAGAGCAAGTTTTTGCAGAGGGAGAATAAAGTTACAAGTGTCTAGCATTTTGCTGAGGGAGAATGAAATTAGATGCTGAATGGAGCGGATAGGGAAGGCTGGGAAAATGCAAAGTTGGCAGCACTGCCAGGTCCGTGTAGGCCCCCTCTGTCCTCCTCCCGGGACCAGGTGTCCCCTGCATTCAAATGATACTATTATTCATAGAGGGAGCAGAGTATTAAAACTCCCCCCCCCAAAAAAAATCATTTGCAACTGAATAAAGATATAATCCTGGAAATATAACTCTCCATTAAGGGTCCCCATTAGCAATACAAGAGCCCCATTGTAAAGGAGTTATGTATATTTATCAAGTTAAAAAAAAACTTGTCTTAGTGCTTACATGTTAATAGAAAACTTTTATAGCCCTGGTCTCAGAACTAGTTATGCATAAAATGTAAAGCATCTATTATTCTTTGGCAAACTCTTTACCGTTTGACAGTGAATTGCTAATACGGGAATAGTCTCCTGACTGTGGCTGGTAAGTCTTCCTGGCTGGCCCGGAGGCTGCATGAAGTGGGCCGAGATAGGAGGCCTCACATTTTCACAGTCGGACCTGCCAGGGCCCCAGATTTCTTTTTCTAGGTCTTTGCTGCTGTTCCCGAGACCGTTCCTTAATCTCACTTCGTGGTTAGCAGGGGCTGGGCCCATTCAGAGCCCACCTAGGAGGCCCTCTTCCCCTCTCCTCGTCCATTCAGAGCCTCCCGTGGGGTGCCCATCCTGGGACTGTGTGCGTCTGCAGTAGGGCAGCTGCGGGGGCCCGTGGGACCCTGTGGTGGGCGCTGCAGCAGCGCTGACCGCTGGCGACCGCGCTGCGCCCTCGGAAGCCTGCTCCCCTCCTGGGCCTGTCACGCTAAAAGCCACAGGGCTGCCCCCAAACACCCCCTGGTGATGAATGGTTCCGGATGGTGTGAAATCTGGAGGAGCAGGTGGGGTAAAAAGAGTGAAAAGGGAACAGTTCCACAGGAAAGGGTCCCTTTCTTTTTTCACAGGTTCTTTTGACTTTTTACACTAGAATCTCATAAATAGCAAAGCGGTGTCAAGATGGGAATGCCATCCTTCTGGAATCTGGGACCCACCTTGTTGCTGCGCTCGGAGCGTCTGAAGCTGGTTTGGGCTTTCTCGTATTCCTTTGGGTGTCCTGCCCTCGCCAGGCTGCTGTCACTAAGGTGCTGTGTTACCAGTGGGCCGACTCAGGGTGCGGGGCTGCAGCCCCTCAAAGTGCTGGGGCCCGAAAGGCAGACAGGATGCCCTTCCCAGACCCAGGGGACCCTTCAACACCCCCCAGGTGTGTCTGAAGTGGAAATCCCTCATACACGTCTCTGTTCTCTTACTTCAGGGGTCTTTCTTACCTCCAGCTATGGGTGCAGGTGTGTCCCCCAAATTTGTGTGTCAAAAATCCTGCCTCTAGTACCTGTGAATGTGATCTTACTTGAGATGGTGTGTTTGCAGATGCTCAAGATGAGGTCATTAGGGTGGGCCCTAAACCGACATGACTGTGTCCTTATAAAAAGGACATATCTGCACCCAGAGACACACATGCGCACAAAGTCAGCATGCTGCATGACCGTGAGGGCTGAGACTGGGGTGACGCAGCCAGCAGCCAGCAAACCAGCAGAGAGCGGAGGGGCCTGGGACATGTTCTCTCTTTCAGTCCCAGGAGGAACCAACCCTGCCAGCACCTTGATCTCAGACTCTGGCCTCCAAACTGTGAGAGAATACATTTCACAGTTTGAAATAGTTTGTTACTGCAGCCCTAGCAACCAAAACATAGACATAACATTGTCAGAAATCCCAGCTCAAGGAAGTTTATGCAAAAGAACCCCAGCAGCTGACATCAAGGCACTGACAAAGCAAGCTCTACTTATGGTATCATCCTTGCACAGGGAATATCCTTGCTCTACAGGGAGCGTTCTTTTTTTTTTTTTTAAAGATTAAAAAAAATGTGGACCATTTTTGAAGTCTTTATTGAATTTGTTACAATATTGCTTCTGTTTTCTGTTTTGGCTTTTTGGCCGTGAGGCATGTGGGATCTTAGCTCCCCAACCAGGGATCGAACCTGCACACTCTGCATTGGAAGGCGAAGTCTTTAACCACTGGACAGCCAGGGAAGTCCCTACAGGGGGCATCCTTGCAGTACACAGAGCATCCTGTTGTACAGGGAACATCCTTGTTGTAAAAGGAACATCCTTGCTGTACACAGAGCATCCTGTTGTACAGGGAAGGTCCTTGTTGTAAAAGGAACATCCTTGCTGTACACAGAGCATCCTGTTGTACAGGGAAGGTCCTTGTTGTAAAAGGAACATCCTTGCTGTACACAGAGCATCCTGTTGTACAGGGAACATCCTTGTTGTAAAAGGAACATCCTTGCTGTTCACAGAGCATCCTGTTGTACAGGGAACAACATCCTTTCTGTACAGGGAGCGTCCTGTGGCTAGACGCTAAGGGTTGTGCTCCCAACACAGACAGCAGCACTTCTCTGAGAGCCTCCATTCCCCCATTTAAGCCTCAGGGAGACCACGGCCATGCATCCACATGTGGGGTCTCCTTAGGCCGCCAGGAAATGGGGCTCTTTGGATTTCGTGCCCAGCAAGGGGATGGGTGAGACCAGACTAGTGGCTAGTTGTGTAGGGGTTTTTCCTCTTGCTTTTAATTACGGCTCATGAGTTAGAGCTGCTGCCCCTCCACTCAGCCAGAGCATCTGTGCACGTGGAGACCGTGCCCAGGGGGCTGTTTTTATCAGGTGCTAGAGCAGAGCACAAAAGGGACAGGGTGCCACCCTTGGACCATTCCAGGCAGCTGGATGTCCCTGGTGGGAAGCTGGGGCTCTAATTACGCTCCTGCAGACCACTTGGAGGGTGCGTCCTGGTGGAGTTTTGGGGCAGGACCGGCCTGCGGGCTTACCTGCCCTAGGCGGCCAAAGGGGCAACACCTACGCTGACAGGACTGGGCTACTTTAGGACAGAACTTTCCCCACTCCTTCCCCTGTTAACTGCATCTCTCTGAATTATTTCCTATGATGGCATGTGGTGTAGGGAGATGGACATCTGTGCTTGTCCTTGGTGGTCTTCTCAGCCTCCACTGGCCTGTCTTGAGCTCATCTCCCCCGCTTCTCTGACACGTTCCCCAGAAGTGCAGGTCTGTGTCTCTGTTGCATCCCTTCTGGGCACCCATGACAAGGTAGGAGGAAAGTGGGCCACCGGTGGGCCTGCGGGCTCACTGCCTGGCCTGCCTGACGGGACCAGAGCCCCTGGAGGCTGCAGCTCTGGCTGCCCAGCGCCAGTGTGAGGCCAGCGGCGAGGCCCTGAGGCTGCTGCCTTTCGGGGGACAGAGTTGGAAGAGTTTTACCTTGACTGAAGGAGGTGCAAGCAGAGGGCGTGGGGCCTGCCTTGGAAGGGCCTGGCTCCGTGTCTACCTAAATCTGGGCAGAGCCATCACTCCCCTCCCCTCCCGACTGTCTCAGCGTTTCCTGGTCCTCCAAGACGCTGATCAAAGGCAGCACCTGTGCATCCCAAGAACCAAGCCAGACCGTCACCTGGACAGGCAGCGTTTGCTAGAACGGATGAAGCAGGTCTGCCCAGCGGAAGGCTGGAGACACAGCCCGCGGGGGCACGGAGCACGTCTGAACTGAAGAGCAAGGTGCTTCCAGACGCGTTGCTTAAATGTGACTCGTGGCCCCGAGTGTCACTATTTAACCGTTTGGGGTCTCAGCTCCGTCCTTCGCAGGTGGGAATAATGATGTCTCCTAAAGCTGCCAGGACCGTCAGTGGGCGCCTGCCCCCATCCTGCGAGGCCCCCCTCTTTTCTCTGCCCCTCCTTCCCTTTCTGCCTTCCTGCTCAAGGGAGACTTTGGCCAAGGTGACAATGAAAGATGAAGGCCAATCTCATTTTTATTCTCGTTGCTCAAAAATCCACGAGTTAGGGCCTCCCTGGTGGCGCAGTGGTTGAGAGTCTGCCTGCCGATGCAGGGGATGCGGGTTCGTGCCCCGGTCCGGGAGGATCCCACATGCCGCGGAGCGGCTGGGCCCGTGAGCCGTGGCTGTTGAGCCTGCGCGTCCGGAGCCTGTGCTCCGCAACGGGAGAGGCCACAACGGTGAGAGGCCCGTGTACTGCAAAAAAATCCACGAGTTAAAGCTGGTGCAGTCCAATGGAAATCATGTTAAATATGTATATCTCTCCCCACCAGCGATACAGTTCACCAGACTCCTGGGTACTAAACACAAACAAAATGGCAGTCAAGAGCTTGCTTACCAGTGAAATTATTTCTTTTCACTTGCATGTAAACTCTACAGGGAAAGCAGAATCCATGATGGGTATGTACTATGTGTCAGATATTAAGTATTTAATCTCAATGTCCCTCCTGAGACTGCTGTTCATTCAAGGTCACTAAACACTGTTCAGTGTCTTTTGAGAGGTGCACTCAGGATACCGTCCCTGGCTTCACTTTGCTTTAATCAGTGGGTTAATTTCACAGAATCCCTGTAGCTTTGTGGGAGGCTGATCATTACCGCATTCCGTCTGGAAGATGCTTGCTCAGGTATGACCAGGATTCAAGCCCATGTGGGTCTGACAGGGTCGCCCCATGCTGCGCCCAGGTTCCAGGTGAGATGCACAGGTGGCTTAGGGGTTTCCCTCACTTTATAAACATTCCCTGGGCAGGATCTCAACTCAAAAATGAGGATATTTTTTGTTAATGTCTCCCACGGGGAACCAGTTGCAGCCACATCAAAGGTCAGAAGAGGTGGGTGGAAACCGTGGCTTGCGCCTCGGGGGAGGCGGGGCAGCTATGAGTAAAGTAACAAGACGGCAGCATGGACAGCTGTGACTGGTTCCCAACTTCTGATAACGCCTTTCACTCCTTCAAAGACTTTTGTCAAAGTGGAACTCTAGATTAGTAGTCTACCACCTTAGAAAAACGATTTTTCAAATATTCCATTATTTGTTTCTTATCCTTTAATTGTAGCTGAACTGAGGAATGGCTTAAATAATTCTCTCTCCTTCAGCTCTTTCACTGAGAAGCAAAATGACTTTTGGTAATCTATAATGGAAATACACTTATTAATTTGAAAAATGGATCGTCAGATAAATTGATTATAATCCTATCTCCTAGTTTTGTGTCAAAGAAGTGTTTTTCACGTCATAATTTTTTGGCCCCTTTAATACACTAAAAACACAGTAAAGAATTTCATGGTCACTTGACCATGAAGTGAATATATTTTCAACAGGGTCTTGGAAACTTAGTAATCTTGTATCGGAATACAGAGATAAAAATAAACACACCTAAATATCCACTACTGTAAATTTAAATCTAACACCATACTTTTAAGATATGCAAATATCAGGTTACTGTTTACAGAAGATTCTCTTGGTCACATTGTAACGGTATCATTTCAAAATAGGGCAGATTATTTTCTGAAAAGACGCAAAAAATTTCAAATTGTTCCAGTAACCTCTCCAGGTGTGACGAATAAATTCAGTTCTGGGTCCTCTGTCACCAGCTCTTCTGACCAGCGGTACTGGCATCTTTTACCATTAAAGGAAAGGGTGGAATTTCAGTGTCCTCTTTCCATTTCTAATGATGCAAGTGAAATTCACTCCTGCCATCTCCAACCTTTCAGATGATCTTTCTGATGTATTTTCCTCTCATCTCTCTGTTCTTTGGGCACTGTCTTCGCCCTGTGTAAGGAATATTTGTGAAGCTTTTTCCATTTAAAATCATCGCTTGGAGCAGAATTATTTCTGCCGTTCAGAAATAACACTTCTCTACCCCAAATGGATGTTTTGTGCTGCAAACACATTGGTAGCACAGCCGGGAGAAGCAGGCAGTGCATGGGAACCGTGGTTGTTCTCTGCCCCTCGCAGCCCTGATCAAACAGAGCAGGCAGGTGCAAGTTAGGAGCGCTACCGATTATTTATGGCTTTTAGATACTTTGTGGGTTTAGCTGGTGAGAAAAGTTTTATTCCACTCACATGGACAAAACCCCACCGACTGTCTGGGCTGATTAAATTCGCATTGTTGCGGGGGAGCACATGGCAGGCAGGAGGACAGTTATGAAATCTCACCGCCCGTGCCATGGCAACGAGGCAAACAGCTCCTGGGAAGACTGTGGATAATAGAAAGAGCGCTCTTTCTCTTTGTGTTTCCACTGCCAACCGTTTCATCCGTACATCTGCCCGGTGTCCAGGGCGCGAGCAGTGGGCCGTCCGCGAGGCTCCGCTGTCTTTCCTGAGCCTCCTCCTTGGGCTTCCTCGCTCAGCGAGCTGCCTGGATGGAACCTCTGTTTCAAGGACAGACACAAGGAAAGTTTACCTCTCAAGGAACTGAAGATGGGCTGGGAACGGTAACGCAGGCAAAGCGGCTGCAATCAGCCATTTGGTTACATCCAACGGGGTGTTATCCTGGCTTTTTAGTTACTAGGACGATGCTGTGTCAGAGGCAATACGTGGAGGAGAGACAAGGACTAAGGTGAAAAACTAGAAAGCTCACACAGACATGGCTCTCACAGTGTGCAGCTCAGAGTCACCTTTCTAATTTTTATTTTTCGACAGTGAAACGGAAAAGCAAGGACGCACTCTTGCCAATTTTTCCAGCAATAAATATTGCACGTGGGTATTTGAGAACGAGCTCTCCCTCCGCGTGCTGTGACAGTGGCCGGGCCCTCAGGACCCTCCCTCCCTGCTTCCAGGTTTCTCTCCGCAGCGGCTCTTCCCTCATCTGGTTCTGCATGCCTGTGGGCAGGACCCCTAGTGATGCAGGATTAGCAATCACAGCTCTGCCCCCTGACGCCAGACTCTCCAGGACCATGGACAGCAGCGCAGCTGGGTTGGGGGCAGGGGGCGCCCTTCTGGAGTTATGCCTCTTCCAACTGTGCCCTGTTCCTGTTCCACACACCCCTGGTTATTGGCTGCTGGGATTCTCTGGTTTTCTCTTCTTTCCTTTTTAAATGTGCCTGGTGTGCATGTACAAATATTGTGTGTGTGTGAATATATGTAGAGACGTCAATCTCCTTGGACAGAAGTCCCTGTTCTGCCATCTACCTCTGTGTGACTTTGGGCAAATTACTTAGCATTTTTCTTAGTTTCCTCATCTGTAAAGTGAGAGTAGTACTATTCTATTAGTATGCTGTGAGAATTAAATGAGATAACTTAGGAAACACCGTGACAAGTGCCTGATGTACGGTGAGTGCTCGGTGAACGTAAGCTGCTACCATCCCTCTCCCATCTGGCACATGCTCTGAGCTGGTGCAGCGTCCAGGGGGATTTCAGTGGCCCTGGCTGTGTGGGGGACACAGAGCCCGGGCTCTCTCAGACGCGCGGACACACTTGCCCAGCCACCGAGGTGAGCGAGATCCCTTTTCTTCTCAATGATTCTTCACCTGCTCAAGTGCTGGTGCCAGCCTCCCCGGCCTGCTCTCTTCTGATTTCCTGCCCTGACTCCTGAATTTACGTTAGCGTATTTCAGTCTTAGACATCTAAGAACATGGTCTTTCTGCCTCTGCATTTCCTGCCGTGTGTTTTCATCAGTAGGAGCTCCCGCCCCCAGAGACCTGAACAGCATATTCTCCAGGCAGATACGGCTTCTTGACAGTATCTTCTTGGGGCGAGAAGATGGGGGAGATGAGGACGCGTTGGTTTTCTGGTTTGTTTTTTCTAGGTACTCGTGCCCTGTGACCCTTCATGCTGTTGGTCTTTAATCGGGGCTCTTCTGTTGTCAGTAGCTGCTGAGACCCTCGGCCGTTTTCTTTCCCTCCCCACCCTACGCTCCTCCAGGTCCTGGAAAAAAAGTTTATCTGACTGTCAGCCAGTCAGTCAGTCAAATCAATCGTTCGTCTCACATTTATTGGGTATCTTCTGTGTTTACACATTTTATTTGGTTTTCATCTATCCAGATGACCTGTCCCCCTATAGTCACCTGCCTAAACCCTGTTTGTATTTGGAGTCTCCCTTCCTACAGGAAGCCCTCCCTGACTCCCTGGGCTTGGACCTGTCCCTTTGCCTGGTGTTCCTCTAGTACTTACCATGAAGTCCCGCTCTTGTCACACTCACCAGGCTGCCTTTCTCCTCTCCTGTGCTGTAAGCTCTCTGCGGGGAGGGCTCTGTCTTGACCATTGTTCCATCCGTGCCCAGCACCAGGACAGTGCTCATAGGCATAAACAATAGTGCTCAATGATAATTAGTTTGGACAAATGAATGAGTGGCTATGACCTCCTTGAGACGGTGACCGTGACTTATGTAACTTTATATCTCCAAGCCTAGCAGATATCTTAACACAACTCTCTGCATTTGAAGCATTAAAAATGTTGTTTTGGTGACATCACTAATTAATTATTAATGCGTTGGCCAGCTAAATAGAATAATATATCTTAGCCACCAGTTCGCTGCAGTGTAAGTGTGTAGGGGCTTTGAGAAGAGTGGGGGAGAATAACCCACCTTGAACAATTGTCTATGGATCAGACCATCTTGTCACCTTTGTTGTTTAATCTAAACGCCACTGTGGCCGTGGAGGTGGCACTATTATCCTCTTTTACACATGAAGAAGGTAGGGCTCATGGAAAGAAATGTCACACTGTCAGGGGCAAAGACACAAAACCAGGCCTTCTGATCCCAAATGCAGGGTCCGTTCTGCTTCGTCAGGGTGGCTCTTGTTTACCTTTGGGTGTGTTTCCTCAGGTTCAGGTTCTGGCTCTTCTGATATGACAGAGCTGAGGGGATTGATAATTTGATAGGGGTTGTGAGTATATATATATATATTTTTTTCTGTGAATGTAACATGTTTAGACCAGGGGTTTCTCTGGAAACTGGCAGCTTTAAATTAACTACGCTGTGGAAATCTCTTCTGCAGGAGTTGGTGTGAAAACCTCTGGGGCAACATCTCAGATTTGTTTAGTAGGGAAGGTCCCATTTGCACAGATGGTGCAAGTGAAGATAAACCCGGGTGCCTTGGGGACAGACGGAGGGGGCGGGTGGTGGGCTAGCTGGGCTCTAAAGACAAGTTATAACTGCTGGTATGGTTCATGTCAAAAGGAGAGCTGAACTCACCATCCGCTTGGGCATGCGAGGAAACTTACGACCCTTAGTTGAGCGTGTTACCTAACGTTGGACATGGTTTAGGGTCCCTGATGGGGGGCTCACAGTTTCAGAGGCAGCCAGCAGAGAGCTCTTGCATTGTACAACATTTTTCAGATAACTTGGCAAGATAATGATTTATCATATATTTTAAAAATATTGAGAAACTTGCCATAATTAGTTATTTTTTCCAGGAGCATCAATAAAATGCCCTAGATATATATGTCTGTATGTATATAAAACATTTCCAATTGATCAGAATTCACAGTTCTCAGTATCGAGTGATTTTGCCTCCTAGGTAACACTTGGCGATGTGTGCAGACATGTCTGGTTGTCACAGTGGGGGTGGTGTGTGCTATTGGCATCAAATGGGTGGAGGTCAAGGATGCATATCAGCCTCATGCAAAGAATCAGTTATCCCCAAATGTCAATATTGCTGAGATTTGGAAATGCTTATCTGTAGCAAATTTAACTCATGGGCAACATCTCTTTATTTCCTTTGCATTTTATTTTAATGGATTAAAAATTATAAGGAAATGTTCTGGTTTGGGCCAAGATGAAATAGTTCCATTCCTCCTAATTTCTCCCTCTTACAAGTAAAATTTCTGACCATAACACAACAAATAAGTATAAGAAGACTCTAAAGGGTGGAAAGAAGAAAGCCAGTGAGGCTGGCTAGAGAGCTTGAGACTTGGGGTGATGTGGCAGTGAATTCCTTACTGCCTACTTGACATCCTAGAGGATGTGCAGACACTTCAGAGCCCCCAGCCCAGAACTGCCAATGGGCACAGACAAAAAGCCTCCAAGAAAAGCCAGGTCCCCTTAGCCAAAGGGCCGCCGAAGGATGGCCAGCACTAGAAAACGTTACTACAGCCAAACCAGGAAAAACCACACAGGCTCCTTGCTGCCTGAGACTTTGGACCTTTTAGACCCTCCTTACCCCCATCATCCACTCCCATGAAGCAGGCTGCAAGGTGGTGTCTGTGAGGCTGAGCACATGAGCACATTACTAACTTTCAATTGCCAGCCAGTGGGAGTAGGTTGTGTTCCAGTTGCTCTGCTGGGATCGTGTCAGTGCGACTCAGGAGGGAGCAGAGACTCGACCTTGCTCAGCAGTGTGAATGCCCTCCAATCTCCACCTGGTGTCACCAGTGGCCAGCGCGGACCGGGGCTCCAGCCCCCACTTGAAAGGAGCAAGACAGTGGGAGTCAGTTCCCTACTTTTGTGGGGGTGGTGTTGGCAGGGCCCAGGGAAAAAACACGCACAGCCACCTGGCCCTTACACTACATCTCAACGTGCAACTGCCTGCTAAAAACAGAAGATTTAACAGAACCAGACTGCCATAATATAGTCTCCCAAATATCCAGGACACAGCTGAAAATCACTCATCGTACAAAGTACTGGGAAAATCATAACTTGAATGAGAAAAGATAATCAACAGACACTAACGCTGAGATGAATCACATATTAAAATGATCCAACAAGGATTTAAAAGCAGCCATCATGAAAATGCTTCAACAAATCATTACAAGTTCTCTTGATAAAAATAAAAAGTAGAAAATCTCACCAAAGAGGTAGAAGTTATAAAGAAGAACCACATGGAAATAATAGAACTAAAAAATACAATCATAAAAAATAAAACAGGGCTTCCCTGGTGGCGCAGTGCTTGGGGGTCCGCCTGCCGTTGCGGGGGGCGCGGGTTCGTGCCCCGTTTCGGGAGGATCCCGCGTGCCGCGGAGCGGCTGGGCCCGTGGGCCGTGGCCGCTGGGCCTGCGCGTCCGGAGCCTGTGCTCCGCAGATGGGAGGGGCCACAGCAGTGAGAGGCCCGCGTGACGCAAAAAAAAAAAAAAAAATAAAACAAAACAAAAAAAAACAGGTAGATGGGCTCAATACTAGAATGGGGATGACAGAGGAGAGAACTGGTGAACTTGAGGACAGATCAACAGAATTTACCTAAACTGAAAAGAAAGAAAATAAACTATAAAAAAAACCCTCCAGGACCTGTGGGACAATAATAAAAGAGCTGACATTTATATCATTGGATTCCCAGAGGAGAGGAGAGAATGAACAGTAAGTATTTGACAAAATAATTGCTGAAAACCCCCCAAATTTAGCAAAAGACACACCTACAAATTCAAGAAGCTAAACAAATCCTAAGGTATATAAATCCAAAGAAATCTACACCAAGAGCCGTTCTAATTAATCTTTTGAAACTAAAGAGAAAGAAAAAATCCTGAAAGCAGCCAGAGAGAAAGGACATGACTCTGGGGTCACACCAGCTCCAAGGACAGCAGATTTCCCATCTGAAACCACGGAGCCAGAAGGAAGAGGCACAACACATTTCAATTCTCTGTCTAGTGACAACGTCCTCTGGAAATGAAGGAGAAATCAAGCCACGCTCAGACGAAGGAAAACTAAGAGGATTCGTTGCTAGAAAACCTACCCTTAAAGAACGACTAAAGGAAGTTTTCCAAACAGAGGAAGTGGCAACAGAAGAAGGCTCGGGGCTTCAGAAAGGAAAGACAACAAGAAAGAGAAAAATAAAGGTAGACGTAATACGCTGACTTCACGAGCTCTTAAATCATACTTGGCCACTGAAGCAAAATTATAACACTATGTGATGTGGTGCTCAATGTATGTAGAGAAAATAACATAATTACATTTAAAGGGACCTAGTGGAATTAAAGTTTCAATATTTAAAGTGGTAAAACACTGATACCAGTTTTGCGATAAATTATGCATGTATATTATAATACTGAGCAACAAATAAAACTATATAAAGTGATATACTAAAAGGCACTGTAAATATATCAAGATGAACTCCAAAAATGTTCAGGTAGCCCATGGAAAAATAAGAAAAGAGAAACAGAAAAATGAGAAACAAACAGAAAGCAAACTAAATGGCTCACTTGAGCCCTAATAGATCAATAAATAAGTGTAAACAGTCTAAATACAAAAATTAAAAATCAGAGATTGGCAGAAGAGAGTAAAACAATGAAACAATGCAAACTAACATTTGTCTATAAGACGCTCACTTCAAATACAGTGACATAGGCAGATTGAAAGTATAAAGATGTCATTTTCTTGCAAAACCTATGCTTATCATGAGCCCAGCAATTGCCCTTGGGCACTTACCCCAGAGAAAGATTTGCATTCACTTGGTACCGGTACACAATGTTCACAACAGCTTTCCCTTTAACAGCAAAAACTGGAAACAACCCAGGTGTCCTTCAACAGGTGAGAGGTTAAACCCAGTATATGGCACCCCTGGGCCATGGAACACGAGTCAGCAATAAAGAGAAGATGCTGATTCATGCAACATCCTGGCGGACCTCGAGTGAATTGTCCTGAGTGTGAAAAGTCCATCTCAGAATGTTACAAGCTGCCTGATTCCATTCACATGGCATTTTGAAATGCAAGCCCGTGGAGCTGGGGAACAGACTAGTGGTTTCAGGGCTTAGGGTCACGGAGGGAGGTGACCGTGGTGACAAGCTCAGGTCCTGGAACTGTTCTGATCTTGACTGAGCCCTGGTCACACCAACATGCTAGTATGATAAAACTGCACTCGTCTAAGTCATGTCAAACTGGTGGAATCTAAAAGCAGATGGATGGGTTACATCAATGTCCGTTTCCTGGTTGTGATGCTGTTTTAGAGTGTGTGAGACGTTACCCCTGAGAGAAGCAGGGGGACGGGTGTGCAGAATCTCTCTGTACTATGTGTTACAATGGCACATGAATTTGTAATGATCACAGTGTAAAATTTTAAGAAAAGCAAATTTTTATTTTTGCAGTTAAAACATCTGGAGGTTGCCAGTTAATGAGTTAGGCTTCAGCGGTCTCTCTATTTCTCCCCACTCCTCACCATTAATCTTTCCCCTCCCACAGCAGAGACCTCCGGCGCTGCCCTGGGGGAGGGGCTGGCTCAGGAGGACTTGGGGCCGGGGCATCGCCTGCTGCCGTGGTCCTCACGCACCCAGAGCTGCCCTGTCAGTCCCTCCTTCAAACAGCCGGCTTCTCCCAGGGACAGAAATGGGGCATCTTGCGTCCTCATGCTCAGGAGACCCTCAGCGACCCCCTCATGGGAGAGCCGCACCCGTCTCTACATACATCCTGAGATGAAATTCCAAAATGCAGTCAGTCCCATTAAAATGGTTGGCACCTTAATAAAACCCCCAACACAGCCTGCTCTCTCTCCAGCTGTGGTCTGTGTTTGCCTGGATTTGGACACTCAGCCCTCGTGTTGCTAACAGCCATAATGCAATATGTCCTGGAGGAGCAGAGCGATCAATTGTTCTATTGCAACCTTAAATTTTTAAAATCTTGGCAGAGAAAGTGATGAAACAGCTTTGCAACGCAAAACCTATGGGAGTTTCACTAGCTTTGAAAATAAGCGCAGTTTGATTTAAAGTCCTTGTCACTTTAATATGAGGCAGGATGTCATTGCGGGGCTCTTACTGCACTAAAAGTTAAGAACCATGGGATGGAGTTTAGTTGGCCACCAACGGGGTGGCTTTTGGGAAGCACCCCCAGACCATAGTTTCCTAGTCTGTGATGGCATTTTACGTGATATATCACGTGTCTACGCGGAGGCTCTGAAGGATCTGCCTGTAGGGCTCACCTTCCTTCTAGATGCTTAGAGTTGAAAATGTGTAACTTTTATAAAGCACCTTAATCAACAATTTTTTACTTGACTTTTCCCAGGCGATTAGAAGCAGCTGCCATGCTTCCCCCTTCCCAGCAAATCTGGGACTAGGCAAATTTGAGTGTATTTATTATATGTTTATACAAAAAGCTTAACTAACAGAAAATTCCATATAGCCCATGTATGAAATATCATGCGCAGGGAACACCAAGGGAGATGGAGCATTGCCTCCTCGTTCACTTTGCTGGCCGCCCCCAGCTCCCCATGGCATGAGCTGTGTCCCGGGGTACTCAGGGAGGATGCTGTCCACTGTCACCCCTGCCCCTCCCTACGCCTGCTCTGGCTGCCTACCATTGCTGAAGGTCACCACCCTGTGCTTTTCCCCACAGTTTTCTCTTTTGGCTGGGGCTTCCGTTCTCGGCCCCCTGGACGGTCCAGGGCCCTAGTCCTTTGGCCACTGCTGGCCTCCAGTTCACTTTCCTGGTGTGTCACCACGGCCAGGCTCAGGCTGTGGAGGTGGGAGATGGCGCTGTGTTCAGGGTGGAAGACAGGAGCTGAGAATGGTCCGGGCGCCTCTGGTTCCATGGCTGCCCTGAGTCTCCCTCGGACAGTAGACTCTTCTCTCTCAAACTCGTCACTCCGTCTGGTAACTTGAAATATCTTTTGAGAACAAACCAACCTATTTTCTCTTGATTGAGCTTTAATTCACTGTATTGTTTTAATGTGTCGTTCTGGGAATTTATAACTTGAGCTCTCAGAAACTCTCCCCAAAGTTCATGAATATTTGTTGTTCTATCAAAGAGATGAATGACTTGACAGTGACACTTAGGATGGTATTTGCTTTTTGGAAATTCGGAGGAGGATGCCCTCTTCCTTTAAGTCTACCCTGAGAACACTGTCAAATGTCACGCTCAAACTAGTGCGCGTTCAATCGCCGGCAGGCGCTTCCTCTCAGACCTGTAATGACTGTCGGTCCTGCACCTTCATCCCTATTTCGTATCCACTTGGATTCATGATATTCTTTTTTTTTCAAGGGGGTTGTCTTTTTGGATTTAGTAGTGAATTCAGGGATGTAGTTACGTTTTATCTCAAAACATCTTTTGTACTGAGATGCACATACACACACAGACACACACACATGTGTATTTTTTTCCTTGCGGAAATACAGAAGCACAGCGATTGACGAGATTCTCCCTCTGCAGTATCGGCAGCGGGCCAGCACGTACAACTTACGTCCAAAGTCAGATCTTGATGAGACCCTGGTGCTCATATTTTTAAAAATTCTTGTTAAACTACTCATTCCCTGAACAGAGAATTCTGTAGTCAGTGCTGAGGCCCTTCTGTGGACCATGAGACTGATGTGAACAGAAGCACAAAATGTGCCAGCACCTCAGAGCCAGACAGATATTCAGAGGGTGGGGTAACTGGCGGGGAGGGTCCAAGAGGCATTTTCTGCATCTGGGCGGGATTCTAGTTAACGCATATTTGGACAACAGAGGAGCATGTGAGCTTGGTGGTCGTTTAGCTGTTTCTAACAGGTAAGCAGCAGCTGACAGTGTTTGAGTAAAAAGCATGTGTCTCGAATGGCTGCTTTTCCTATAAAAATTACCCCGGAAGCATACTTTTTAAAGTTCCCACACTAAAAAAATTCAGGAGAAGCAATTTACAAAAAAATCTCTTTCACTGCTCAAAAGCACTTTTTTGGGGGAGTAATTTATACTAAGCCCTTTAGAATGTCATATTGGTCCTTTATTAGTAACCTTGACAGTATGATTAGACTCCAAAAAATGTCTACTTGTTAGTGAATAGCTTTCATTCTCTAAACTTTAAAGAGGCTACTCAGCTCTGACCAAAGCATGCTTCATTTTTTAATTTTTTTGCAACAAAAAAGCACAGATGATAATAAAATATATGTTTAGATCAAGCATGCAATTACACATATCTGGTAACAGTTAATAAATGTTGTAGTTTTATAGATTTGTTTGAACAGACTCTTTGGCTGCCATAATTAGGGCAGAACTCTAACTTTCATTTTCTGAATTAGAGTTAACTTTACATTATAATTGCAAAAATGATTTTGTTAAAAAACAGAAAATGTAACTTTTAGAAACGTTCATTTACTAGTGACAAAAGCCTTTGTCCTCTTAAATGTTATTTCCTCTTCATTATATTTTGAATCCCATTTACATTTTGTTCAGCTGTTGCCACAAAGAGCGTAAAATTTAAGTTGCTGAAGTTAAAAAATATGAGAGAAAACTCTACCTTCATTGACTAAAAGAAGACAATGGAAGCATTAGCTACATTAACGGAAAAGCATTTTGACAACATTGATCAAGACCCAGGGGCAAAAAGAAAAAAAAAAAAAAGGAAACAAAACAAAGCAAAACCACAAAACAAACCCCCCAAACCACACCAACAAACTGAGATAAAACCCTCAAACTTTAACCTTCACAGAGAGATCTTGTCATGCTTTTCAAAAGTCCCTAATATTTTTCTGCTCCCGCTAAACCCCCCACTCCCAAATCACTTCACTGCCCGTATGTTATTTAAATGCTGATAATCTTGTTCATGCTAATTTCAATGAGCCACAGCAGACATATAATGCTTCCTCTTTCAATAGGTGCAAAGTGAGTTACTGTCACAAAGCAGATATGAAAAAGGGATGTGAAAAGAGAATCTTGCTTAATCTCTGTAATACGGGTGTGTGAGGGTGCTAACGTTGGTCACCTGAATTATGCATGTCTGTTGTGTTCAAATATCATAAATCAGTGCGTGAATACCCTCCAAATCATTTTCAGTTCGTGAACATTTATATACAGCGCTCTTGAGCGCTGCAAAGACAATTAGTCATATTTGTATGCCGGGATTCATTGAGAGCGGAAAGCAGGAGGCAGAACGAGAACAAAGGCTGCTTTTTGTCAGCTCTTCCAACTGACAGGGATAATTAGCTATATGAAATTGAAATTCCTCAGCGGGGGGTTTCTGTTGGCAATGAATTTTCTTCTGATTCCATTCTGTTATTCTTTTATGCTGTCATCCGTGGCAATTTGTTATTCAGCTTGAAGCTTAAAAAAGCAAAGCATTCTGCTTTTATGAGTAGATGATGTCAGTTTGTACACTGCTGGGAAATAGATATTAAATGTAATCTTTAAACTAAAAAAAAAAAAGGAAAGGAAAAAAATAAAATAAAATCAGTTAAAGAGACAGTGTTCTGTTTACCTATAGCCCGCAGAGGAGAAACTTTACAAGAGTGGTCAGGACTTGTTCAGCGGTATTTGAAGTTCTTCGAGCTCCGTTAATCCAGGGCCTTGACTGCGGCTCCAGCCATTCTTCTCAGAGGCTGCAATTTAGTGCCGGAGACGCGAGCGTTCTCTGCCAAAGTGGCACCAGGCGTCAGTGGTGGCCGACCACCTATTATCCCGCTCAGGTGCGTTGTCATCTGCTGCTCCTTTCTGCCTTCCCGCACCACACCAGGAGCTTGAGTCAGAGATCATCTCTTCTTTTGGCTTCCGCCCGAATCAAATGTATTCTTAGGAAAGGAGGCTAAAAAAGACCTTACAGCATCCCCCCCAGAATGGTCCAGAATACGGCAAGGATATTGTTTACGCAGGCCTGCCGGGGCGCTGACTCTGGGCATGTTTTATCCGCCAGCTTCAAGACGCCCACCACGTAGCTTGCAGCCCGGTTGCCTTTTGGGGTCTTGCCGTCTGCAGGAAGAACACACTGCGTGTTGTGGAGTGTAGACCCGGGTCTGCATCTCATCTCTCCAGCTCCAGCCACTTCTGTGCCTCGTGGGCAAGAGGTCCGCTTCCCCGAGCCCCTCCCCCTGTCTGTAAAGAGCGGTCATGTGCAGGGCCCGCCCTCACTGCCTCTGTGGGGCAGGAAGTGGGGGAGGCCTGGGTGCAGGGGGTCCCTGCTTCAGAGCTGGGCCCCACTACCCTTCCTCACGGGGCTCTCTGCCCACATACCCTCTACTTGGTCTTTGGCCCATCGTGTTCTCAGCATCCACTCTTTGGAAGCAAGCACACAGGGTGTCTCCCACGGTGGGCCGTGCTGGGTCCTGGGGAGATGGGAACGGTGGGGTAGGGCGCTGACTAGCCCTGGTTTCTCAGAGCCCTGAGTAAACCTGCACGTGAATCACCCACAAAATCTGTTTAAATGCCATTGCTTGGCCCCTTCACCAGATCTACAGAATCAGGCATTCAGAGTAGGCGCCGGAGTCTGCGTTTTCAGTAGCCGTTTAGGTGATTTTTGTATCTGTTAAAGTTGGAGAAGCGCTCGCCCTTGGAAGGTCCTTTGGACTCTGCGAGTGAATTCTTGCTTTACCATTAATTTTCTAGCACAGAGACTCAGACCCCCTGTTGCTTCTGTGTCCTTAGTTCAGGCCGGGGCCCATTAGCAGATCACCTGGATTGTCCTGCAGGCACAGGTGGTCCAGAACAGATGCGCCCTCAGGACAGGCCCACCGAGGCCAGTTCAAACAGCTGCGTAAGTGCTGAGGATGAACCAGACATGGAAAGAAGGATGTGCCCCATAGTCTGTGGATCAAAACACACGGCGGGTGTCTGTGTGCGTGTTGTTTACCTAATGGAGACTACACTCAGGGCGGTGGAGTGTAATATCTGTGTTGACTCTCATTTTCGGGTTCTGATCACAGAGCAAATGTGCTCTGGAGGCTGTGTTGTCTCTTTTCTAGATTCATCTTTGCACACGCCACGTGGATTCTGGAAATACAAAAGAAACAATTTCCTCCGTTTTAAAAAGCTTTTCTTCCCGACCTTCAGTTTTCCATGAAGCCTCCTTAACTTTCTTCCGCCTCCGTTTTTTCTCTTCACCCATCTCCAGTCTCCTCAGAGTTTGGAAGGTTTGTTTTCCCCAAATGAAAGTTACTTAATCAAAATGAGCATCCTGGTGACTGAATGGAAAGAAGCAGCAACAACAAAAAGCTAATTTTCGTCAAAAACAAAAATCTCATGAGGTGCTGGAGAGTTCCAGCTTGCTACTGTGCCTGTAAATATGCCCCGTGGACCCTCGCTGGATGAGGTGGCGTTGAGATCCAAGAGTCTCCCTTAACTAAGGAAACATTCTAGGCAAGTTCAAGGACAGAGTGCCAAGGAAAGGAAGGTCGCCCACAGATACAAGAACTATAGTCAAGACAGAAGAACATGGCTGAATACAGACCCTTCTGGAAGAGTGTTGTCGAGAAAGACCCAGTGAATCCAAAACCAAACCCAAAGCCGTAATTTTTCCTTGGGGACAGAATTAAATTGAAAATCAGTGTTTATCCACTTTTCCCGATGGAAATGTCTCTGAAGGGCTGAATCAAAATCTTGTGACTTTCTGTAGCAATGAGTTACCGTTGTCTTGCTTTTTAGTCTTGCAAGCTGGAGTTTCAGAAATTTGGGTAAGTGGAAGGAATGGGGCTTGGGAACCTGCTCACTCTCTAGACGGGCCTTGCCAATCACCAGTGCAGGGGCGGGTAGAGGCGTGTGGATGGGTCAGGATGCCCACCACCGTTCCCGAAGAACTGGGACACGTCCGCCTGTGACGCCAGTCCGGACTGTCTTGTTAGGTTACTGGGGGGCCCTTCTCAAGCTCTGTCCCTTTAGCAAACACTCACTTCCCAGGTGTCGGTGTGCCAGTGATCGTGAGAGACTCAGTACAAGTCAGACTGGTCTCCACAGAGTGGGCAGCGAAGTCTCCAAAGAAACTCATCTTGAGATCAGTCTCACCCAGCCCCCAAAGATGTTACACCTCCCCGATGGAAGATAACAGCCAGCATCAGGGCTCTAAGGTAGTTATGAGCAGCTCAACCATTGTCATATTTTCAATCTTCTTGCCCAGTTTTCTGATCCATCAGATAGTTGGGATGAAGGCAACACTGAGAAGATAAAGTCCTCCCCATGGATATGGCCAGTGAGTAGAAATAAAGTAATTGGGGTTATTCACCCTGGAGAAGAGAAAGCTAAATAATGTATAAATGATAAACATTCATGAGTTATGGAGAATAGTTTTGTAACTCTCTCTACAATAGAACAGGAAATTTTTTACTCTAAGGCTAATTGGAGTCTGGAGCCAAGGGCAAGAGGAAAACTAAGAGGACTAACACACACGTTTTCTGGAGTAGCTCTGGAGTAGCTCTGGAGTAGCTCTGGGAGAAACGGTCACCACTGGCTTCCCCTGGGGAGGAAGAAGAGGGGCCGTCAAACAGGAGGGAGAAACTCTGCTGTGTGGCTTTGTTCCTTTTGAAGTTGATATATGTGAATTATTTTAAAAGCTAAATGAAAGATTAAACAGCATCATAAAATGATAGAACAACGTATTGCAAAGAATGAAGCCCAGTGATATCCTTTGTGGGTGGAGTTGCTATGAGTAGAGGGAAGAATGAAGTAAACCATTATTTAGCAGATTTTGGGTTGATCAGACCAATAATTTTTCAAAATCAAACCATCAACTCCTATTATTCTTCTAAAAGTAGTTCAAATGGTTATAACTCAATTCTTTTCTTTCTCACTTCATTATACTTTTAACGATGAAATTTTTATAGAAGTAAAGCAAATTCTTAATAAAATTTGTGCTTTTCTTCCTCTAGAGTAATCATTACAGAAAAGTTAGCCAATATTTCCACTGAAATATTTTTGTCTTATTTCCCTGTTAATAGCATGTGAGGCACCTGGTAGGGAATCCTGACCCTTAAAATTGCCCCTAAAGAGGAGTTCCAATTCTTTTTCAGAGAACGTTTGCTCAGGAAACTCAAATTTCATAGAAAAGGGAATCAAGGCATATTTTTGAGATTCTATTTTTGGTTTTCCTCCACATCACAATTTTTCTGCAGTTTATCCGGGGGAAGACAGAAGCATGGCACCAAGGTTAACCTCCTTCTCATGGACAGAAGGAGCCAGCTGTGCTGGAGTTTCCTCCCCATCCTGCCCCCATGCCAAGCCCCCTGACTTACAGAAAGTAAAAAACAAATTATGTTTATTGAAGAAATAAATGCATCCCTGGCTTTGATGAGCCCCAGATAAGACGTCTTGAGTAACATCTGGATGTCTCTGCTCTAAACAAAGGCATTGCTGGCTCCAAGTTTGACGTCATTTGTTCATTTCACCTAGTGATTTCATTTCAATCACACACGCTGTTATTAAGCACCTACTGTGTCCAGCCCTCGGGCAGTGGGCTCAGCGCACATGGTCCCAGACCACTGGCACTCAAGGAACAGACTCTCCTCAGAAGTTGTAATTGTTGATTTATAGCTGTGTTTTATATCTTGGTTCCTAAAAATGAGCTCTGCAGGCACAGGAGGCACACTTGGCCATCATGGGAGATTCTGCAAGACTGTCTTTCAAACGCCCTTCCTTCCCAGAAACGGCCCCGTCTGTCAGATCCCAATCTCTGTCACCAAGTTTTGTTTTGGAAAATGAGCTGCACAGACAAAATAGCTGTTCCTATAATTGTCTTGAAGAGCAAATTAAATTAGTGTTGTGACTGCTCTGCGGCACAGACCCGTGTTATCTGCAGTCCCTTCCTGGCCCGTGGTGATCCGCGTGTTCTCGCCCCCTGAGGACACTATCAGTTCTGCAGGGACGCAGAGCCTCCGACCATCCTCTCTTCCTGCTCTGTGTTCCCCAGGAGGCTCAGCTGCTGCCGTGACCGCCCCTCCACGCCTAGGGGACGCCCTGGCTCTACCTGGATCAGACCGCGTTTTACACTGGATCTTCTTTAGTTACATTTCTGGCTTTTTCATTAAATAGAGATGGTGGGACTCTATTTTCCCTGAGCGCAGAGAATGTGCTTTACACATTTGCATCCCAGGCAAGCTGTACAGAGCTTGGAAGCTGTTGTTGTTGGACAGGTGCCTGAGTGAGTGGATGATGGCGTCGTTTCATGCCTTAGTGTAGCTTTCAGAAGAAGCCTTCATTTGACTTAGATTCCCCGATGGCGACATGACGACAACAGGCAGACTCCAGGCTGTGTGTGAGCCTGTTTTCCTTAGTGGTCACAGGCCTGAAGGTGGAGGACGTCTGGGTTTGAGTCCAGGCCACGTAACTGACTAGCTTTCACGTAGCTCTTGGCCTCCCTGAGTCTCGGGATGTTAACACCATCTATCTTAGAGACTGTGTCTTATTTTTGTTGTTTTTCTAAAGAGAACCACTCTCCTACTTGACCCACAATTCCTGCAACCCCTTCTTCGTGGCAGGCACAGAACATTAGCTCTGTGTCATAGCTACTGGTCCATCTCTCCTGGCCACTATGTGGCATCGTGCTGAGAGCAGAGCCTCTGGCGGGCTCCTCGAGAACCTGACCATCACCACCTCCTCTGCAGTGTTTGCAGAGACCCCAAGGCTTGCAATCCCGGAGTAGACACATGTATTCAGAGGTGAGGTTAGTCTGATTGTGTAGACATCTGGGAAAGGAACAAAGAAGCTTTTCCCTCTGCATGTCGTCCATTCAACTATGGACCAGTTTGGTACACTTTGTGCATGTGTGTGTGTGCGCTCACATGTGTGAATGTGTGCATGCATGTGTGTGCATGTGCGTGTGTGGGGAGATGAAGGGGCTGGGGTCCCAGGCCACGCCCACCACTGCAGCTCCTCTTCTGTGAGGATGCTCTCATAGTCCATGGGTCTCATCCTGATTCCGGGACAGAGGGTCAAAGCCTCTGTAATCCCTCAGACAGTGGCCATGGTGCATGTGATAAAAGCAAGCCCACATCCAGAATCTGTGTCCATCCAGGTCAGGGTGGGACACTGCCTCTCCCAGAATGGAGGGGTCCCATGGAATTGGCTTGCTGACACATGGCTAGTTGGACTCCCTCAAAGGCCGTTCTTTGCTGGGGCTCCGCGCTGGCCTCTGCGGCTGGCAGGCTGGCCTCCTGCAAGGATGATGGCTGACCGGCCGTGGCGAGTGGGCGCCCATGCTGCAGGGCTCACGTGGGGCTACTTTGCCAATAAACCATCGCCAGGTAGGTTGACATCTCTGGGCCGCATCGTCCCGCGTGTGACCTCCAGATGCCTGGATGAGAGGCTCTTTGCCTGCTGCAGGGGCGGGGTATGTGATCCTCTATACTTTGATTTGAACTGTTGGTCTGTCATGTTGTCTCTTCGACGTACTGTTGGCCCTTCGACGGATTGTTGGCCCTCAGCTGCCTCCCCCAGCTCTGCATCCTCTTGCTCTCTGGTTTCCGTCCGTCTGAAACGCAGAGATACTGCACCAGCTCTCGCACCTGCCCCACCTGCATCCCTGACCAGCGACTGCAGGAGGGGATACCAGCCCTGTCCAGCTGGCAAGACCCCCACACCGGAGTCAGCTTCCAACTCTCTTAGGGAGAAGAGCATCTGCTGCATGTGATTAACAAGGAATATCCTCAGCTGATGGTGAAGGAAGCTGGGGGCTGGGCGGTAGACAAGCACGGGTTCAGCTCGAGCTGCAGGACAAGGAATGC
>NW_006775534.1:1213578-1240121 GCF_000442215.2 Lipotes vexillifer
GAATGCCGGTGGGGCCAACATCACTTGCTCCCCAAGTGTTTTAGGAAATTTGAAGCTTCTGAGTGGCTGGTGTGTTGCTGTGTTGTTGGGGGAGAGGCCCAGGATGTGCTGCGTGAGGACAGGAGACGGGTGGGTGGGGTGAGGGGAGAAACAAGGTCACCACGCCAATCCAGACACCAGACGGTCTCAAGCAGGTTAGAGTCCAGTAAAGTTAAGGCCCAAGAAGAACCACAAAGGAACATTTTGATTGTGGTCACTTTTGTGAAGACAGTTAAAGACATAAAGATAAAAGTATCTTCCTGAGGCTGTGGCTCTGCCTTTCTGTCAGATCTGGGTTTGAGGTGAGCATCACATGTGGTTAAGAGCAGGCCATTGGGGGTGTCTGCCCCCAGCAGCTGTGTGATCCCCTGGGCCCCAGTTCCCTTATCTAATCCCAATAATTTTTGTCACATCACCACGCTGTCACCAGGTAGCAGGGCACCAGGTTGTCAGGACAGTTTTCCTGATGGAGAAACAGGCAAATACCCCCTGAAACTTGCAGTTTGATTCTCTACAATATTAAAAGGGAGAAGGGCAGCAAACATTCCTGTGTAAGCGGAGCCACTTTATCCAGGAGACATACTTCACATGCAAAGAGGTCAAAGCACTTCATTAAAAATATATTGTCGGAAGAAAAGAACCAATTATGGTTCACATGATATGAGTGATCAATGAACTCCCCATAAAGAGGCTGGCGAACAGCATATTCCAGCAGGACTGATATTGTATGGGCCAATTAAATATTTATCAAGTGTCAGCAGTGGCCAAAGCACAGTGCTAGATGTTATGGGGTATACAAAATATATTTCCGTTACTAAGGAACTCGAATATAATAGTCTGATCATGCATAATAGAGGGAGGATGTGATTGGTGTGGCCAAAGGGGCAGGAAGATGAGCTTGGACATTCAGATGAGGTTTTCCATTTATCAGCATTTCTGCCCTGAGTGCTCAGTCTGAAATATTCAGAGAAAATTTACGTAATTAAAGTATCAGTCATATTCCCTTATAGATTTGCTTCTGTGTTCACAAATACAGATTCTGTCCTCTTTGGGACCAAAACTGTTTGGGTTACTCAGAAAGGGGGGAAATGCCCTTTCACTGTCTTGATCTGGAAATGGAAATGAAAGCAGGAAGTCAATTAGATTTTTGGAAAGCACACGACATGGTTCTTGTAAGTGGGAGGCTGATGGGGAGAATCTCTCCTGTGTGAGTCAGGACAGTTGTGTCAGCGGCTGTAAGAGCAGCACCAGGTCTCGGGGACAACTGACTGATGTGCAGCATCTCCTGGGACTGTGGGTTCAGAGATCTGGGCTCCTCCTCCTGGGGGCCACTGTCTTCAACATGGGGCATCTTCAAAGCCCCCCAGATCCTTTTCACTAGGCAGCTGATCACACAAGACTGTTAGAATCAAGCCACGGCACAAGAAACACAACGTTGCCCCCCTCTCCTTGAGCAAACGCATTCCCACGGCCCCAACCTGATGCAAAGGAGGCAGACTTTCTGTTGAGAGTCGCGCGAGTTCTCACATCAGCCTTGGCTGTGAAAGCCGTCCGGCATGGTGTGAACGCTTTGCAGGAGAGAAGATGTAACACCTGTGGGAATCAGCCATGGGGGAGGGCATGGGTGTGCAGGCTGCGCCTGCTCTGCACCGTTGCTTCCAGACTCATGTCCATTCACCCAGCAGGACTTTAGTCCAGTGACTCCCTTTGTCCAAAAGATTAAAAGCTGCCGCCTCTTCGCAAGTGTCTCATGGGCTAAAAGGCAGGGTGGACAGCGGGGGAGAAAGGGATCATCAGCTTGAAAGAACCATATCTGTCTGTCTAGCTATGTATATCTTTATATATATAAGGCTATATATAAACCTCATGGTAACCACAAATCAAAAATCTATGATAAATACACACACAACAAAGAGAAAGGAATCCAAACATAATACTAAAGATAGTCATCAAATCACAAGGGAAGGCAACAAAAGAAGAAAGGAACAAAAAGAACTTTTAAAAAAACAGAAAAAAATTAGCCAAATGTTAGTAAGTACATACCTAACAATAACTACTTTAAACGTAAATGGAGTAAATGCTCCATTCAAAAGACAGAGAGTGGCTGAATGGATACAAAACAAGACCCATATTTATGTTGCCTACAAGAGACTCACTTCAGACGTAAAGACACGCAAAGATTGAAAGTGAGGGAATGGAAAAAGTTATCCCATGCAAATGGAAATAAAAAGAAAGCTGGGGTAACAATACTTATATCAGACAAAATAGACTTTAAAACAAAGGCTGTAACAGGAAACTGAGAAGCACATTACATAATTATAAAGGGATCAATCCAAGAAAAAGATGTAACAATTATAAATATATATGTACCCGGCATAGAAGCATCTAAATACATAAAGCAAATACTAACACATAAAAGGAGAAATTGAGCGTAACACAATAATAGTAGAGGACTCTCACACCCCACTTACATCAATGGACAGATCATCCAGACAGAAAATTGATAAGAAAACACAAGTCTTAAATGACATATTAAATCAGATGGACCTAATAGACACATATAGAACATTCCAACTGAAAGCAGCAGAATCCACATTCTTTTCAGTGTATATGGAACATTCTACAGGATAGATCACATGCTAGGCCACAAAACAAGTCTCAGTAAATTTAAGATTGAAATCATATCAAGCACCTTTTCCAACCACAGCACTATGAGCCTAGAAATCAACTACAAGAAAAAAACTGCAAAAAACCATAAACACATGGAGGCTAAATAATATGCTACTAAACAACCAATTAATCACTGAAGAAATCAGAGAAGAAATTAAAAAATACCTGGAGGTGAATGAAAACAAAAACACAATGATCCAAAATCTGTGGGATGCAGCAACACAGGTCTAAGAGGGAAATTTATAGTGATACAAGCCTACCTCAGGAAAACAAGAAAAATCTCAAATAACCTAACCTTACAGCTGAAGGAATGAGGAAAAGAAGAACAAACAAAATCCACAGTTCGAAGAAGGAAAGAAATGATGAAGATCAGAGCAGAAATAAATGAAACAGGACTTAAAAGAATAGAAAAAATCAAAGAAACTAACAGCTAGTTTTTGAAAAGAGAAACAAAATTGATAGGCATTTAGCTAGACTCATCAAGAAAAAAAGAGAGAGGGCCCAAATAAATAGAATCAGAAATGAAAAAGAAGTTACAACCGACACCTACATGTTCAATGCAGTCCCCATCCCCAACGAAATACCAATGGCTTTTTTCACAAACTAGAACAAATAATCCTAAAATCTGTACAGAAATACAACAGAACCTGAATAGCCAAAACAATCTTGGGAAAGGAGAACAAAGCCAGAATTATCATGCTCCCTGATTTCAGACTATACTACAAATCTACAGTAATTAAAACAGTATGGTACTGGAACAGGAACAGACACACAGAGCAATGGAACAGAATATAGAGTCCCAAAATAAACCCACACTTATACTGGCAATTAATGTATGACAAAGGAGGCAAGACTATACTGGAGGAAGACAGCCTCTTCAATAAATGGTGCTGGGAAAACTGAATAGCCAGATGTAAAAGAATCAAACTGGACTACTTTCTTATAATGTATACAAAATTAAACTCAAAATGGATTATAAACTTAAATGTAAGGCCCGAGACCACAAAACTCCTAGAAGAGAACATAGGCGGTATGTTCTTTGACATCAGTCTTAGCAGTATTTTTTTGGATCTATCTCCTCCGGCAAAGGAAACAAAAACAAAAATAAAGAAATGGGACTACGTCAAACTGAAAAGCTTCTGCACAATGAAGGAAACTATCAACAAAGCAAAAAGGCCACCTCCTGAATGGGAGACAATATTTGCAAATGATGTAACTGATAAGGGGTTAAATCTAAAATACACAAAAAACTC
The DNA here is from genome assembly GCF_000442215.2 of Lipotes vexillifer. Taxonomy (NCBI): domain Eukaryota; kingdom Metazoa; phylum Chordata; class Mammalia; order Artiodactyla; family Lipotidae; genus Lipotes; species Lipotes vexillifer. The sequence continues at coordinate 1,217,541 of NW_006775534.1, forward strand.
ATACAACTCTCAACATCAAAAAAAAAAAAATCCATTAAAAACTAGGCAGAGGACTGAATAGGCATTTTTCTAAAGAAGACATACAGATGGCCGACAGGCACATGAAGATATGCTCAACATCATTAATCACCAGGGAAATGAAAATCAAATCCACAATGAGAGTTGTTAGAGAGTAAATCCACAATCCTCACACCTGTCAGAATGGCTATTATCAAAAAGGCAACAGATAATAAGAGTTGGCGAGGATGTGGAGAAAAGGGAACATTTGCACTGTTGGTGGGAAAGTAAACTGGTGGTGCAGCCACTATGGAAAACAAGGTGGAGTTTCCTCAAAAAATTAAAAATAAAACTGCCGTATGATCCAGCAATTCCACTTCTGGGTATTTACCCAAAGGAAACAAAAAGACTAATTTGAAAAGATATATGCACTCCTGTGTTCATTGCAGCATTGTTTACAATAGCTAAGATTTGGAAGCAATCTAAGTGTACATCAACAGATGAATGGATAAAGAAGATGTGGTATATATAAACAATGGAATATTACTCAGCCATAAAAAAGAATGAAATCTTGGCATTTGCGATAACACGGATGGACCACTTATGCTAAGTGAAATAAGTCAGATGGAAAAAGACAAATACCCTATGATTTCACTTATATGTGAAATCTAAAAACAAATGAACAAGCATAACAAAACAGAAAGAGAGTCATAGGCACAGAGAACAAACAGGTGCTTGCCAGAGGGGAGGGTGGTGGGGGGCATGAGAGAAATAGGTGAGAGAGATTAAGGGGTACAAACTTCCAGGTACAAGATAAATGAGTCACGAGTATGAAATGTACAGTGAGGGGAATATTGTTTGAATTATGAATACCTAACACCTTTGTGTGGTGACAGAGGGTAACTAGACTTGTCGTGGTGATCATTTTGAAATGTATGGAATTGTGGAATCACCACGTTGTGAACCAGGAACTGACGTAGGGTTGTAGGTCAATTACACTTCAGACACAGTCAGACAAAGCCATGGAAATAGGGATCAGATATGTGGTTCCTAGAGGTGGGAGTAGGGGGAGGGGAAGCAGATGAAGGTGATCAAAAAGTACAAACTTCCAGTCACATGATGAATAAGTACCAGGGGTGCAAGTTACGACATGATAAATGGAATGAACACGTGCGTGTTACGTATGAAAGTTGTTAGAGAGTAAACCCTCAGAGTTCTCATCACAAGGAAAAAAGTGCGTTTTTTCTATTTCTTTAATGTTGTATCTGTAATATTACTCTAAAAAAGAATGAAATCTTGGCATTTGCGATAACACGGATGGACCACTTATGCTAAGTGAAATAAGTCAGATGGAAAAAGACAAATACCCTATGATTTCACTTATATGTGAAATCTAAAAACAAATGAACAAGCATAACAAAACAGAAAGAGAGTCATAGGCACAGAGAACAAACAGGTGCTTGCCAGAGGGGAGGGTGGTGGGGGGCATGAGAGAAATAGGTGAGAGAGATTAAGGGGTACAAACTTCCAGGTACAAGATAAATGAGTCACGAGTATGAAATGTACAGTGAGGGGAATATTGTTTGAATTATGAATACCTAACACCTTTGTGTGGTGACAGAGGGTAACTAGACTTGTCGTGGTGATCATTTTGAAATGTATGGAATTGTGGAATCACCACGTTGTGAACCAGGAACTGACGTAGGGTTGTAGGTCAATTACACTTCAGACACAGTCAGACAAAGCCATGGAAATAGGGATCAGATATGTGGTTCCTAGAGGTGGGAGTAGGGGGAGGGGAAGCAGATGAAGGTGATCAAAAAGTACAAACTTCCAGTCACATGATGAATAAGTACCAGGGGTGCAAGTTACGACATGATAAATGGAATGAACACGTGCGTGTTACGTATGAAAGTTGTTAGAGAGTAAACCCTCAGAGTTCTCATCACAAGGAAAAAAGTGCGTTTTTTCTATTTCTTTAATGTTGTATCTGTATGAGATGATGTATGTTCACTAAACTTATTGTGGTAATTATTTCATGATGCGTGTAAGTCAAATCCTTATGCAGTACACCTTAAACTTATACAGTGCTGTGTGTCAATTTTATCTCAACCTGGAAGAAAAAATAGAAATAAATTAGTATCCCTTCCCCGCCCCCCCCCCAAAGGCAAAACGTTAAGACGTTTGTACAACAGATACAAACAGTGCCCTAGCCATTGGGTTACACTACCTCCTAGATCAGTCAGTGTCATTAGCAGCTAAGCGAGGCTTCTCCCCCGACATTATGCATTTATTCCATTGCTACAGCACCAGCTCTGATAAGGAGAAACGTTTGTTTTCTTTATCTCCTCTCCTACCCCCCTAAAGAGAAGATCCGAAGACTCCAGCGTTGTATGCATTTTGCATGACACTCTGTTTCACTTTATCTGGGATATCAAGGTTAATATAGAAACATTTTATGACTGTTGTCTTCCTGGGACGGTTATGGAAGTAAGATGTCTATCTCAGAGTTCTCTCAGCAAAGGGGAAACATGTAAAATAAATAGAAATAAATAAATAAATTGGAAAAAGTAACTCACAAATAGTTTTGCAAATATAAAGTGCATGAGCGATTGTGTCCTGAGGGTATAGAATTAACTCACACGATGATAATTTATATTTTATGTGAGTTTTATTTTTATACACCTGCTTTTCTTTGCAATTCATGAAAAAAAAACATATTGATATCAAGGCAATCACGCTGTCACAGAATTCATAATCCTAACTGGGAGACTTCACATCAATATGACACGTCTCTTTTATGCTAACTCTTGCAGTTTAGAAAAAAGTACAGGTTATAAACAGCTAATAAAGTTTCGCCATTTGTTTGCCTGATATATTCTCTTTCCATTCGATGGAGTCGTGGGCTCCTGCTGGTTTTGGAGAAGTCCGAGTTTGCAGGAAGGGGAAGGGCTTGCAGCCCAATCTCAAGAGTCCCCTGCACGTCCTCCTGTGGGTTTAAGTCGGGCGGGTTTGTCGGCATTTGGGTTTTCAGACTGTAGGCTTTGGGCTGAAGGTTGAAGTCCACTCCAAGCTTGACTGTGCTGCGTGGCCCTGTGTGGGTTACAAACGGGGTGAGTGAACGGGCTGTGAAGGGACTGGTACCAACTGCTTAGGCTTTTCTGGTCACGTGGCATCTGTTGCATCAACTCAGCTATGCTCAGTGCCGAAGCAGCCATCAGCCTCGGTCTGTCCCCCAAACACCTTTTATTATGTGCCCGAACCATGAATTTCATACGATGCTGCGTGTCCTGACATGTGATGATTCTTTTCATTTTTTCAACCACTTAAAAATCATTCTAGTTCATGGGAGGCACAAAAGCAGGATGTGGCGTGTGGGCCGCGGTGTGCTGACCCCTGGACAGAGGGCAGGCTCCACATCAGGCTGCTGGGTTTTGACCCGCTTCTGTGCTCCACTGGCCGAGCTGCGCTGAAACGACCTGCTTGGATGTCATGGATTCTTTGTACAGTGGGGCTCCTACCCTTCCTTCCAGGGCGGCTCGGAATCACAGGTGCCATGAGCGCAGATGCCCTGCAGACACGTGCCCCCAGAACTGCTCTGCAGGGCTGGGCTCCGAACGCCCCTCACTTACCTGGGGGTCTAAACACCGTGGCTGCTGGGCACTCACCTTGAACGGGTGGAGGATCCAGGCAGGGATGGTGGTTGTCATTTCCTCTTTCACAACCTTGCTCCAGCCTGCGCTGGGTGCGGGGCCCGCCCTGCACTAGGGGCTCCCAGTGGGTGTGGGGCTGGGTCCAGCTGTCTCTGAGGCCCATCCGGGTGGGCGCCCAACGTTGCATAGCTCGGCAGCGTGATGCCATCATCCTGTGACTGAGGCAGGGTGTTCAGAGCTGGGAGGGCCTGGAAGCAGGAGAGCTTGTGCCGTGTGCTTCCGGGGCGCCTGCTTCACTTAGTGTGGCTGTGTGGATGGAGCCACGTTTGGGGCCCACTGGTGGGAATTCAGCAGGCAGCGCTCAGACATTTGGATGGTGTTACTGCCCCACAGGTAGAAACTTCTCGTTTTGTTGTCTCTCTGTCTCTCTCCGTCCTGTCCACTTTTCTCCTAATGCACCCTGGCAGCCTGGCCTGTGGATGAGACAGATCACCTGACTTGGAAGGAAACACCGTGAGAAAGAAAGTGGAGAGAAAGCATCAGGGGGGAGTGGGGCGTGGCTGCCTCACCTGTTCTCACCAGGTGATGCTGCCTCACCTGTTCTCACCAGGTGATGCTGCCTCATGGGCGAAGAGAAAGCAGAGACCAGGACAGAGAGGGGGAGCAGGAGCCGGGTCACGTATGGAATTATTTCAGCTAAAAACACGACCATCACTTTATTCTATTTTTAAAAACTAATTAGTTAATTTTAAAAACATCTTTATTGGGGTATAATTGCTTTACAATGGTGTGTTAGTTTCTGCTGTATAACAAAGTGAATCAGCTATACGTATACATATATTCTATTTTTTTTAAAACAAAAAGGAGCATGGACCACAGGATAGTCATGCTATCATGGCCAGTGAGGAACATGTCGTATTTCTTCAAATGCCATTCTGTGTGTACGTTGTCACTGAGGCACTGATCCCAACTCAGTTTAGGTGATGTGAAACGTAGTTGAATTCTCTCGGGGTGGGTTAAAAATTTGTATAAATAGTTCGAGTCAGCTGATACCTCCCAGGAGGGAGAACAGTCCTTACACCCGTTAGGGTCATAAGGGAGACAGATGTCTCTACACTTTCGGGGTAAAGCTCAGAGACCCCCAGACACTCAGGAAGGTTATTGTTTAACTCGTAGAGGATATCATGGTTGAGGCTGTTCCCCCAGGTTGAAATGTTTCTCCCGACTCTGCCCCTCACCCGGGGCCTGACCACCTTCCGCGCCCCCAGGCTGCAGGGGCCGCACCTCGACGTTCCTTCCTTGCTCTCTTTAGCTCTGGAGGCACCGCAGCGTTTCCCTCCGCGATGCCACCTCCCCCCGCAGCTGCTGCCCCTCCACCGCGTGCATGTCCGGTCAGCTCGGTCTTGCCCAGGGCCAGCCGGCAGCGTGGGGGCAGCGAGGGTGCAGGGGCATCCTTGGGTGGACCGCGGTCCCACAGACGCGGGCTGGCCCTGCCTGCACCCGGCTCTGAAGCTTCTCGGGCACGTTCGCTTTAAACATAACTGGTTTGTTTATCACGGCAGTCTCTGCGATTTCTTAACCCCTTCACATGTCTTCTCAATGATTAATAATTCTCTCTTACTGGGCGATGCCTTCTTTTGGGACTTCTTATAAAATATTTCTGGTGAGGGCTAACTCTTTTATTTATTTAATATACTTTCATGTGATTTTTGCAGAATCGTCATCAATATGCCATCTACTGTAGATCTGAGAATTCTTTCCTGATTCTTTGATTAAGCCTGCATCTCTTTTACAGGTCCCCACGCTGCCACACATGCACACACAGTCTCTCTCTCTGTCTCTCTCTCTCTCTCTGTCTCTCTCTCTCTCTCGGTCTCTCTCTCTCTACTAATTTTTGGTGGTGTCCTTCTTTCTTAAACAGGATGGATCTGAAATCAGGGAGCCCTTGGCTGGACCATGCCTTCCACATGTCCTGCACGCAGTTTGCCGTGTATTTCTCGGGACCCTCCCATCTGCATGTGGCTGGCCACGGTGCCCGTAGCGCTCTGGGTCCCTCATCACTGGGACCCCCTCTGCTCACTCGGCTGTTGCCTGATCACGTCAGCATTCTGGTGCAAAACTTGCACTTTCTAGGAGAAATGCCAGCAGATGAAAGATCCCAGCTCAACCTTTTCCTCTGGAAGCCGGAGGGGAGAGGCCTGGGGAGAGCTGGAGATGCTCACGTGAGACCCCGGCCAACTCCCTGACCACCCGCCTCACCCCGAGGCCCCCATGACCGCCGGGCGACTCCGTCGGGCCGCTGGAGCCTGAGGCTGGGGGTGGGGAGGGAGCGCAGCCCGGGGCCAGGCTGACGGGAGTTCCCAGCAGCCTGTGCCTCAGCATCACAGCTTTCCCCTTCCCAAGAAAAAACAGTGTTATTATTATATGTCTAATTCCCTAATGTGTGACCTAGCAGCCCGTATCATCTTACAGAGGGTGAGGAGCAGAGAGGAGGGTGGACGTGTGATCAGAGCTTTCAATATCCCCCCCGCCGGCCCTTACATCATCCGCCGCTCTCTAAGAGGATTTTCAGCCGGCTTGGCTTCGTTATTAAAATAGTAATTAATTTTTTCCTCTTCACAAAACCCAGGGACCTTCAGATGGAGGCCTCGGCAGCGAGGGCAATCTCCTTTTGAAAGTGGCCTTTCTGGAAGCCGTAATCGGCTCCCCAGCTGTACAGTACACATGTTCTCCAGTAAATGTGATTAAAGAGCTGCACAAAAAACCCCTTGCAGAAAATTAATTCAGTTTCCAGAATAAAAAGTTTGATAAAGTTGTGCAATGCTCCAATGACAACACATAATAGAAGGCTAGAGTTTTATCCCCTTGAAGGATAAATGAGCGGCCAGAAAGGTCTGGTAGTTCCCAGAGAAAAAACACCTGCTACAGCTAACTCACGTGCGCCTCCCCCTGACTGCGAGCCTCACCGGCCACGTCAGGCGGCGGGAGGCCCAGACTTGCTGCTGGCAGGACAGTTTCAGACTGGGCTCCCCGTGTCGTCCTCGGCCCCCGTCAGGGCCCGTCCCGCTCTGCCCCGTGACCGACATCCCCGCAGAGACCCACAAGGGGCCAGGACGGGGCCCCGGTGGGGACCTTCCTTGCTATTCAAGGCGGGCTGTGGGCAGTGGAAGCTTAAGACCTGGTCGGAGCCCTGCCTGCTACTCACTATTCTTAACTTCTCCAAAGCTCAGGTTTTTGCTCTTGAAACAAGACTAATGTGTCTCCTTTCGGGGTTATCATGAGGATTGAATGAAATGATAAATCTAGAGGGTTTGCCACTGTTCCTGCTGCGGGAGCTGCAACCGGTAGCTGCAGGCGTTGGAGGGTGGAGAGAACATGGCCCACAGCTCTTTCTTCTCTGGGGACAGAACCTGCCTTGTGTCCTGCAGCGGCTCGACCCCTCCCCAGTTGTGTCCCCCCGGGCACTTCAGGATATGGCCTTATTTAAGGTCTTTGCAGATTTAGTAAGTTAAGGATTCCGAGACGCAGTCGTCCTGTGTGCAGCGTGGCCCTAACTCTACTGGCTGGTGTCCTTACGAGAAGACACACAGGGAGGAGGCCGTGTGGCTGGAGGGATGTGGCCACAGCCATGGGGTGCCCAGGGCCCCAGCAGCTGGAAGAGGCAGGAAGGTTCCTCCCCTGGAGCCTCTGGAGGGAGTGCGGCCCTGCTAGCACCTTGATCCCAGACTTCCTGTCTCCAGAGCTGAGAGAGGATAAATTCTGCTGCTCTGAGCTGCCAGGTTTGTGATAATTAGTCAGGTTGCCCTGGGAGACCAACAGGAGACAGGGAAGGTCAGCCCGTCTCGCAGGAAGGCGAACTCAGATGCTGAGACGAGGGGCCTGGGCTCCTCGGAGCTCCTCGCACACCTGTGGAGAGGGAAGGGGAGCCTCACCCGGGTCAGTCTCGGCCCAGGTGAGGCCACTGCCTGGGCTAAGGGTGGACGAGACACACAGTAGGCCTGTCCACGGGCGGCAGACTTTGGTCTGAAAATACCTGAGCAAAAGGGCCATGGGCTATTTTGAGTGGCATCCCGTGGCCTCTCTGGCCGTGTTGGTTGCCTCCGGGGAGTGGCAGCGCCAACCCCATAGTGGGCAGCCTGCCCCTTGGCCTTCCTGTCTTCTGACCCCGGACGGGGCGGGCGGGAGCTCTAACCACAGCTGGAGACCAGCCCAGCAGGACAGCTCGGCCCAGGGCTTCCCCATCCTCCCCGGGCCGCCGCCTCCCCTCGGCGGCCGTCTCCTTGCTTCTGACCACGGTACCCGCGTCTGGATTGGGGGGGAAAGGAATTCTTCTCTCAGCCCTCTGCCGGCTTGTTCCTCCACCTGCCAGGGACGCCCCAGGAGGGGGAGACAGGGGAGGGGAGGTGGCAGGTGGCCCTCTGTGCAAGGGTCCTCACTCCTCTCTTGCAGACTGAGGGCTGGTGGGCAGACAGCAGGGGCTGAGCCAGGGACGGGGTCCTGAGCTCCCCTGTCGCCAAGTACCTGTGGGCTCTGCCAGGGGGCGCTGCAGCTGGGGGACATCGTGTCCACCCCCACCCCCCGGTTGCAGCCTCTGCTCCCCCCTTTCTTTGGTTTCGAAGAACTGCCTGCCTGTCTCGTTCATTACAACTTAAAGCAGCCACTGGAAAAATGGGACATAGAGAAAGAAAAATAGTTCAGATTACGTCTCCTTTTGCACTAAAAAGAGCTTTTACATTCGTATAAAAATATACAAAGTCAGCTTCTCAGGCAGAATTGTATCAGAAAGAAAGTTCTTGAACGTCATGACTCTACATGTGGCTGATTTTTACTTCCTAAGATGAAAAGAAACAGATTCTCATACCCGAGGAGATAGAGACGGTTAACCTCCTCAAACGTGGAATAAATTCTGTATGTTTTCCTGTGGAAGTTTCCACACTGAAATAATAATTGTTAATATAACTGAGTGAGAACACGCTCTTTCTTGGTAGGCGATGGTCTTTGCAACCCCAAACATTTGAGCAAAGCTGTTATCAGCAACCGTCTCTTGAAATTCCTCCACCTTTTTGCAGCAGGGTGAGAACACGAGAGACAGAAACGGTGTGCGTCTTGCTCTATTTCAGTCGTTCTTCTTGCATCTGAGTGGGGCACCTTCAGAATTAGAGGCACCAGTTTTATTCCACTTCTTAAGGTCGGTTTAATAAATTAACTGACCTGAAATGAACATCTGATCTGATCTGAAACGGACTTTACATGTGTGAATTGAGGCTGAAACCTGTGCCAATGTTCTTGGAAACATCTAGAGTATTGACAGCTTGAGAAACTGAATTTTAAACTTAAAGGTTAGAAACCCCTTTTCTCTTTTCCTTCTTTTTCAGTTTTCCAGAGTCTGTACTGGGGCCCTAAGGTCCACAGTGGAACAGGGACCCTTCCGCATTTTGCCCATGTGGATGGAGCCTGTCCCAGGTGTTGGGTGTGGCTGCCCACACGCTGTACACTTGACTCCATCCTGTTGGATGCAGATTCGACTCACGTGGTCTGCAGGTTTTCCGTGTGTTGCTTGTGTGTCCTGCTTCCCTCTGAGGGCAGCGTGGCTTTGGGGGCCCTGCTCCCGTCCCCTCAGGGGACGACCCAGACAGAGAGTCTTGGATCGGTGTGCAGAATGGTGTCTAGTACCCAGTAAACACTTCATTAGTGTTACTTATTGCTTTAATTTACCATTATTACTTAACTACAAGTACTCAGGTCTTCCAAACTGAAAACTGAAAACCCTGAAGCTTCCCTAACACGCAGCACGCAAAATTAATTTTTTACACTTTCTAACATTTTATTCCTTTTATTTTCAACGATGTTCACCTGGGGGGGGGGGGGCCAACCCTTGATTCCTGGCATGAGCTCCCTCCGACCAGCAGGATGTGTGTTGGTGTGAAGCCATCCTGCCCTGCCCAGAACGGGCCCCTATTCAGCTTCTTGCAGGTACGAGGCTAATGGTTCAATTACTTGTGGGGCGAGATCAAAGGACAGGAAATGGCTGTCATGCCCCAGAGGAAATATTTGTAGAAAAAGGGGCCCAGCAGCAAATAAAGCCCTAATTAATGTCCAAGTCCCGCGCTAATAAACGGACCACAGTCGTAGGCCGAACAAGCGTGTGTCCAGGCTGCAGTGGATTTTGTGAATTAGCAGCAGAATGAAGCTCCCTGTTTCCAAGGATTAAGGGCGGGAAGGAAGGATGGGGTCTCCAGTGGCTGCTGACAAAACCTTCGAAGTTTGCGTTTCACCTTCAGGGAGGATCTTGGAACTCCCTGCCTCTTGGGGGGCTCCTGACCCCTCCAGGAAATGGCACTGTCATTGCTGCTTTAAATTCTGCCTGGGCCCCAGAGCCTGCTGCTTGGGTGGGAAGGATGGCTGCGGTTTTGAAGGCAAAGGACTCTCACCTTTATTTGACACTTAGCTTAGAGTTTCCTGGAACTTACACGTGAAGAAAAGTTTGCATTTTAAGGGAAAACACAGGACAAGTTGGTGTTTTTCTCTGCTCTGTGTCTTCATCATTTTATATGGAGGTGGGATGGGCATGTGGGTGGGATGAGGTCACCAGGAGGCAAGGTGAAGCCTCCTCTTTTATATAATACGCGTTCTGCTTTGCATTCAGATGATCATAAATCAATGCATTTAAATTCAGACGTAAAGTGGAAAAGATACAGAATCTGAAAAGCCTGTATTCTTTAAAACCAGGGGATTGATGTGGAAGTTGTCATAGCCATTCCTGCAGAGCACGGCGAGCCCTGCCTTGCAGGAAAGCGCACAACCCAGAGAGAAAAAGTGCTGGATGCCAGGCTGTGTCGTGTGCGACCCTTTAATCTGATGCCGTTCCAGGCAGGGTCAGCATAGACCCTGTGAGGAGGACAGGCACCAGTTTGGAATTGGGGCGGGGGAGGGCACACTGGGAAAAACATCCACGGAGCACAGACTGGAAGGCGGAAAAGATGGTGCCAGCTTCATATTTTTAACTGAGAAATCCTTCCCCCTGTTTGGTGAGAACACACTTCCAGCTCAGTGGAAACACAGCCGTGTCATCACACAGTTGGTACCCGGATCTGACTGAACGTGCTGCTGAAAGAACAGGAAAGTCTCCATTAACCAGGGAATGTCACAGGATCAATTATTGCTGGTGCAGGATCCGGGACTCACATCCTGAGGTGGACTTTTGGGGAGGTACTGAAGAGTGAGTGCCAGAAATAATAATCTGACATTAAGCTTTCATGAATCTGACCAAATGCATGTCTAAGAAGAGAATTTATGGGAAGTCAGATTGTGTGCGATTTCATGAATGCATTTCTTTTTGAATGTGACAGAAAAACGATTCGTTATACCTTTAATCAAACTGTGAATTGAACAGATATTGAAAATGCACACAGAATCTATTAAAATGACACCAGAAATACGGCTTCAGTGAACAAGGGGAGAGATGTGCGAAGTGAACCTTGAAAACTTGAACAAAAAGTCTTCCATTGTCCTGCATCAGGAGGCTCTTAACTGCAGGAGCGGTCTAGTGTCTGGAGCTCTGGATGTGCCCCAGACCCTCCTGATAGAAAATCATGCCTTGGGAAAGCTATTTTCAGGTAGGGTTTTTCCCGTGATCTGAGCCTTGCAGTGAATTTTGCAGAATAATGTAGGAATAAAGTCTCAGCAAAGACTGTGAGAGCAAATGAGTCAGTGGGTTGCTCAGAGAAGTCTAGGGTGGGAGGGGTCTTTCGTGGAGGGTGACTGGGGAGGGGGTCTTTGTGGAGGGGTGGGTGGGAGTGGGGTGCTTTCGTGGAGGGGTGGGGTTCAGTCCTCCCCAGCCCCGAGTGGCTCTCCATTGGAGCTTCATTAAATCTCTGACTTTTCGGGTGAAAGGCATCTCCAGCCCATCTCCCCGCAAGTCCGAAGGGTCGAGTGCATCCTGCCTGGAAGGGCCTTTCTCTCTCTCCCGCTGGGAGGCCTCTGTGGCCCAGTGACACTGTGCGGGGGCTTGTCTGTGTGGTCTTCACTGCGGATGCCGGGTAAGGAGCTGCCGTCCCCCCAGCCCGACAGTAGGTGACATTCCTTTCGCTCTGGTTGTTTGTAATCCTAGGTTCCCATCTTGCCAGGCCATCACCAGGTCTGTCCTCATGCTCTTGGTGTTTCAGCAGCTCTGGAGGCAGTGATTGCTCCCCTTCCTGAAACACTTTCCTCCTGGTTTTCCCTCGTGTCCCCTCTCCAGGCCCCGCCCACCCCAGCAGGCCCCGCCCACTCCTCGCCCCATCCGTCCTCACCAACCAGAGCATCACTTATCAATCCCTTGGCTTTAAACACCGTGTGTGCACGAGTGTGCGTGCACGTACACATATCTCTCTGGCTCTGCAGATGCAAGAAGCAAGGCCCAGAAGCACTGTGATTTTTCCAAGGCCACATCACAGGACAGTGAGGGGCTGGCCCGGAACCCAGGACCCCTGACTCCTGCCTCAGCCTCTGTCCCCCCACGCGAGCTTCTCAGATGGGACTTGAATTGGGGGCAGGAGAGGACAGACAGGGGGCCAACACACCTGGCGCTCGGGGCCTGCCCACCTGGGACCTGGTCTTCATGGTCTCCTAGGTCCCCTAGACAAGGGTGAGTGTAGTCCCGGAGACCTTGGCCCCGGGGACCTACCTTACCAGCCTCAGGGTCGGTTTAGCGAATCAGGGGTGGGAGCTCAGGGCCAGTTCTGTGGGATCCTGGGCCTTTATCAGCTCCCGCTGGAACGGGATGGGCTGCACCGGCCCCTAGTTGCACCTCCATGGTCCCGGGCTTTGATATTTCTCTGTGCAAGGATGCTGCAGCTTCCGCTTGTCGCCCTGCTGGACTGGGCTTAGGTGGAGGGGCAGCCCTGAAGGCCTCTACCTGCATCTTCCGTCTCGAGCTGGAGGACAGGGTGCTGTGACCTCATTCCTCTTTCTCTGGGTTCTATGTTCCCTGACTTGCGTTATGTGGCGTTCGGGGCTGTTTGTACCCTTTGCTGTGACGGTGGGGCATTTTTCGCAGGGATCTGCCATTCCCGTTTTCTCTGGTGAATTCAGCGTGTGCTCTGAATGGACCAGCATCCTGGACATTATCCACACAGACCCATGACGTGGATGCTGTGAGATCTCAGCTCAGTGTTGGTGGGAGTCCCCGTGCTGACTCCCCTCACTGTCCTCTGCATCTCCCAAGATAAAATCTTGTCTAAAGTGTACTTTTCTGTGTCTTCATTGTCAGTGGTCCCAGCCTCTAAGTTTACAGATAATAGATCAACATGACCTCACAGTGTACTTAATTGATAAGAAATAACATTAGAGAATCAAATGGAAATGATTATTGCTTAGATATGTGAGGCTGACAGATAGAAGCACAGGACATTTTGAAAAGGACCCTCATGGGTCCTTCTTGGTCGTGGTGAAAACGCATTTGGCTCCAGAAGACGTGTCTGCTGGGGGTTGTGAAGGAGGGTGACGGAGCTGCTCTGGGCAGAAGGAAACCTACGAGGAAATACTTGGGTCCAAGGGGCTTCTCTCTGGGAGCGGGACGGGCGTCCACAGAGAGAAATCAGATGATGTGTTCCTGACGGGAAACAAGCAAGTGAACGGAGTGCATTGTAAATAAAGGCAATCAGAACCAGAATACAAAGAAACTTTCTGCGGACCTCCAATTAGCTCTGGCACTGTTACGTTTTTTGGAAACTTTCCTCATAAGAGAAGTGGAAAAATAAATTGCATAGGCACCATTTTAAATTGCCACAAAATTTCCCCAGGACGTGGATGAGATGCAGAGGTTACTTTTGTCCTGCGCCGAGTAGGGAGGGCTAAGGCTGAGAGAGGTGCCCCTGGGCCACCGCCAGTCACTCTGTTTGATTTTAAAAACGGGGAGCCCTGTGGTGTCAGGAGACAGCCTCACCTCTAGAGGTCCTGTGGGTTCAGGGTGCTCCATCCCCACGGTATGTATGGCCTGGTGGGCTCCGAGGACTGGCTTCTGGAGCGGCCCTGAGAGGAGGCCCGAGGACGTGGCCATAGATGCCTAAAGGCAGCAGTGCCACCACCTGGCCCCAGGAGGACCCGGCACTCATGCCCCCTTGGGAAGCGAAGCCTATTCTCCAACCACTGACCATTGTTGTTCAGACCAGTCCTGCGGGCGTCAGGTGACCGGGGACCAGTCCCACTCCCGGGGAGGGTGGCACACGTGAGGACTGTGCCAGACGGCGGCAGTGGGCAGGCTCTTGGGCAGGGGAGCCCGCGGCTGTCTGCTAGGGTCACCGAGGGAGGGGGAGGCCCACCCTGGGCAGTCTGGGTGCAGGTGTCCTGGTGATGCCCTTCAGAAAGTCTAACGGGCTCAGGGCACATGATGCGCTGTCCACAGGCCAACCTCCAGCCTGGGGTAGCTGGAGAAGCCAGGCTAACGGACCCATGGGGACAGAGTGACCTCCCCATGACATCCAGAGGAGCCCGCCAGGCCCCATGCTGGCAACGCCGTGCCCCCTGCCCGGAGCCCCTTCCCTTCGCACGCTGAGATCTCAGGCTTCAGAACTTGCTGTCTATGGGTGATGAGGTCAGCGTGGCCCTCACTCCCTGTTCTCTCAGTGACTGAGCAGATGGGCAGGGTCGGTTTTGGTACGGTTTCTGCAGAGCCAAGTGATGCTCTCGGCCCGCGTGGGATGAGGACACCCTTTCTCTGAGGCTGAGGAACTGCGAGCTGCGGAGCCTTGCCGTTCAGCCTGCTGTCCAGCCTCCCTTAGGCGACGTGTGACATTGCGAGTCCCTTCCCTAGGGTGTGTCTGCCCAGCCCAGCCCTGGCCCAGATGGAAAAGCTCTTGCTGTGGCGCTGGTCCCCTGGGGCCAGGCTGTGCTTCCATAAAGGCACCTCACTTTTCTTACCTGCTGGTTGTCTGCTTCCCATGATGCTGGGAGCACATTTCTCCCTGAGCAGAGTGGGGTCCTGGGTGTGCCTGGGGCATGTGGCGGGTGCCCCTTGCCCTCCCGAGGCCACTCCTTCGTGCAGGTTGTCTGGCCCCTTCCCTCTTTTTCCTTCTCCTGCTTTCTCTCCCCCAGCTGCCACCCTCTGCAAAGGAAGCTGGCATTTCCCACATATTCAGCCACTCAGAAAGGCCAGCTCTGTGAATATAAGCTGTGGGTGATGAGGGTGTTCCGCGTACACCGGCCATTTGAACCTCGTTCTCCCAGCAGCACAAGGAAACCAGGGGAAACGCCGCGGCTCTCCCATCTGTTATCAGGGGGCTGGTGCTGTCGTCATGAAGCACAGATCAAGCCCTGGTGTAGAAAATAACTAGATGCCAGTCAGGGTTAACGGTCGCCGTAAGAGGCCGGAGTCCGCAGCAGCTTGGCCAGGCCAGGGGCCGTCGGAAGGGGGGGACCCGCGTGCAGAGCACACACTCCACTCTTATTGATGGAACGGCTCTGAGCTGGGCAGAGTCCTCTGTATCTCCTCTTTTACCCGTGAAGCCCTTTTTCCTACCAGATAAGCAACTTTGCAAAACAGCTTTACTGGGGTGTAACTGACATTAATCAACTACACATATTTTGAATGTACAACTGAGTCAATTTGATCTAATCATCTGTCTGTGAAGTCATCACCACAGTGAAGACAGGGAAGGTGTTCATTCATCTCAGACTGTCCTCGTGTCTCTTTGCGATCCCTTTCCCCCAAACCTCCCCCCACGTTCCCGACTCCTGTCCCCAGGCAGCTGCTAATCTTGTTTTAATATCCTTGAATTTTCTATCAATGGAATCAGAAAGTATGCACTTTTCATTTTTGCCCTGGATCCCTTTATTTGGCAGAGTTATTTAGGTTGGTCGTGCTGTAACCTGCACCCAGACTTACGCCTTTCATTGGGAGTGGCTTTCCACCATACGGATGTGCCAGTTTGCTTATCTTTTCACCTTCTGATGGACTTGCTAGCTGTTACTGATAAAACTGAAAGGAACATTTGTGTACAAGTCTTCGTCTGTACATGCTTCCACTTCTCTTGGGTGAATACCTAAGGTGCAGAGGATGGGGCATATGGTAGCTGCACCTTTAACTTTTGAAGATACTGCCAAGCTCTTTTCCAAAGAAGCTGTACTCTTTGATATTCCCATCAGCAATGAATGAAAGTTCCTTTTTCTCCCTGACCTCAGCAATGGGGTCTTTTTTTTTTTTTTTTTTTTTTTTGGGTGCTTCCACTTCTCTTGGGTGAATACCTAAGGTGCAGAGGATGGGGCATATGGTAGCTGCACCTTTAACTTTTGAAGATACTGCCAAGCTCTTTTCCAAAGAAGCTGTACTCTTTGATATTCCCATCAGCAATGAATGAAAGTTCCTTTTTCCCCCTGCCCCCAGCAATGGGGTTTTTTTTTTTTTTTTTTTTTTTGCGGTACACGGACCTCTCACTGCTGTGGCCTCTCCGGTTGCAGAGCACAGGCTCTGGACGCACAGGCTCAGTGGCCATGGCTCACGGGCCCAGCTGCTCCGCGGCATGTGGGATCCTCCCGGACCGGGTCACGAACCCGCGTCCACTGCATCGGCAGGCGGACTCTCAACCGCTGCGCCACCAGGGAAGCCCAGCAATGGGGTCTTTTAATTTGAATCTTTCTGGGGTGTGTCATTGTGACCCATTGTGGTGTCAGTTTGCATGTATTTCCCTGATAACCAGCGATGTCGAGTACTTGCTGTCTGTGCATCACCTCTACTGACGTGTCTGTGGAATATTTTTCCCACTTGAAAAACTGGGTTGCTTCTTTTCTTCACATTGATTTGAGAGTTTATTTATTCTGGATACGAGTCCTGTATCAGATATAATATATAATTTGCAAATATTCTCTCCCAGTTTTTATAGAGACTAGAAAGTCATAGTTCTTAGTTTTATATCTTTGTTAATATGTTGCACAGGATGAAATATGCACCTCACAGCATCCAGTGTGCAGGGAGCAGGGTCCAGAGAGAGCAGTGCATTGGCTGGCTGGGAAGGTGGGTGGGTCTTATGCGCAGGCTTCTTGCAATGGTGTTAATGGGGGTGGAGCCTCTGAAGTGACTTCCTGTGAAGAATGGGGATTAGAAGGAGAAGCCCGCACGTTGCCTCCACGGCCTCCCTCAAATGCCACCTTCCCTGCTTGCCCACTCTGCCTGGGACTGGGGCTCCCGGGATGCTGAACTTCCAGTGCCCAAGTTGGGAAATTTCTGGGGAAACTGGGGCAAGGTGGTCACCCTCTAAAATTTCAAACCACCCCCATCCCAACCCTGACACTCATATTCCCCTTTCCTGCCTTAACATCATCTAACAAATGACAGACTTATTCACTGTGTGCGCGTATCTCCCACCACCAGCTCCCAGAACATGGGTTCCAACAGGACAGGGACGTTTCTGTCCTGCTCAGGTCTGTGGCCCTGTCTCTGAGGAGCTCAGTGGACATGTATGGGATGAGTGACAGCTGGCCTTATGAGCTCTGCTCCCCACGTGCGTGTGGACCACCAGAACTCAGGCGCGACTGCTCAGAGAACCGGTCACCCTCCAGCACCAATGACGCTGCGGGTCCCAGGATTTCTTCAGTCTGGGCACCTCGGGAGAACAGAGGCTCAGTTCACTTGGGAGCCCTGTGGACCGCAACAGGCTCCATGCACGCCTGGCGGGCTGTGCGTCTCCGGGGTCTGAGATGCTTCCAGAGCCTCACGGTGGAGATTCCAAGGAGTGCCTTCAAGAAGAGACCCATTGTTAGCAGAAGCGACTAAGACGACGTGCTATGTCATTATCCCCGGATGAATTATGAGTTAGAATCTGAGAACGTCTCTCTATAGCAGTATGTCTCTGACTCCATAGATATTTTATTCACTGTTGGTTGGTTGTTCAGAGCAAGCTGGAGTGTGAAAAATTAATAAATTAATAAATTTATAAATTAATAAAAACCAGCCTCACTCTGGAAGGTAGCATCAGGCGGATTCCAACCGGGCTGCCTTCAACTGACGGAAGCGGAATGTCTGGCCCCAGGGCAGCCGCGAGCTCCCACTTCAGCCAACGCACAAGCACATAGCCACACGTCCCATTGTCCCACGGCCCCGTCTGCAAAGACGTGTGCGTTTTGAAGGGTAAGCGGGAAGATGGGGTGTCCCAGGTCCCCGTTGCCTATTGGAAGAAGGCACAGCCTCAAACCCCCCTAATTTATGAAAAGGAGGCACGGGTCTGGTTGAGAAGGGCAAGGAGGACGAAAGCCCAGAGTGTTTACAGCAGCTGGAGCCCAGACTCCTTCCTCCCTCCTTTTCCCCATGGTGGTGACCACAGGGGCCACGCACACGTGCAGCAAGGGTGTCCCCGCCAATCGTTCTCCATGGGCCCAGGCCCAGGAGTGGCTGGAGCTGCACCGCTGCAGTGTTTATCCAGAGACAACGGGCAGCCACTGCTGGACGAGAGGCGTCTGGTCAGCCCGGGAGGACAGCTCGCCCCCTCCTCCGTGCCGTGGCCACTTCACCTGGTCCAGCGGAGGACGCCCCTCTTCCCTGGGGTCAGCAGACAGCTCTGGAGGTGCGGGCCTCACGGGACACCAGCAGAGCACCGAGACCCCAAGAGTTCAGGAAAAGGACCACAACTCATCTTAAAACCCACAGTGGGACAGTCTCATACGTGCTTCAGCAGCAAACGCCGGGAGCTTGTGGGTCCTCCGAGAACCGGGGACCAAGCATCAGTCATAAAAGTGCCTTCCTGTCCACTGTTGCAGTTACAAAAGGCAGTACAGGAAAGTGCTGGTTGTGACACCCAGTTGTCACCGTACAAATAAAGAAACGGGAGTTCCAAACGACAACCCACCTTCGACTTTCCTGAGCAGTGCCATGCAGAGGGGGTGCAGCGTTAAATTCTCCTGCTGTGGGCTTCTTGGAAAGAGCAACAAGGCCTCGTCCACGTATATTTTCCTTTAAATACGAGCCAGCAGAGATGCGTCCAGATCGTGTCCTCAAGCCCCACGCGTGGCACCAGTGGAGGGTACGTGCAAACCCAGGATGCAGGTCTTTGGAAATGAGAAAACAATGGCATCATCAGACGGGCCTGTAATATTTCTGATTTCCAAGGCTCACAAAGTCATTTTCCAGAAATGTTTATGAAGGAAAATTCTGTCTCTAATAACTGCCATAGGTCTGTGGCATGTATTTTGGAATCTGTTGTTGAGCATATCCCCGTGGATTTCAGGTATATTTACACACATAAAAATGCAGGGTGATATGATGCTCTGTATCCAGTGGTGAGACAGCAACCCTCAGAAAGCTGGTCCCTCACGCTTTGTGTGTGTGTGGCGGGGCTGAGGCAGTGTGGACCTGGTGGACCACTGAGCACACGCTTGGAAGTTGGACAGAGCTCGGGTTTGAGTCTCTTTGATTCTAGTGACCTGAGTGACCTTGGGTGGATGGATAACTCTCCAATCTTCTCTCTTCTCATCTTAGATGGGACACCGCTCACCTCCGAGGGTTGTTAGGAAAATTACAATAGATACTGATTTACAGCTATTGTAGAACCGCCCACAGAATAAAGCACTTAATCCGTATCAGCCCTTATCATTCTTTTATTGATATGGACCACCGTTCTCATTCTACGATGATGAGCTACAATGGTTTCCAGTGAGATACAATGCACGAAAAGCAGAAAGGTGTGCTGGATGGGGGTGTTAGGGAGGGAACCCTAGGTCTGGGTGGCCCACCCTCCAGGTCCGGCTTCCTCGGCCCCTGGGCGTGGACTCCAGGCCCTGTGGCTCAACATGGGCTGTCTCCCGAGGGACTCCAAGGACGTCACTGCTTCGGCAAAGGTGTGCGACGCCCACTGTGTGCCCCTCCAGCCAGAGTGAGGCTTGCGAGAAGCTGCTGGGGTGTCAGAGAAGAGGCCTCACAGAGAGAACACATGAATAACAAACAGCAGAGCACCAGAGGAGCAGAATTTATGCCCAGAAACACCCGTGTGGGCGTGCACACACGCACACATGTCCCCTGGCTAGTGGTAGCGTCCACTCCCCACCGGATGGACACCAAGCCCTGGAGGGTGTCCCGTACACCTAGCGCTGAGGGCCCCAGTCTAGGGTGGCCTTGACTCAGCACAGACATTGGATGAAATCGACTGGTTTCCCCGTATCAAGGCAGGAGCAGGAAGCCCATCTTCCCTCCACCTCTCTGCCGTTCTCTGGCTGTCCTCTCTTTAAACGTCGGATAGATGTACAGTGGAAACGAATCCTTACAACTCTCTGGTCACCCACTGCCTCTTTCTTGATGCTCCTCTGAGCCCTTTGCAGTGGACTGAGACAGATTCTTTTGTGCCGGCTGTGATTTTCTGGAAGAAACTCATGCAAATTTCCCACAGTTTGCTTTTTACCACTCAGCAACCACCTTCTGCAATTTCAGGCCAAACCTCAGGAGTAAACAAAAGAAACAAAAGCCAGGAACTGAGGCAGAGGCATCACTGCTGAAGACAGTGATGGGATGGGACGAGTCTCAGGTGCCTCCGTCTCACATAAAGTCTACTAAGGAAGCTGTTTTCATATATCTGATGTACAAGTTAAACCTAAGAGGACAGCCTCTTACAATGTGGCTTTAATCTATTAGGTGGAACTTCTGGAAGAGTCCTCATTGCCCAGGTGACACAGGACAGGTGTGAAATGTGTCTCTTACCTGCTGTCCATGAATAAATGTGGTCACAAGAACACAATGCTTGGGGGGCACCTGAGACATCCCTGGTGATTCCAGGACTTCAGTCCCCACCCCCAGGTCTCTCTCCCAGTTACTACTGGGGCTTCCAAGGGACGTCTCCACACTTGTGGTCCCCATGGCTGTGGTTCTCAGGACTATGGTCCTCAGGGGCTGTGGTCTCCAGGGCTGTGTTCTCCAGGGCTGTGATCTTCATGGCTGTGGTCTCTATTGCTGTGGTCTCCAGGGCTGTGGTCTTCATGGCTGTGGTCTCTATTGCTGTGGTCTCCAGGGCTGTGGTCTCTATTGCTGTGGTCTCCAGGTCTGTGTTCTCCAGGTCTGTGGTCTTCATGGCTGTGGTCTCCAGGACTGTGGTCTTCGTGGCTGTGGTCTCCACGGCCGTGGTCTCCACGGCTGTGGTCTCCAGGACTGTGGTCTTCGTGGCCGGGGTCTCCATGGCTGTGGTCTCCAGGACTGTGGTCTCCGTGGCCGTGGTCTCCAGGACTGTGGTCTCCAGGACTGTGGTCTCCGTGGCCGTGGTCTCCAGGACTGTGGTCCCCAGGAAGCCACATTCTCCTCCTCCTTCTTCGTGTAGACATATTTCCTTCCACTGTTTTCCTCACCCCCGCCAGAAGTACTGTTGGCCAGTAACTCCCCAGCCGCCAGTCTGTAGGGAACGAATGGGGTGGTGGCTGAGCCCCTAAATAGAGAAGGCTCCTTCCTTAACAGTGTACCTCACACTATCACTGGGTCCCCAACAGCACAGTAAATATACACCCGACCTTGGATCAGACGACTGAAGAGACATGTGCCTTAGACTCAACTTAGGTGGCTCCGTGGTGACTAAGGACTCCTGATTTGAAGTTGAACAGCTTGGACTGAACTCTTGGCTCTGCTGACACACGTGTCTGGCTTTGGCAAGTTAGCCGACCCCCTTCCTCAAGTGTTTCTTATCTCTGATGGGGTTAAAGGGAGAAACAAGCTCTGGGGCGTCATGAGATGATGTTAGTTGCTCAGCACCATTGGCATAGAAATGTTCCATGTGCCGGGGCTCTCAGCCTTTCCAGAGTGACAGCTCCTGGACTCCAGCTCTTCTGCCTCCACCTGGGGACCCCAACCTGGTTCAGGCTGGACAGAGGGAGGCATAGTGCTGGGCGTCCAGTGTTGAATTCTCCGCTCTTTTATTTCAGCATTCTTGAAACAAACAATCAAGCAAATGAAAAGTGTCCTTCCCCAATAAAAAATTTTTTAAAAAGAAAGCTATCTGTCCTGTGCATCTGTTCCTCCAGATGATGCTGGGAAGTTCTCGGGGTGGCGAGCTGGCATCTTCAGTCCCCCTTGTTTTGGGGGGGACCCCGGGGGATCCCGGGATGAGTCAGGGTCAAGGCCACACCAGAGAGTCTGCCAAGGTGTTGGAGGATGACAGAGCAGCCTGAGCTGCTGTCCGTGCAGGGGCCGTGGGGAGGGATGGCGACCCTTGCTAACCCATATATAAAACTTAGAACGACAGATGTGGTCCTTGCAGTTGGGGTCCATGACCTGGGTTCCAGCCTGTTGAGCCTCCAGGTGTTGGAGTGGTTGATTAGAACAACATGTCAAAAGGAAAGGAGCTTGAGGCTTTGCAGGGATGGGAACCACCGGCTTCCAGCCATGTTTTGGGTGCAGGACGCTCAGTAGCTACTGAAACTTGTTAATACTTGTAATATTCCTTATCTTCTTAGCTGGATCTGCTCAGTCTTTTAAACTCTAGAGCCATTTGGGAGCAGAAAGTGCTGGGCAGAAAAAACATGGCAAAAATTAATGAGCTAAGTTATTCTCTTCAGCAAATTCAAATCGGTGACTCAAAATATATTTCAGCAAAGATGTTTAGGGTCATCCTTCAAAATTGCCTTGCCTTACAAAATGCTGCAAGGTCACATTTTATTGGGCAACTTCCATTGCTGGCTATTGGTCCAAAACTCATGATATAGAAGAATATTACCTGTACAGTAACATCATTCTTCAAAATAAAAGAAGCTAATTATCTTAATTTGGGTATGGATTTAAATTCATTCATCCAGAATGTCCCTAAATGTCGGACTGTTGATTTGAAAAATCATCTACACTCTTACTTAACCCAGATTATATCGTATGTAAAGTCTATTGCTTAGAGTTGAAAACATGATATTCCAGACCCCACGTAACATATTATTATCATGTATAGACTCCAGGCACTCAAGGGAGGGGTGCAAATCTCCATGATTCACTTTAATGAAAGAG
>NW_006775534.1:1240131-1250623 GCF_000442215.2 Lipotes vexillifer
TTAAATTAACTGACAGATGTGAAAAAACCATGTAGCCAGACAACTCCCTGATGACTCCACAGCTGCGGGTGCTGAAATGAGTTATTTCCACTGAGGCTGACGTTGACCTCCACTTACAGTAGTTCCTTCTGGACTGAGTTTTTCCTGGGTTATGTAACATACAGCTTTCAAAAGAACATTCCTATTTATGATCAAAGTTTCAATTTGCACGTGGGGAAAGACGGCACATAGATCGAGGAATTCAGCTTTTCTCAGTGGAGGTTCAGGAAGTGGGGCTGAGCGTTGGGGCTTCAGGAGGGAGCGGGGAGGGGGAGAACTCGTGCCCTTGGACCGACCTCAGGAGGGGTCAGAGTGGCGGCAGGGGCTGGAGGGGCACTCAGCATCCCCAGGGCCTCCGGGCACTGGGATTTGGCTCTGTTTGAGGACAGGAAACCGGACTCCACATGGACCCACCCAGACTCATGACCATTCTGGGAATCCTTATTTTCAAACCAGAGTGTGGGTCTCTAGATTGGATCAGAAAGTATTTTGTGTAAAGCAGAAACTAACACACCATTGTAAAGCAATTATACCCCAATAAAGATGTTAAAAATAAAAAAAGAAAGTATTTTGTGTTTTTATGATTCCACATCTAACTGGCGAGTTGTTATGGGAAAATCTCTTCTTGCTTTCCTGATGCTGCGCATGGAGACAAGTCAGGAAAGAGGGCAGCTTTCAAGGAAGATGTAAAGTGTTTGAAGCCACAGGCATATTTCCAGCGCACGTACAGACTCTGGAGTTGGACTTCCCTCGTATCTTTGCTTCTCCCAGTCCCCCAGCCTGCGCGACTGCGGCCAAAGTCTACGAAGACTCAATACTTATTTTAGCCCGAATCCCCTGTCCAGCAGGCTTCGTGCCAAGCCTGCGAGGCCTGGGTCAGGGTGCCGGCGCTCCTGGCTCCAGATGCCCATGTCCTGTCCTCTGGACTCTGCCCCTGGGTGCCTGGATGGGCAGCACCTGTCTCTCTCCATTCGATGTTCCATCATCCCTTCGACAGGTACAGACGGGGGCCCAAAGGGCTGCAGCCACCTCCACGGCATCATGTGTGACAGAGATGATGATGATGTGCTGCACTGGCTAGAGCCCTCCCAGAGCCCAGTGCTCCCCGGCTGATGCGTCCCCGCCGCCCACCTCTCCTTAATCGTCAGCCTTGGCTCTCCCGCCACTTCCCAGCATCTGTCCCATCCGAGATGGGACATCACGTGTCCTGGCACCTGCCCCTGGCTCTTCCTTGCCTGCCCTGCCTTGAGGGACAATGAATTCTTACCCTTGAAGCTTGAATTAGGACACAAAGGGTGATATTATTTTTCATTTTCTGAGATTCATGCGGCACTAGGCATCTAATTCATTCACACTTATTGGATGAAGATAATAGAAATTTAGAAGCAGAGATAATATTGATCCTCTGCAAGGTGTATTACCCGAGAATTTTGGAAATAGAAGATTCCGACATGACAGGATGGCTAAGGTGATTGCCTGTAAAATATAACCTATATTCGGGATTAATGACACAATACGTAATTTGGAGCAAGTAGTTAATTTGATAGAATCATTTTGTCAGAATTTCTAGGAAAATAATGCTTGAAGTCTTCTTAAACGATCAAAACACTGTAAAATATTTGAGAAGCGGGTTTGCTTTCCTCCATTTCTTTCGTGTGTATACACACGCCGTCGAGTTCGCACTAACCTTGTGAGCGCTATTAAAAACTTAAGTGGAAAGTGAATTATGTAATAGCTATTACTGTCAAACATCACACTTGTTTTGTCAGTCCTAAAAGGTCAAATATGCTTTCTTACCGTCGTTATCATCCCTGCTTTCAGCCAAGTAGAAAACTAGAAACTCACTAATGGAATGTCTACTTTCTCTTATTCTAACTTCCCTGGTATTTCTAAATTCCATTAGAACACCCAGTATGATTTCTGCCAGCTCATATACCTCTGAAAGGTAGCTTTTCTTTTAACCAGTGATTTATGAAATTGTTTATCTTGTCATTTAATAGAAAGAAGGTGGCCAAGTGTGGTGGGAGCCAGATTCTTGATACAGGAAGTGTAACTGCTGTTTCATTCCGAGGTGACCAGTGGATGCAGAGGTTGCTGTGTGGTAGCCTGGTGGTTACTCCATGTCCATAACCTGCAGTTCTTCACGTGGGAAGACCAGCTCCTCAAAGGCAGCCCCCCCAGGGGGCTTCCTTGCTCAGCTGATTGTGATGCTACATTGTTTATACCAGCATCACATTTCAGCGGTGAGTCCATCGGGCTAAGTTTCAGATTAAGAGGAGATAGAGTACTTGTTTCTGCAAAGGGCAAGAAAGCTGAGCATTTAGATCAGCGTTGTTTCCCTTTCAACTTTTAAATGGCTCCTAAGGTCATAAACCACCTTTGAAACCTTTGTGATTGGTTAATGAATGCTGTGTGGTCAACAGAAAACTTTGTTAATGTCTCACTCATAATTTATAAACAAATTCAGCTACGAGACATATTTTGTTTAACACATGGATGCCAGATATTTGAAGGGTTCTTAGGGATTCTGAACTGGGAACAATTGCTGTGGTTGATGTGAATGTCAGATCTGTGTGACACTTAGGGTCGGTCCAAACTCTAAAAGTAGGTTTGGCAAGTCCCCGTGAGTCTCTGCCAGATGCATTTTTCATGCATGGCAGAAAATTACTCTTCTGTTCTAGCGTTCATCTTCCCCAACTAGTCACCCTGTTATAATCCAGCCCCTCTACATCTGTACCATCTTCCTGATGGAAATGGACACATTATCTACAGGTAGACTAACTGATGTTTAAGCTTGTCCGGTGCTTGTTAATCACAATAGAAAGAGAAAACGAAACTCTATTTGTGGTCAGAGTTCTTGGACAGAGAGTGGTAATTTGAGAAATGATATAGTTCCTCAAATTCCAGTGATATCCGCCTTGTCCACACTTCTGCCAGTCGCCCTGCTTCAGGTCACATCTGGGTGTCTGGCTCAATCAGGGTATATCATTTTGGGGCAAGGTTGTCCCTTTGGAGGCTGGAACAACATACAGAAAACAAAGGTGGCACCTGCGCGCCATGGTTGGATGAGGCCTAATCATTTACAGACCCAAAACTCTCTCATTAGTTGCCAAGTTATCAAATTTCACTGCTGTAGGTAAAGCCATTACTCCTGAAGACCCTATTTAAAAACATAACTACTAATTAGTAGAAGTGATAAATTAATCCGCTGGTATCCATTATTACATTAGCATGAAATAGCCCTGAGATAATGAGATTTTGCAGCTTTGGTTTTGCTACAGCTTTATGATGATTATGACAGAATATAAAAGTTTATATCCATTGCTTTCTTGAGATTAAAAAATACAGTGTGTCATTTAGAAATTGTGTTTGGCTATAGCAGAGCAGTAGAGACCCTAAATAACCATGGCTTAGAGAAATTAGGGATTTGTTTTTCTGGGGATAAGCAGCTCGAGGCTGGCATGGTAGGTCCATGACATCCCATGCTCCATTTATCTTTCCGTTCTGCTGTTCTTAACACATGTGTGCCTCCATTCTCAAAGTTGCCTCATGCTCACAAGACGGCTGCTGATTTCTAGGCATTATTTTTATATCCTAGCTCAGAAGAACGATGTATAGAAAAGCAAAAGAGGCACGAGTCATTTCCTTTTCTGGAAATTCTACCCAATGACCACAAATTATGTATTGAAAATTCCTACCTGGGTGCAAGAGAGGCTGGAAATAAAATATGAGGCTGGGCATATTGCCACTCCAAATGAAATCTGGCAAGAAAGAGGAGATGGATATTGGGGAGCATTTTCTGCCAGGACAGACACATCAGCCAAATGGATTTGCAAATGCTTGTAATGATTGGGGGAAGCATCCTACGCAGAGCAGAAACTGGTGTGGTTCTTCAAAGTGGGTTTATTGAGACCATCACAAAGGACCCTGTGAAAGGAGGCCCTCACGTCTCCTGGAAGATCAGAGGGCTTCCTCTCCTGCGAAGACCAGGAGAAGTGTGACTAATTCAGCACAACTCACTTCCACTGAAGGCGACATGAGAACATCGTGAACATCAGCTTGTTGCAGGCCTTGAGGAGGTTGGAATTGACCCGCACCCTCCCTGTGCCTTAGGAGCTCTGCCGTTACAATGTGTGCATGATTCTTCCTATCATCTTGCTTTTGAATCCTTAGCATTTTGGAATTCTCTCCTTTGCGACCGTCACCGTAGCTTATAAATTCACTGGGAAAACATCCCCGCGACAAAGAGCAGAGAAGAAAAGTCCTCTTAGGCTGAGTTGCTGTGGCCCCGGCCTGCCTTTCCTCTCACAGGCCAACCTCACCCCAGATTTGATGTGCAGGGTGACCCACAATTACACTACCCAGAAGCTTGGATCGCTCATGACTTGTGGAAACGATCAAGTTTTACCCACGAACGCTGCGAGACTACTGCATTTTTTCATTTTAAAGTAAAAATGCTTAAGTGAGATTTGGTCTGTCTTTTAAATAGAGTCTAAATATTCTCAACTGTCTACACTACACATCTCGCCTTATTAGCCATGCCAACTGTCTACACTGCAGAGCTCACCCTATTACTCTTGTCAGCTGTCTACACTGCAGAGCTCACCCTATTACCCTTGTCAGCTGTCTACACTGCCGGGCTTGCCTTACTACCCAGCAGCCGTGCACCCCGACGCACAAGTGAGGTGGTACCTAGGACAACGGCAGGGATGTTGCTGTAAACTAGCTCCCAGGTGGGGTCGAAGTCTCTGGAACCATGCAGGTAATCCCTCCCATTTTCCTCCGGACACAGCAAAGTGGTGACTGAAGCAGGGAATGTGGACTGTGACAGTTGTAGGGGTGTCTGCATAGCAAACCTGGGAAGCCTGCTGGAAGCGGGGGAGGGAGGAGGGGGTGACTGGTGGGAATGAGGGCGGAGAGAACGCAGGGGTCAGGGAAAGCATTCCTGGCGGCTTGCGGGGGGCTGCTGCTTGGACCCGTGTGTCCTGGAAAGTGGCCTGTGTCCCTAGCTAGGAGCTTGTCCACGACTCCAAGACTTGAACCAGAGGAGACGCAGCTCATTGGTCAAGCCCAGCCCAGTGACTGGATGGAGGGCCCTCCAGCTCAGCGCCAGGGGCACGGCCCTCTAGCCCTTCAGAACATGTCTGCTCCCCCTCCCAGAGCCAAACCACATTTGGTCCCCCTCCTTTTGTCAATATCTTATGCCTTACAGCACGTCACATGATTGAAAAGAGAGGAGGAAAGTGCAGTGCAAGAGCCCTCTGTGTGGTCTCATAAAATATTAATGGATTCAGAAAGGAAATGCGAAATCAAAATACCCTTGCAAGCTCGGGCCTGGCTGGGCCGGTGTTTGCTGTGAGATCTGCTTTCAGATTTCAGTGTGGGCTGGCCATGTGTGCTCGGGGGCGGAGGGCCCAGAGCTGGTCTGTTACTCAGCTGGGGGACCCGCCCCGCAGAGGATGGGCAGAGAATGTAGCTGGGTGTCATCTCAGATTCGGAAAATTCTCCCGCTCAGTAAGCCCTTCAGTTTCCTGACGGAGACACAGACACAGTTTCCATCGGCCCGCGGGACGAAGTGGGCGCGTGTCTGGGGACGCCGAGATCTTGCGTCTCACACTCGGAAGGGATTCCCAGAGGCCTTACTGTAGCCCCCGCTCGGTTGAGGGACCCCCGCGAGCACCTCGGGGTCCAGCCTCCTCCAGAGCAGATGAGTTTGGTCACTTTCGCTCTGTTCTTCCAGCAGCTATTTGTTTGGTGCCCACGTGGTGTTGGGACGGGAGAAATCACAGGTGAACAGGAACGTTCCTTTCCTCCTGATCCCAGACCTCTCTCACTTCAGGCTCCCTCTTGGCTGTTGTCTGTGAGGCCACACGTGGGGAACACGCTGCCTCTTCCTTGGCAAGTAGAGTGTTCCCGATTCCGGGGCCCTGACTGCGCTCTCTCTAACTGTCCTCCTAAGGTGATGTTTTAACAGCGCGTTTCTGACACTCGGTAGACACTTACAATCCATTTAAAAGAAGCCCAACGGGACTTTTCTTAAAGCTCTTGAAGCAGCAGTTCCTATTTGAGGGCAGTTAGGAAAAACCAACTGAACCTAAGGGAAAAGGTAACCTTCCCCCAGTGAAGACATGCAGGTTTAGCTCCGGCCCATGGTCGGGCAGAAGAGCACCGACACTTGACGTGGAACATTTGCGGGCAAAGCGGCCGTCCGGGGTGATTACTGAACCCCTTGCAAGAGGGTAAATTGTGGACTCGAGGTCTCTCTTTATGTTTTGGAGCCAGGCCAGTTTCTGTTGACATGGCGGCCATGTCAGCCCCTCTGTGGGCGTTTGCAGCAAGGCCGTGATGTGAGATGGATGACCGAACCCTTCATCAATCCCTGCCGCGGCCAACGCGCTGCCTGGTGATTGGTGGGAAATTCCAGTCACCCATCTTACCCCATCGCCTGCTCTCTGCGCTGTCCAGGTAGCTCCAATGTTCCCTCTTGCTCAGTTTGCCCGTCCAGGCAGCAGGGCAGCTGGCCGGCGAGAGGGGCTGACAGGGACCCCCTGGCCCCTGGAGCTCCCGGGCCGGCCCTTGCAGGATGAGCTCCCTGCCAGGAGCTGGAGCTTCAGCACCACCAGAAATGGAGCAAAGCGCCAGGCAAGGTGGGGCGTGAGCTGTCGCCCTAAGCGGAACCTTTAACCAGCAGAAGGAGGTTTGCTTACCCAACAGCAGACGTCGTTGTTTTGAAGGAAATCATAAATTCCACAACTGAAACAGGGCTCTGCAAGGGGGAGGGAAACTGTGTTGATTCAGAGATTAAGGAAAAACAAAAGCCACACAAGTCTTTATTGTCTACTTTGGGACCAAGGAACTGGACTATAACCTGAAAGATAGTGATGTCATTATAACCTCGACTTTCTAGGCTTCATCCTTCCTCACACAAAAGTCTGCAGCGTCCTTGTCCCTTCGGGGCTAACCTCTGACGCAACGAGGTCAGAGGGCAGAGTCACTTACGCTGGGAGCTGTGAGTTTTGGGTCTTGCTGACGTGACGCCGAGCTGGGGTAGCCCGTGCTCCAGACGGGCTGCTCCAAGGGCAGGTGCGCAGGCGCTGAGCCAGTGGGGATGCTCCTTAGTGAGGGTTTCCGGAGGCCTCGCTCAGCCCCCAGTCCGTTCAGCACGGCCCAGCGGGCTCTTTCTTAGGGGCCCTCGAGTAGAGATGTCTGAGCTGTGAAAGGGAGGAAACCCTGAATGCAGAGGAAAGAGCCAGGATGCATCGAGATGTCAAGAAATAAGCTATGACCTCAAAAAATCTTTATTCTTTTATGACAGTTTTTCCTTAAAAATGTTCCAAGTACTTAACCCTAAGCTGGGTTTCCCTTAAGTGTCAAAGCCTGCCAGCTCTGTGGTTTCCAGTGAGCGAGGCCACTCCACCCCGTGCCGAGGCCCCGACTGTCGGTGCCGCAGGATTCCCGTAGGATTTAGTGCTTCTCTGGCACCGGGGACCACAGGGCCTGGGGGCAGTGGGCGCATCTTTCTGCCACCACTCGGCCTTTGCCGGGTGTGGATGGGGAGCGGGTAGGACAGAGCTCCCCTCCCGTTCCCCCGCCGCCAGGGGTGTTGCCTCCGTCACTGGGAAGGACAGGCTGCCGCTTGGAGGGAAGTCCTCACCTTCCCTGGAATGTCGATAAACCGTCGGGAGGGACAGTCATCACTTCTGGTTCAGGAAAAAGATGAGGTTTGTAAAAAGTAATTGAACTGCCATTCCTTCCTTTATGGATGTCCGGGAACCCCGTGGAT
This sequence comes from Lipotes vexillifer, assembly GCF_000442215.2. Taxonomy (NCBI): domain Eukaryota; kingdom Metazoa; phylum Chordata; class Mammalia; order Artiodactyla; family Lipotidae; genus Lipotes; species Lipotes vexillifer. The sequence continues at coordinate 1,247,954 of NW_006775534.1, forward strand.
ATGAGCGGATGTGGCCTCCACGGGGCGCTGGGGTCCACGCAGGCGCTGCTGCAGTGGGTCAGCTCCGGGCCTGAGGGAGGAAGACGTGGGCATGGTCCACCCCGGACAGGGCACCGAGGGCTCTGCTCCCTGTGGACAAAGCAGCTTCTTGTTTCAAATTAAGGGACACTTCAGGATGCTGTGACACAAAATAAGTCCTAGGATTTAATCAGTAACAGTGTGGAAGGCACGCGTGGTCGGCTTGGTCAGACACGGGTGTCGAATTTATCAAAGCCCCACGCCAGCCACGTCCACTGGGTTTGGGACAGTGAGTCGCGGCAGCCCTGGGCTCTGCGGGTTGGGTCATAGCTATGCATGGAGGAGTCCTTTAGCAGCTAAGACGTTTCTGCTTCACTCAGCAAACCTTGCCCTCCTGTGCCTGGGGCACCAGAGCCAGAGCTGCAGACAGAGACCCCGGGTTCGGGGCTGCCTGGACCCCTGTGTGATTTGTTGGCAGGTTTTCGAGGCTCTGGGAAGTGTGCAGACCCCCGTCCGTAAGTGCTGTGTGTTGACTGGACGCTCCAAGGTTGGTTTGCATCTCGGGTTCCCTGTGAGCCGCCCGTGTCCCTGTCAGCTGCCATGGGGACCTTTGCAGAGAGGGACGCACGTTCCTGGCCAGCTCTCTGATGTGCAGGCTGTGCCCACAAATGTTCACTGACTGGGCGTTTGAAGGGATGACGGAGCCTGAATCACAGAATATGATGATGCAGAAACATGAAGGAAAATACTTTTTATTTTACCAACATTTATTTACAAGCATTCCCGTCAGCCTTTTATGAAAGGGCTAATGCTCCTTTTTATATAACAGTAAAATGTACAAAACGTTCATCTGCTGTCTTACAATCTGATAAGGCCAGTGTCTCACCCTTCAGGGGCGGGGAAGGAACACGACAAACATTCTGGGACGTGGCCTGAACTTGTGAGGGCAAGAAACTGAACTGCGGAAATTTCCTCCCTAACCTGACCAGAGAATAAAACAGTGGTTCCGAGGTCCCAGGGTTTACTTAAGGATGCACTCATTTAATTAGGACATTTTAATAATGACATTTATGTTATTATTGGCATTTTAAGTCGATTTGGGGGATAGAGTTAAGAAGGGTGGAAGGAGAGGACAGCTCTTCCAGCCCCTGGAGAAACATACATATACAGACTTTCCCCAGAGGAGGGGTTCTAGACCCCCTACGCCTCACCTGGGTGGGCACCTACTGCTCCCACTTCACTGCCCTGCCCCTGGGTTGAGGAGGGGCCAGGGCTTGCATAATTGACCACTAAAAAGGTAAGTCTGTTTGATCATGGTTGGAAATGTCAAATTTGAGCTGCTAGAAACTCTGTCACATCAACAGAGAAATTACACGTTTTGGTCAATAAATTTGAATAAAATAATGGGATGATTTACGAAAAATCTGTTAGGCTATGTGGACTTCAGTTGCCTAAAGTATAGAAAGAAGGAGTTGGATACTAAATCAACGTCTAAGTTCCTTTAAACTAAATAATTCTATTCTATTCTGTTGTCTTCTATTCCATTCTATTCATGGCCCAGTGCTAAAACCAGAAATACTTTCATTACATGCAGGTCTGACTTACTGGCATTTCCACGGCACATAAAAGGGCATATTTAATGCTTTAGCATTATAGCAAAAATAATCGAAAACGTTCACAGGGAACTGATTCAATTTCCATCAATCTTATTAGAAAGAATCTCCAAGCTGTGGCCACATGTTTACTACTTAATAATTGGTTAGTAATTACTCATTGGGTTCAAAATGATCAACTCACTTGTGCATGTATATGTAGCCATATTGATATTTAGGGAAGAATTAGGACAAATGACGTTTCCAGGGAGGGTCATTTTTCCTGTATTGATTTTAGTCCAACATATGCGATAGTTTCCTATATGATGATGATTAATAACACACATTTGTTTAAAGTGCTGCCCAGCTTTAATATTCATGGTCAGATTTGACCCTCACATTCCATGGGGGTGGAGACCTGGATCTCCATCTCACGGGTGGCCCCGATGGCCCGCAGACCCAGGAAACACAGGCTTGGACCAGGCCTCCAGGCCTCCTGCTTCTTAATCTGATGGGCTCCCGATTAAACCGGCAAATATCTGTACTTCTCAGCATTTCTGTTTTACTGGAAGGTGCAGAATTTAGACGTCCCGTGTATTTGGTGATGACCGCAGTGCTGGTGGCTGTGAGCTGGTGGTCAGTGCTGTGAACTGGCTTAGGTTCCTCCAAACGCCTGTGGCTTTCGAGAAGCCTCCTGGTCTTTCTGAGCCCAGGTTCTTCATTTTCCTTTTAGTTACTATGGAAATGGACGTGCTGTGATTACGAATAAATAGCAAAAACGCCCTTTGCCGGACCCCTTGGTACAAACTTTTGGATATGCGGGGAAAAATACCCAGGAAAATGCTGTAAGGTCTTTGACAGCAAAGAGGTATATATGAGGCAAGGTGGTGGCATCATTATTACCAGAAAGGTGTGATTTTTCAAGCTCCTATTAGACCAGTGTTGATTCCTGCTCAGAGGCGGGCCCTGTGGCCGAGCCCGCAGGGACGATGTGCTGTCGTAAGAGGCTGTCCTGTGACAGGTGGCAGCCAGGAACAGCTCCTAATGTTAAGGTGGACAC
>NW_006775534.1:1250633-1274899 GCF_000442215.2 Lipotes vexillifer
GCGTCTAATGGGCGTCATCAGTCCTGTAACTGCCGACGCGGCGTCTGCATCTCAGTGTCCGTCAGTGTCTTCCTCCGCCAGGGAGGCAGGATTTCACTTTTTATTGTTTCAGGAAACCCCAGGATCAGTCTGAGAGCCTGTTTTTTTTTTTTTTTTAACACTATAGACAACTATACGGACTGCGCTCCCCTCCCCAGGATCCCAGGGGTGTGGGTGGGAGCCCGGGCGGGCCCTCCGCGGGGCAGCCTGGTTCCCGGGCCGCCTCCGTTTCGCGGTGCAGCTTCCCCTCTGTCCCCAGCTTCGTCTCCTGCCCACTTTCGCCTGAGCCCCGACCCCTGGCACTGCCCACCGCATGACTGCGAGTCTGGACAGCCGGTCTCCCTGTCTTCAGGCTGCCGGCTCCGCCTGCCTTGGGTCGTGAGGCTGTGGCCGCGGCGTGCCCCCGATGTCTGTCCCCAAGCTCCTGGAGGCTCTTCATGTCTGGCGCTGGTCCCCTGCACCCCTCCCACAGGGCATCTTCTCACGAGGCGCTCCAGCCCCGAGGGACCACGGTCCTCGATGGAAGGTTCCCTTCACACCCTGCTGACCTCGAGCCGCCTCTCACTGCTTCCTTGTTAAGAGTGCCTGGTGTCTCCGGAAGGCTTCCTGGGCTGCCCTTGGACTCATCCGTCCTCAGCTCCCCTTCGACAGCTGTGGCTCTTGTTCCTGTGCGAGAGCTTCGATCAACACACCAGACGCTCTGTGCCGGCTCGGGTCCGCGACCGCGTTAACATCCAGCGCCACCGCTGCCTTGTCGGTTCCAAACTGCCCAGCGCGGGCGCCTCCCCCTTACCTTCAGAGCACCGCCCTGGTCCCCGTCACCCCTCGACTAGGCGTCTCCAAAGTTCAGTTTCTTTCCACCTGCTTGTTTTCTACTCTAGACCGTGCACTGTGGTCACGGCTTCCCCGAAACACCCTTGAATCATGTCAGGCTCCAGCTCAAGAACCTTCCGTGGCTCCCTACTGCTACAACAAAGTGGGCCTGGGGTCTGAGGACGTCCACAGCTGGCCTCAGTGCTCACCAGCACGCATCTCCCATTATTCTCCAATTAAACTAGTTTGTGTAATGGGGCTGGCCTTACTGTTCCCCAAGCTCCTGGACAGTTTCACCGAGCCCAGCTCAGAAGGAGGCGTGAGGACAGTTGAAGTCTGTAGCAGAAGGGCTAAGGGTGGGACACACGCCAGGATGCGCATCCCTGTGTGAGTGTGAGGTGGGGGCTTCCGGAGGACGTGGTGTCCACGGCGACGGCCTCACGTGATCCTCGGATGAGGGCAGGTCTAGGTGAGCAAGCAGGGGCTCCTGGGCCCCCAGGTGGAGAGGACCCATGCTGGCAGCCGGCCTGGGACACGCCAACTGCTGGCAGCTGCAGCATGAAGGACGCAGTCTCTTGATGGCCGTCGGACTCCTTCAAGGACCATCACCGAGGGAAGCTCAGGACTGGTGATGTTTTTCTTGCTGCTTAAGCCATGATCCATGGGGGACTGGAGGCAACTCCCAACTCCGTCCTACATGACATCATATTTGTACCCAAATCTGCCACCATGGGAATAGTCACACCATGGGAACCAGCAAACAGTACACATAAGGTTGTGCACGTGTGACTCTGGGGGATTAGGCCCTAACTAGTCTGGCATGCTAGGTGGAGGACTCGTTTCTAACCAGTTACCAGCACACCAGGGTTCGACACTGTCAGAGGGTCCTGACTGACGATGTCCCAGCTCTAGTCAAGGCATGTGGAGAAGTTCCGGTGAGGGAACCTCCGGGTGACTGAGTTCTCTCCCCCCCATCCCAGGCTCCCGGAGACCCTCCGGGGTGTCCACCCCCAGCAGTACGAATTCCTGCGTCACACTCTGCTGTTTCCTTGGAATATCGTTTCTCGCAAAGTGTGTTTCCCCAGCTGCAGAGTTGAGCCGTTGACTCGAATATGAGCCTTTGTTGCTCATGAAGGGCAGTCCTCACGCGGAAGGTGGAAGGTGACCAGCTCACCTCTCAGATGGGAAGCTGCCCACGGGGCGTTGAAGATTCAGTGGCCTGATGGACCAGGGCACACGTGTCCCAGGGGCCATGGCGGGAGGACGCCCCCTGCGGGAGCTAATCCCCAATCTGTTTTCCTTCCTCTGTGCTAACTGAGCATCTGTTTGCTAGCAAATTTCCCAGAATACTTCCTTCTCCTTTCAAAATATTATCCTATATCGAACCTCAGAAAAGTAACAATAAACGACCAGAAAATGACATTAGAAAAAAAGAACACTTTTTTGCTGTTTGGATTCATTTTTGCTTTAGTTTAACCATGTTTAGCAGCCAACCGTGTAACTGCTAATTTTAACAGTTAAATTTACAGTTTGAAACAGTTTTTATGATGCCCAGCTCTGTCAGCTTGACAAGTCTACTGTTAAAATAACTGTTTAAACGCTACATTTATAGTCGAAAACATTCTTTGTCACTGCTAAATTGACTCATTTCAACTGCTATTTTTGTCAAAATCATTTTTTCAAATTACAGCAAGAGAATAGCAGTTTCTGTAACTTTGAAATTAAGTCACTCAAACTGCCCGGGATACATAGAAATATTGCATTTTAAACTTCTTTTAAAAAGTGGGGAAATCATATATTTGCACTTACAGTGCGAACTATTAAATTGATTTATAGCGAGAATGAAAATTTACTGTGTGTGGTTGTGCATCCAGATGTGAGGGATGACCTGAAGATTCCGTGTGGTTTTCTCTTCTGTTCCAAACAGTTACTTGAGAATGTGATGTCTTTACTTTTCTTAAAGATAAGTGGATTTATCTTCAGAGGGGAAAATTCATTATAAAAATGAGCATCGTTGACAGTGAATGTTAAACATTAAGCGTTATTGTGTCATTGAAAATGTTCACATTTAATTCACAGTGATTTTACATTGTTTGTATATGTAGGAGGTGAGCAATTTGGAAATTAAAAAAATACATCTATTTTGTGTGCTCTAAGAAAAATTCAGGATAGTAGCATCTTTGATTTTATAACCTATGTTATATAACCTATAATAATATGTTGTATTATTTTATTGCATATGTGTAAGTATATATATATAAAAAACACAAGTTCTAAAATATCTATATTTCTGTGACACCGTATCGTTTGTGTGTATACATGTGATTTTCCCTGATCGAGTTTCTTCTAAGAGCTTTTAAAACTTTGAATTACTAAATTATCATTTCATTTCATTTCTTTTCCTGCTTGTCATTTGGTTTTCATTAACCTGTATCTTTGGGGGAGATTCAAAGCAATTATATAGTTTTAACAGCGGAAAATAATTGTTATTGAACAGTATCTTAAATTAACGTGTAATTGATCAAGATGCAAAGCATTCTTCTTTTTAGCATTGAAAAGAGGAAATCAGTGTGCTCCTAACTCAAAGCACCCTTATAATCTCAGGGAGAAATAAAAATAAAATAATGTCTGGTGTGGACTGTGGGTATCTGCTGTGTATGCAGAGATGCTCTGAACACCCTGACAACGTAGTTTACACTTGTGTTGGATTTCTCGCCAGCTTAAGTGACCTCTGCCACTCTGGAATTCAGGGCCTAGGGAACCCTGCAGAGGAGAGAAGTGTGCTGGCACTTTGTCACCATCTCCCTTGTCATCTCTTTCATAAGGTCTGTGTTAGGCGCTTGGGATTTAACCAGACTGTAACGCACAAAACTCTGAAAGTTTATGTGGTGGAGCTGCAAACGTGTAGACCAAACTGAGTTAGATGAAGGAGTAAACACACAAGTCCCACGATGAGGCTAAGTTCACTGCAGAAGGGAAGGATGAATAGACATGTAGTGGACAGAATAGTGGAAAATGGTGACGATGAAAGTTTCAAATATTTTTATGGGTGAAACTGGAGCAACTCCTCTAAAGAAAAGCAAGCTTTTTTAGGAAAAGCCATTGCTTTTTGTTTCTTTCTTTTTTTTTGGTTTGTTTTCTGTTTTGTAATAGAAAGTGGAGAAGTAAGCTTTGAGCGAGTGGCAGCTTTGGGGAGAATTTGTAGATAGTCACACGAACCAATGTGTTTATAGCACGTAGTTGTTCACAATGGTTCTGGAATAGGACACGCTACTCGAGGATGTGTCCCCAGCTGGATCCAATCTCACTGTTAAACACGAAGGGCCATACTAGTTTTGCCGTCGGTCTGCCTGCAGGTGTGGACACAGGTGAGGGTGATTATCACTATCACTTTTCACCAGAAGCAACCGTGAAACTCAGGAGGGTCCCTGTCCTGATGGACGCCCTCCCCACGGTCTGTTCCGAGAGCTGGGACACTTTCCTTAAGCCCTGCCTGGACCCTTTATCTGCGAAGCTTCCCTGAGCATCTTCCATCAGACGGTCCTCCCCTCTCCCGAGGCCCCTTGTCACGTGGCCGCCCAGGGCGGGAACCAGGCGGGGATTCTCCCAGCTGGCAGCGCGCAGAGCGCAGCCTCGAATGCCAACCGAGGGAGTCCCCATCCCTGGGACATAGCTCGTGGACCTTCCAGACGGGCCTTGGGGAGCCCGTGGGGAGGATTTTAACACTGACCTGCCTTTCTTCCTGTAACACTGGGAGTGTTAGTCACACGCATCCTGGCCCTTCCACTCCACCTGCACTGACGCAGTCACCTCCAGGGACACATCAGTAGTCAGAGCAGACCCTCCGCCGGGGCTGCCCACCCACTTATTTCAGAAACAGGAGTTCTGCTTCCCTCGCCCACAGACATACGGCCACTTCAATGCCTTCTGTCTGACGGTAGCGTTTACTTATTTCATTGGGCCTGGCTGTGTAAAATCTACAGATAAACTCCATTTATGGGTGTATTTTTGAACAAGTATTGGATCATTATAAACTTGTCAATGCGAACTAAAACAAAGCAACTCACTAAATATTTCCATTTGCCCACCTGTTCACATTACTCCCCACAATGGGGTTGCCATTCACACTGATCCCTTCCGCTCCTTCCACGCTATTGTCTCAGTTTAACAATAGATGCGAGTTAATAAAATCCAATTAAAGATGAGGGGAAGCAGCTTGCAAGGGTTCGGATAGAGAATCTGCTCACGAGTAATTAGCGTAAAGATGCAGACGTTGTTGGGTGAAGAATTTCCAGAAGCATCTGTACCACCGGTGTCTCAATGGCCGTCCTCAGTCTGGGCAGCCGTGGCCTCATCACAGAAATAACTGCTTAAAATATGTCCCTGGACAGAGTCAAATAAAAATATTAGCCTAGATCCGTATTGCGGTTCACCGTACTTGATGTGGTTCCTGTTTCTCAACCCGTGGACCAATCACTAACTAGTCGTTCAGCGATCAGGCGGACCCCACCCACCCCCTCCTCGGAATCGATGGCCTTTTTGGTCAGACACCTGGTTGGTGACAAGCCAATTAGTCCAAACGGTGGAATCAGTCGGAGTGTGTAGACACAGCCCGACTCCAGCTGGCAGGACTGGCGTTCAGAATGTAGATAATTTCAGACAGACCCGTACACTCTGCCCCTTTGAAGAAATGCCGTCCCCAAACACTTACAGAACTAATTGACCAATTAAAAAATATTCGGGAAGAGTGAGTGGATGATCTGAAACTTTCTGACAAGTTGCCCTCACTCTCGTTTAATAGGTTTCCAGACATATGCTCGGCACACGTGGTGCGGGGTCTCGGGCCCCTCCAGGGCTCTCCCCACATGCTTGTTTCCGTCCAGCTGCAGAGCCGAGGCCTGCTTCTCGCGTGCCTTTGCTGCGCATCCCTCTGGGGGCCCAGATACTTGTGTAATCAGAAGAACCAATATTGTCAAGTGCATGTTTTTCCAACACATAGTCACGCTCAAAAGTTCTTTCCTGTGAGGTCAGCCCGGGTGGCCTCTGCGGGGGGGCCCTCTGTGAAGAATGGCTCCCAGGGGCTTAGTCTGGGAGCTCTGCTTTCCTTCTCACCCCATCCAGGGCAGTGGGCATCCTCTGTGTGAAGCCCGTCTCCCCAGCTGGTTGGCCTAATCCTCCTGCAGTCGGGGGTTGTAATTTAGCTGTTCCATTGCGGCACAAGGGAAACAGAGGTCACCACGATGGGCGTGAGGACCCTGAGCTCGAAGGTCACACCCCAGGGCCACTTTGGCGGCCCTCCCTCACTTGGCCACACTGCTTCTCCCCCTGGGCCGGGTACGGGCTGCCCTGGGCACACCCTGCTCCGTTGCCACGGTGGGTGCGGCCTGTAGTGAGCGGAATGGCTGAAGGTCACACCCCCTGCGCCCACACATCGTCCTGTCATCTGTGTCCACGCGTGTCCCCTGTTTCCAGGGACGGCCCTGCAGGGGCAGTGACGCAGACGAATCCCAGAGTGAAGCCAGCAAAGAAACTGAAAGAAATTCTAGGAAAGACGGCAAGGAAACAGAGCAAATCAAAACAAAAAGAGTCAAGTGGGTGAATCCCCCAAATATCCAGTGCAGCTTCTGGAATTCATTTTCTCTAAAGCAGCAGATTGTGGGGTGGGGCTCACTTTCCTCCAATCTTTTCAAGTCGTGGTCCCAGCACCGGGCGTCCATCAGGTGCCTTAGATTTGATGAGAGCCTTGACCCCTGAGGTCGTGTCTCACTGCCGGAACGCTGCTCACCACGATACACCCTGCGCTCATCTTTCTCTCCCGTGGGATAGACTTGGATCCTCTGAGTTTTCACTGTTTGGCTGACAGATCCTGTGTCCCTCCCCCCGGGGCCCTGTGTCTGGCGTAACTGCCGCTGGGGATGGGCTGCTTCCTGAGCTCTGTTTACCTGCAGTTCTTCAGAATCACACCTCTGCCACTTGAGGGGCCCTGTTTGTCCAGGACCAGGGCGCTGGCCGTGGAGCCAGTCGAGGGTCGCCTCCTCGCTGGGGCGCAGCCCGAGCGGCCACTGCTTCCTGCGGGTCCTTCTCCAGGTGGTCCGGCCCCAGGGCTGCGAAGCTCGCCTTAGCCGCACACGGGGGTCACAGAGCTCTCCGAGGCCTGATTAACCAAGTCCTTCAACGTGTTTAAGTGGATTTTCGAGGTTTACTCCAAACTCCACGTAAATCTTTCTTTAGCACCTGAAAGGCGACCACAGAAGTCCAGCGTCTGAGGAAAAGATGACAGTCATGGCAGCTGCAGACCCCGCCTCCAGGCCTGTCCCTCCCGGCCCACGGTCCACATGCTGGGTCCTTTCCCAGGACCCGTTAGGTAAGGGTCATACCCTTGTAAATGTTGCTGAGGACGGGATGTCGCTGAGGGTGGGAGGCTCCTGGTGGCCGTCAGAGCGCAGGCCGAGGTGCTGCAGGTCAGCGGGCGGCCTGACGGCCTGCGACGTGGTGCTGACTGCCGGCCAGGGCTTCCTTCAGAGGCGATGGCCGCATCCTGGGCTAAACAAGCCCCGTCGGTGGGGGGAGGTGTTAATTGGCAGCGGCACCGCGACGCGGGGTAGGGGGGGGACAGGAAACGCCCCTGAGTTACCTTGTTGTCATTGCTTGGGCCCCTAACGAGGGGCCACGTGTTTCTCTCTCCGAGGCTGGATTTTAGTATTTCGCAAACGTCCTGCAGTGACATGTACACACTACTATATATAAAACAGCTAACCAACAAAGACCTGCTGTACAGCGCAGGGGACGCTGTTCAACGTTCTGTAATAACCTAAATGGGGAAAGAATTTGGCCAATATACTCCAATATAAAGTAAAAATTAAAAAATCAAGAAGGGGCTGAGTCGAACTGAGCTGCTCCTTCCTTCCTGGTTAAAGGTCGGCTTTGGTCCGCATCGCTGTCCCTGGAGACTGGTTCCCAGGGTGAGAAGCAGGCTTTTGTTTAGGTCTTTCTCTTAAACCCCGTGGCTGCTGGCCTTGGGCGTCAGAGGCTGTGATGGAAGGTGTGCGTTCCCACCCCGAGCTGCTTGGGAAAGTGACCCCGAGGTGGAAACCGAGTGCCTCCGTCCTGTCCTCCAGACCCTGCTGCCTGACACCTCCTCGGATGGGTCCCCTGGGAGCTGAGACCTCCGGGCGAGAGTCCCCTCTTCCTTCCTTCCCTTCATCAAGACTTGTATGAGGTTCCGGACCTTTGATTCGTGCTGTCGGAGGTGATGAGGACGTAATTCCTGAAGACTCACTTAAAAACATACAATGACCGAACACGGACATGCCCATCAATCACCCGCCAAGAACCCACAACACGTACTTGGGGTGACACGGTGAACCGCAGGTGATGCCCCTGAGGGCAGGGTTGTCACCTCGTTCACCGTCACAGAAAAGCAAGGACAGGAGAGCTTGGGCTGCTTGCTGTTCTGTGGGGAGAGTGTGAGGGTTTGAAGAAAGATGTTCTCTTTCACCGATGGCGCAAGCGAAATACCAGAGGACTCGTGGCTCCTGTCCCGGCCCTGGAGCGGCACCGGGTCCAAGATCGAGCAGGGGTCAAGGCTGGGAGGGGACGAGCACCTGCCTGGGCCCTGCTGTCCCGTCCACAGGGACCCACCTGGTGACCCGGGCCTGGCACTGCTGTGCACTCCCGCAGGGACCCACTGAGATGGCTCGCTTCGGGCAGACGGACGACGCGGCCGCTGGAATGCGCGTCGGGGGAGGAGGGGCGCGCCGCGGGGCCGGCGGTGTCCTCCGTGAGGGTGGGACGACACCTGGACTAGGGGCTCAGGCGGCCCTGAGCCTGGGGCAGGGGCGGTAGAAATACCTCAGGCAGTGAGAGGACTTGGACTTGCACAAAGGGTCACGTGTGACCAGGGAAGACATGGGCTATACGACAAAGGTAGGAATCTCGACCTTGAGGCCAGAATGTCAGGCTGGATGCGTGAGGGTTGGGGGACCCGAGGCGTTTCTCAGCACTCCTGGGTGTGACACGTAGCACGGAACCTGGGCTGGAGCTGGCCTGCTCAGAGAAGCCTGGAGCCGGGGGCACCAGGCTGAGAAAGGGAGAGCCCTGGGCTCCTGCAGATGCAGGGAGGAGGGATAATGCTCGGGATGGGGGCGTGCTCAGAATTGGGTCTTAGAAGACCCCCCAGACTGTGTTCTATAGGTGGGCCCAGAGACCCCCGTTCCCTGAGGCCGACCCTGAGTCACAAGCGTGCACAGCTGGGGGTGGAGCCCGCACGGCCAGAGTGGTCAATGGACGCTGTCCTTGCAGCTGGGGCTGGTGCCAGAGCCGGGAGATGAAGAGCTTGGGAGTGCTGGCTGCCTGAAGAGCAGACGGTGCTGAGCTACCAGCCAGGGGTCCAGGTTTCCATGACCTTCAAGAAGGTCGGGGTCTGCCTGCAGGGAGATGATGGAACGTGACGGCCCAGGAGCAAAGAGATGCGTGGCCTGGGGGTGAGACGTCCTGTTGGCGTGCTCAGTGAGAGGTAAACAGGAGGAGTTGGGGCTGAGTGTGGCCACCCAACAGAAAGTCCAGACCTGCGCCACGCATCAGCTCTGGGACGTGTGGAAGGAAGCGGGGGAAGGTCCCTGCTGCTGGGGCCAGACTCTGTGCTGGGGCGACAGGGCTCGAGTAGGAACCTGCGGCAGAGCATTATCTGCAGCCTGAGTGCCAGCCCTGGGTGCTGGGGGGTGAGGGGTGGTGCGCCACGCTGCCCACCACCAGCAGGGAAGGTCTGGACAGTCCAGCAACCCATCACAAGATGGGATGGGATTGAACAGGACTGTGGGGCTCTGGGAGCTCCATGGTCAGGGAACTGACGCCTGTGTCCCCCACTAACTGACGCCTGTGTCGCTGCACACGACTGGGTCAGCTTGTGTGCAGCACACGTGTGTATCACATGTCAGCATCCACCAGGAATCCTCGCCCACACCAGGGGCTCTAAGCAACACGTGGACTGAAGGACCAGCCTCTGTCCCCAGAGCTTGTGTGACGGGCACCAGAATGGAGGGCCCAAATTGGGGCCCCCATTTACTCCCCTAAAATGCCCCTCAGGGGTCCCCATATTCTGAGCTTGGGTACATTCCTGCATTCATTCAAGAGTTATTTAATGCAGTGCTACGGATCATGCAGTCAATATGTGCACTCAGAAAAATATGACTGAGTGAAAGAGCAAACCGCATTTGTACGGAATTAGATAATACAGCTAAAGAATTAGGAAAACCGCCCACAGACCACACTCACGTTTATATTATTTTTTAACTCGCCTTTTTTTCTTCTTTTGCAGAGACTAGACCTTGATTTTGGAAAACCTCAGAAGTCCACAATAGTAAACGTGGAAGGTAAGTAAGTTTGAGAAACTCTCTTACTTAGCATTTCAAACTTGAATACTTAAAAGAAGGCATCCTTTACTGTTGGGAGTTTGCACTTGAAAGGGAATGTAAAAACGCATATGCAGAGTAAGGTCTGTTGTTGCCTGGGGCTGGTTCAAGTGCACTATTTGATTTGCATTTTCTGAGGGCTTATTTAGTTTCTGTGATTAAAAAAATAATGAGAAATGATTGTTAAGGATGAAATGTATTTTTCCCGAGTGGAAAGTCTTGCACAGACTGATCAGAATGTTTGAAGAGTGAGAAATAACTATTATTCTGTAAAATCGTGTGTTACAGAAGGTGGGAAAGAGAATCCTTCTCTATAAAGTTTACTTTGACAGAGATTGATTAAGAAAAATCAAATAATACTCGTTAAAATTTGTGGATTATTTTTTTTGTCTTATTAGCCCAGGATGAGCTTCTAGGGTTTGTTTTGAATCAGATTTTGTCCTGGAAATGGACAAGCTTCAATAGATGCTGAATATTATTAGCACATTTTTCTTGATTGAGATATAACTCACACACATAAAATTCACACATTTAAGGTATACATCTGAGTGAATTTACGGAGTTTTGCAACCAATGCCACTGTTTAATGGCAGAATGTTTTCATCACCCCACAAAGAAGCCCTGTTCCATTAGCTGTCACTCCCCACTTCTAGACCTAAACTGCCATTCCTTCTTGGAAATTTGCTGAACTTGCTTATTAACTCGAACAGGTTTTTTTCTTTCCAATCTGGATGGCTTTTATTTCTTTTTCCTGCCTAATTGCCCTGGCCAGACCACCAGTACAATACTGATTAGAAGTGGTGAGTGTGGGCATCCTTGTCTTGTTACAAACTCTTTCACCGTTAAGGATGGTGTTATCTGTGGGTTTGTTGCAGATGCCTTTATTAAATTGAGAAAATTCCCTTCAATTTCTAGTTTGTTGCATTTTTTTTTTTAAATCATGAAAGGATGTTGGATTTTGTCAAATGCTTTTTTGTGCCTATTAAGATGATCATGTGTTTTTTGACTTTTATTCTACAAATATGTTATATTGGGTTGGCCAAAAAGTTAATTTGCGTTTTCCATAACATCTTATGGAAAAACCCGAATGAACTTTTTGGCCAACCCGACAGTTCATTGATTAGTTTGTGAATGTTGAACCATCCTTGCATTGCTAACACTATTCTGGACGGGTCCTTTTCCAGTAAGTATGTTATGACATCGCCTCCTTCTCTCCCACGCCATTTAACACACTAGTCAAATGCAGTCAGTAAAACAGAGAAAACTACCCATGGATAAATTAATACTAGCTCGGGAAGCAGGTAGTTGAGAAGTATACTAACTTCCCATTGAGGTTCTGGTTCTGTTTTTGTTTTCATTAACTAATTCTTTGTTCATAAATGTACATACAAAATAATTGAGGGACATTAATAATGATAATGACAATAGTAATAGCCAGCATTTCTTGGACACGTACTTTAGCTTCATTTGTTCTCATTAAACCCGATGGGTTAGGTATTATTATTAACCATCCCACGTTACAGACCAGGAAACTAAGTCTGAGAAACTTTACTATAACAAAATTGTATTTATATTAAAATTTACTATTGGCTTACTATTTACCACATGGGTTATGAATTTCAGTTGCTCATGGTTAATTAAAAATTTCACGGCAGCCAGAGTCTCCTGATTTAGAAGCAGATTCTTCCTGGTTGCAGAAAATGGAATTAGGAATGAAAATGCAATTTAAAAAATAACATTCAAACATTTATGGAAGTTTTTAATTCATTAAGGAAATCAGTCACAGGCGTATACTCACATCATTGCCGAAAAATAAGTAACCTGGGAAACGGAGACACACAAACGTCAGGTACAGTGTGATGCAAATGTAAAGATGATTTCTCAGGGTGGAGTTTTGGGTGGAGAGCCAGGGTGAGGAAAGGTCTCCCAGGAGAGAAAAGCTGGGCAGTTGTTCTGGGCTCATCACCTGATCTGCAGATTTTAAAATCCTTTTGATTCCCCTGCTTTGCTCTCTATTTCCTGATGATTAAAGTTCCTACTAGACATAGGCTGAAAGAATGCAAGAAGCTGAAATACAAATGAAGCACTTGGACGCTGAGTTAAAATGCTGGCTGGATGCTTTCAGAAAATCTGTGGCCTTGATTTGTCTGTGGTCTCCGTCCAGGGACCCCAAGCCTCATCTCGACCTTGCTTTCCGCTGGGACCTCACATTACCTGCCGGACAGAGAGCCAGTATCCCAGATAACTGTGCTTATTTGGTCTTAAACAAAGCCCTTGAGCGGGAAGGGCTGCTTTGTCAGACGCAGGTTGGCTCTGCAGTGGGATCCCGGGTCCTCACGATGAGCTGATAGGAGAGAAGCTTTGGCAGACGTGGGTTTTCTGTCCCCCCCTCTGCCTGCCCCGCGTCCTAGCTTTAGCTGCCCCTTGGTGGCCTCTACCAGTAGGGGGTGTCGAGGGAGGTTTTCCTCTGTATCCCGGGCTGCGTGGTGGTCCTGAGGAGACACCTCTGAAGAGTAATAGGGCCTGGCGGGGTCGGGCCCCGCCACTCTGAATTCACGGCACTCCTGCTCTGCCGTCCAGCTCGTAATAAGCCAGCAGCTTAGCTGCCTCTTTTAAATTGGCTGGGAAGGCAGGCGACCTTTACAACCCAAACAATCAATTTCAAACTGCCGAACCCAATCAGGCTGGATGGAGAGTAACCCTTTAAATTGAGTGTGAAGTTGGGGGAGGGCTCCCCTGTCCCCCTCAGGTAGTGTGGGCCATCGCTTCCTCTCCGAAGTGGGAACTAGGGTAGTGGCTTGGACCCCACTCAGGCCCTGTGTGCCCAGCCCCGGGCCTGGTCCTGCTGTGGGTCCAGGGAGCAGGGCCTGGGCCATGGGACCCACAGGTGCACGTGTGACGTCCAGACAGCGCACTTCACGCCCTTAGAAAAGTATGTTGTCTCTCACACGGTCTGATTTTAATTTGGGTAATATTCCCGTTAATAATAACATCTAATTACAGCGTCCATTAAAAGTTAGTAACATTAATTTAGCAGGGAGAAAATCTAATAGAGTTCTTGGAGTGATATTGGCATTTTTCCATTAAATTAATGTTATCAGCTTTTAACAGGATGTCTTAAGTGGGCGTCGTTAGTGTTGGGTATATTGAACAAATTAAATTCAGGCCCGTAATATGAGGTGGGAGCCTATTCATGAATCCAGAAAAGATGTCTGTTGGGCTCTTTCATCCACTTGAAATATTCTGCAGCAAGTGTGGGAGGCTGTGCAGGACTTCTGGAGAATTCCTCCAGGGATGGACAAGCCATCTGCCCAGAGTCTGGGCGCCTCTGCAGTGAACAGGACCTAGAGGGGCCGCAGGGTCACCTCGACACCCTAAAACCCCTCTCGTCAACGCTCCCTTTCCCCGAGTTCTGTGCCCTGGGTCTCGTGGGACAAGCGGTTCACTGGAAGCCAGGACGTTCTCCAGCCAGCCGTGGGCGAGCTCCTCTTCCTGGAGGGGCTCCCGCCGTGTGGTCTGCCTGGCGGAATGGGTGCAGCACGGCCATTTCAAAACCCAGCTGGATAGGGACGCATAAGCTCACACGTGCAGATGGAAGTTTCTGGAAAGGGGTTGCAGGGGGCCAGCTGTGGTCAGCCCCCATGGTTGCAGCTCTGCCCATTCCTGGGAAGTCCGTGCTTTTGCTTGGCGCAGGAAGCTCCGGATGCCGGTCCTCCTTGAGGAGATGGGATGGAGCTGGGATGCCGGCATTACCGAGTATCGGCGGACTGATGCTTTCTGACATTTACAAATGCAGAGATTTGTGACTGAGATACAATTTCACTGAGACAGTCCCATAAAAGCACACATTACATACATGCTTAAAGGGAGTTTCTCAGACTTCTATAAAAGTTCCGATGAGAGATGATGCCGTGGAAATGAGCCTTGACGCTTGGCATGAGATCAGGCGGCCGCATCCTCGTGCTGGTTTCCAGGGTGCCTCTGCCCCTTCCCGTTCACGTGACCAGCGGTGCCCTCCCTCCTTGTTCTTGTCTGGGGGACTCGAGGATGAGGGAAAGTGGTGGTGACTCTTGTGCAGGGGCTGCCCGTGCACCGCCTCTGTCTGTGATAAGTGTCTTCACCCTTTATGTGCCAGAAGTACAGGCTTTGGGGAGGGAGGGAGGGTTATGCATCTTCAGTCCCTTACATGAAGCTGTGGCCACGGGAGCTCTGGGGGGTGAGCTTTGGAGCTGGACATGCCTGGGGTCTACCACCTCAGGGGCTGGAAAGTTTTGAGCAAATCATTCCGCTTCGGTTTCCTCATCTACAGAACAGGAGGAAAACAGGAGCATTTTGGAGAGGAAAGATCTGCTGTGAAAGTTATAGGAGGGCTTGCTATTCGTTTGGTCTGAGTCAGAAAAAGGAAATCAAACCCCAGCCGCCTCTGGAGGTCAGGGAGAAGCCCACAGGGCTCGAGGCTTGTGTCCCCAAAAGGCTCTGACTGGCATGTCCCAAAAGGGTGGGGAGGTGGGGGGAGGGTGAGTTTAGGACAGAGGAGGGGGAGGCCACGGCACAAGGCACCAGACTTGCAGCCAGGAGTGCAAGCGTGCACTCGGCCCTGCCGAGCGGCGGCCACGGGCAGGGGATGGTGGACCGAGGGGGTGGGGCTGCGTGCCCGAGTCCTGTGGCCACAGAGCCGGTCACGACCCTGCTCAGGCCTCACCAGGTACAGGCAGGCATCCTCACGTCTGGTGGCCGAGGCAGCGGACGGGCCCTGATGAGGGCTGCAATGAGTTTTTATGGAAAACACATTTTACACAGCAGATACAGAGCCTGGATAGACTGTCCAGTTCATATATGTAAACAATGTATACAATAAGGCTCCAAACACTCGGCTACGTTCAGATGAATCCGGAAAACCAAGTGAAGGGGCACCTTTCCTGGGTGGGACGTGCCCTGCATGGCATGGAGTTCGGATGATCATGAGAGTTTGAGGGAGTGTCCTCTGCCGATGTCCTCAGATCTGTTTTCAGTTATTGGAACGGGAGAATGTCAACCAGAAAATACTGCAGCTTCTTACTTATAGGATATGTTATCTTCAAGAAAATGACTGTATTATTTGAGACTTTTTCTCTATAGAAAGTCTGGTGCAAGGCTCACTGCTGCTTAGGTGACATGATTCATTTTTATTAGAAGCTCACTATGCACCGTTCAGATGTGATGCATCTTCTCTGAAAGTCATTCAGCCTTCTGTGCATCTTCATCATATTTGACTAAATTCAGTGCAAACTGCTTACATACAGAAATCCTGAATTCTCTTCTAAAGCGGTATGCTTGCCTGTTTTCAAGAGCTATGATTTTATATAATATATGTGTGCATGCATCCGTGCATGACGTATACATAAATATGCATTTTATATACATTTTAAGTGACACAATCCTGCAATGGGAGCCATCTATGTTTGGTTTTATGTGTGCCCAACAGTGAGGTCATAGGTTAAGTTATTTTGCTTTAAAAGTGTAGACGTCAGCATGGATTGACCGACCGAGCTCAAATCCGTGTCCGCATCCACCAGCTGTGTGGTTATGTGTTCTCACTTTTTCCGCAGCCTCAGTCTTCTGATCTGTAACATGGGAGTTATAATAGCCACCCGTAGGGCTAGTCTAGGGATTAGAAATAAAGTCTAAGGCACTTAGCCCACGCCTGCACAGAGGACTTACTAAATACGGAAGCTATTATTTTATGTTTTCAAATATCAACTTAGAAGTAGAGAAATGAGTTGAATGCCTTCTTAAAGGTATTTCTAAATCTAAGTTTTAATGAAATAATACATATTATTGCAACAGAAAAGATCTGTGGTCATTCCTTTGCTGGTCATATCACAGTTGTTTCTGAGAGACTGAATGAATATTGGACCTACATGTCTATAAAAATGTTGACTGGAGTTAACGTGTTGCAAACTGCTCTCCTGTTTTAGTGCTCGGAAATGTAAAATGGTGATGTAAAATGGGGCCCTTCCCATAGGAAGCTTACACTGCGATGGACAGAGAAGAATTTCACTTGAAAAGCAAATATCGCCCCACATAAAGGGTAAATTTGGTGCCGTGAATAACAAATACAAAATGATTCTGCAACCCGGAGCTGAGTAGTTTGGTGTACCTACCACTGAATTTGGATTTTGAGAAAAGTGGTTCTCCCAACTAGGTTATGAGGTAAGACTACAGACAGGACAAAATGTGAAAAAGACAAATTAACTTAAGCATCTGTTTCTGAACGGGTTTCGGGAGAACAAACCGTTTCTCTGTCCCTCCTCTGGACAGTGGAGAGAGGGTACCTCTTGGGGCAAAGCCCTGATCTGAGCCTCACCCACCTCCTGGTCAGTTCCCTCAGTGGTGCTAAGCTACTGTTTATGAGTTTGATCTGCTTTAATAACTTTGTCCAGAAGGAGTAGGGCTGGGTTAGCTTTTCCTGATCTCAGAAACACCCCCTCTAGCTGGGGGACCTGTCAGCGTTCAGAGGGAAGGTGAATTCCTCCTTCCCAGGAATTCACCCCTTCTTTTGCATCCAACTGCCAGCAGTTTGGATTAATACCTGTAAATCTTCTATCATGAAGTGAGAGTATAAAAGTGCTGCTTAAACAAACTACCCCCTCCCAGGCTGAACAAAGGAAGTCTCTAATGCAAATTAGATTAGCTCTAGATTAAATGCCAGGAACTTGGCTCTATCTGGAGTCACCCTTCAGCCCCCTTCTCGATCCGGGAGACTCTGACTCTTCCTTACATAGCTCATTACAAAGGAAAAATCACTCCTAAGCCCCTAACGATTAAAACTTTAATGAGCAAACATGTGCATAGAAGATACTTCAAGCTCATTCTGTCAAATGCATTTTAATTTCCTTTTTTTTTGTTATGCTCAGTTATTCCAAGGTAAGTTTAAGTTTTTAGCTCCCTAGGAGGTAAGATCTAAACATAATGTCCACATGTAAGCATCTGGAACTATGGGATCATCTTCACAACCTGAACCACATTAATTGTCCAGTTAGGAGGACATGCTGCTGCTCTTCCTGGTACCAAAGTTGATAGAAGTTGTGCCTGAGAGGAGAGGGGTCACTGAATTACGAAAGCTGTGAACTCTCATCTCCATGATATTTCACTAACTCTTATGCCCATGGGGACACTTCTGTCTGTTACGTTTTCTAAAAGCTGCACCTGCAAGTCGGATGTCTTGAGACTCGTCTAAGACGCAGCTCAGATAAACACACAGATTAGGACGTCCTTCAAAGCTCCCTGACTGTTCGTCCTCGGGAAAGAGGGGATTAAGTGATATGGAGACAACCCCAGACGCTTCATGGAACAAAATTCTGACGGGGACTCGCTGGTGGGGTTGGGACCCCTGAACTGTGAGAAGGAGCGATCTTAAAGCAGGTCAGTGAACACTTCACATTTCCAGGTAGCTTTACGGGGTCTGTTTCAGCTTTGAACCACTGTCCAACCTAGGCAGTCATGACGGGTGTGTGTGTGTCCGCATGTGCGTGTCCATTGTGTGTGTGTGTGTGTGTGTGTGTGTGTGTGTGTGTGCCCACGTGTGCATGCCTGTGTGTGTCCACATGATGCGTGTCCGTGTGTGTCCATGTGTGTGTGCACATGTGTGTGTGTCCACGTGTGTGTGGACAGATGAGGACACACTGTGAGGACGCACGGGGACGTGGCGGAGACTGTCACTGTCACTGAACACAGCGCCGGCTCTGCCTTGAGATTCGGACTGGAGTACAATCTCCTTATTACTGCAAGAGAGGGCCTGCCTATTAAGACCAAACAAACAGTATAGGGAAAAACAACTAGTCCCCACCCAACTCATGTGGTAGGATTTACCGTCGCTGTAAATGAATTAAATTATTAGGTATTGAATGCCAGCCATTCACCCAGGAGCAGCAGCAAACCCATCCGAGTGCAGTTTTTAATGTAGCTTTTCGTTTGTCTGGGTGTTTCTTGCCTTTGCTTATCTTTCTGCCTATCTTGGAAAACCTCTATTACACTGTTAAATGTTCTTTTAATTGGTGCATCTCCCGATTTTATTCAGCGGAGGCAGTAAGTTAGATGAAGCCCTGAGTCTGACGTGGGTGCCCAAGGCAGGTTCAGACCCTGTCCTGGTGGCGCGGACGGCCTTCCTGCGTCCCAGGGCCCGAGCATCGCGGGCGTCACTCCTGTGGGGATGGCACCTGCTTTCCTTCCTCACTTCTAGGCGCTTCTTGGGAAAACTGGCAGGGACGGGCGTGTGGTTTTGTCAGACCTCAGTCCAGTTTGATTGTTTGGCTTTCGGAAGTGGTGGAAACAGGGTCTCAAAGCTGAATCATGCTCCTTTGTGAAAGAGGCTTCTTTGGATTTTGGAAACCTGACTCCAAGTTACTGTGTCTGCCAAAGGCCCTGGCGGTCTAATAGTCTGGGAACAGCTTCAGGAGAAAACTGATTTGTAACCTGTGTCAAAGGTGGTCTGTGGGGCTTCCCTGGTGGCGCAGTGGTTGAGAGTCTACCTGCCGATGCAGGGGACACGGGTTCGTGTCCCGGTCCGGGAAGATCCCACGTGCCGCGGAGCGGCTGGGCCCGTGAGCCGTGGCCGCTGAGCCTGCGCATCCGGAGCCTGTGCTCCACAACGGGAGAGGCCACAGCAGTGAGAGGCCCGCGTACCGCAAAAAAAAAAAAAAAAAAAAAAAAAAAAAGGTGGTCCGTGAAGAGCCAGCCTCGTTGAGTAACTAACTGGCCTGAGGTCCTAGTGGACCAGAGGAAACACACAGGGATGTGCTTTGTGGCTTCCCTGTGCGGAAGACACAAAGTACAATACGCGTGGCCTTTTTAAGTCAAAATCCATGAAAACAGTATGTTTTGAATTTTCCATTCGGGCTTATCTAAATTCAACTTTCTTTTAAAATATGTAGACAGTAACGAATACTTACATATCCATCTACACGTTGGAAATATTGGTAATCGTTACCAGTATCTGGCTTTTTATGTTTCCTCCTGGTGGATATCAGCAACGTGGTAAACAGAAGGTCATATTTGTCACAGCTACGACCACTGAGAGAATGTTACGAGGAACTGGATACATCTATAGCAAATTGGCTGCACTCAAAATGTATTTTAAATTTCCTTTTGTGTATATCTTAACATCCAGCATGACACGCTGTGTGCTATAAATAAAAGATCGTGGAATGAATTATATGCCTTAAATGATATCCCTTATAAATGACGACACCGAAAAGAATAGTAGCCAACCTCATAATCGAATATCCTTTAGGATGTAATGGTATGTTTTGTTTAACTGGTCAGATTCAGGCAATCAGTATAACATAAAACATAAATTAGCATCATGCTAAAACAAATACAAATATTTGTGCATCTTGTTGTGTAATCAGGTGCAGGCAGAGCTAGAATGTTGCTCTGCAGAGCTTGTTTTTAATTAAAAGAGCCCCAGATAGAACCATCATGCTTAACATCAGAGAAAAACCTCAGCGCAGTCTGCCAAGCAGCCCACTTGCAACACAACGTTTGGTTTTCCTGTGGGATGGTAACACTCTAGGTCCGGGTAATGTGACTTACTGATTAGCGCTCTAAGTGCTTTCAGCGCTCTTGATAGGTTGGGGAGCACAAACCTCCCGCACCGTCTGACCTCCCCTATGTCCTGGGAAACGGGCACACCTGGTTCCTCTCAGCGCGGACACAATTATTAGGGAACGGTTGCAGCGAGTAAAGCCTAGTCTTCTAGGAAGTGACTTAGTTAGGAGTTGGTTTTACGCTTTGTATCGGTTTCTTGGCAATCTTTACACCTTCTGTGACGACGACTAGGAACTGCTTCTTCCCTGTTCAGCCCTCCGGAGCCGTGGAGACGGCTGTCCTCAGAGCAGTGGCCTTTGCAAGGTCGTCGGGGCTCGCTGGGGCTGGGGTGATGGACACGGAGCTCAGAAATCAATTACAATTAGCATGGGCATGAGCTTCCTGTGTGCAAATGTCGGCGGGAAGGACCGCAGGACAACGTGCGGTCAGAGAAGCTGGCAGGTTTCAGGACTCGGTTCCTCTGTGGGGCAATCAGGGTCTGATCTCATCATGGTCAACACTGACCTTCCTGGAGACCAGCTTTGGTGTGTTTTGGCGGGAAGGGTCGTGGCAGGGGAGAAGTTTGCAATCCCTGTAGGTGCAGTCGGCTCTGTATGAACTGAAATTTGCTCTACACGAAGGCTCGGGGAGAACAGCTGGGCAAGATGAAGCTTCACACCAAGTGATCCCCATCCTAATACATCCCCATCACTGGAGTCTGGCTGCTGTCCTTTCATCCTTTCTTCCCCCAGTACAAACCAGCACCATCTCCTCTTTTTCTCTGGTTGTTCCCCCACCCCCCGGCCCTGCTTCAATCTCATGATGCCTGGGTCTGTCTCTCCAAATTAATCTCATCCTCTCATCCTTCCTGGTCTAGCTCCAAAGTTATTTCTTCAGTGAAGGCTGCCCTCCCCGCCCTGTGTATATATCCCTCCTTAGAATTTCTATAGTAGAGATCATGCAGTTTGCTGTCACTTGTTTGTTACAAACGTTAGGTTGGGATTCTCCGCTATGCTAGAGAATTCTTTGAGTCCAGGAAACTTACAATGCCTTGTAGGATTCAAGGGGTAGAGTGGACTGTCCTCAAATACTTGTGGATTGATTGGTAACATGAGTGCTTGCTATATTGGACTATAGAGTCCAATATTGACATAAAATTTTTATGAAGGTCAACGGTGATGGCAGACGTCATGATTACGTGAGACAAATCCACACAAAGAAGCCTGTAATGTCATGTACCTGTGAGTGTGTGTGTGTGTAAACCTTGCCTTTTGTGTGTCAGTCAGAACATGCTAAGTGTAGTGACAGACGAAGGTCATTAAAAGCAAAGGAAAGACAAATAAGAAAAGAATGAAAACAATAATATTCAGTGACACCAGTGTCATGAGACCATGGTCTGTTTACGTTCACACATGTAAGCGTGTGTTAAGTGAAACTGAAAAAGGAAAATTTAAGAATAGACTTTTCCAGTGTCTTAGAGT
This sequence comes from Lipotes vexillifer, assembly GCF_000442215.2. Taxonomy (NCBI): domain Eukaryota; kingdom Metazoa; phylum Chordata; class Mammalia; order Artiodactyla; family Lipotidae; genus Lipotes; species Lipotes vexillifer. The sequence continues at coordinate 1,271,944 of NW_006775534.1, forward strand.
AGCAGAGGCAGGAAAGGGGCGACCAGTGGTGGGTGAAGATGCCTCTCACCAGAGAGCGAGGGCCGACCAGGGTACGAGGTGGCGTGGGGAGCAGAGGAAGCCTGAAAAGAGGAAATCGTAACAGAATCTCGTGCCAAAGAAATGGATTTTCATTAAGAAATAGGCTTTGTTTCCATAAAGAAATTTATTAGCCAGCTTCAGAAAGAGAGCAGCGTCCCCAGAGAGCGTTTCTCTCCATTGGGAAGACCCGGGAGGCTATAGAAACTCCCCGACACCAGGCGGACCACAGGGACAGCTATACCCGGTTCCGCGGTCTAAGGCCTCTCTGGAACCTGAGGCTTGCGCCCTAAAATTTGGCCTCGAGGGCTGGGTTGTGGAAGACAGTAAGGACTCCTTGCAGGTGTCAAAGGGAGCACGTGAAGGAGAGAGCGTGCAGTGTGAGGCCGCCCAGTGTGGAGGACGTTTGTCACTTTGCTCTCTGCCCAGTTCACCAGCCAAAGGAAACACGAATATTTACTGTGATTGTTCAAGAGGGACGTGTAAACAGTGGTGGTACTAGAGGACGTCCAGGATCATTCCCTGCCTGTGTGCCTGAATGGCTACGAATGTGTGTGTGTGTGCGCACGTGGATGTGAGCACTTGTGGTGCGTTTTTGTGCACGCGTGGTGGCGTGTCTGTGCATGACTGTGCATGCACGTTGTCCTCACCCCAGGCCTCAGCGACAAGCCTGGAAGATTTAAGTGTCCGGTGGGGCAGGCCTCGTGTTTGGAGGAGGCTGATTGACTTGGCGGACAGAGCTTTAGTTGGAGTGTACTGGCGTGAATTCGCCTTAGCAGGGATTTGCTGTGGGAGTTTCTCTGTTCGCCAAGGACGGCAGCCTTGCCAGCTCACTGCGTCTGATGGGGCCTCTGTAAGCAACGGCCCCGGCAGAGCTGTGCTGCAGCTGAGTGCCGGGTCTGAGGGCCAGGATGAGCACAGGGGACCCAGAGCCTGGGCAGCTTGCGTAGACCTGTGGCTCAAACGTCCCTCCTGCGGGTACACCCTCACCAACGTGGGGAAGCGGATCGGGGGCCCGAGATGCTCAGGGCAGCCGCCCTCCGTCCCAGCAGGGAAACGGAAGGAGCAGAGGGGCCCAGTGCCCGGGGCCCCCGAGTGATGGCACAGCCAGGGCCTGCTTGACAGATGCTCCTGGCAGCTCCAGTCACCTGGACCCACGGCTCAGGGTGACCAGGAAGAGGGAACGTGGCGTCTGGAGGATCCCACCGTGACACGGCCTCGTGAGTGAGCGGAGTCGTCAGCCGGCCTTTGCTGAGCCCAACTGCTCGGTTCTCTGTAGCCTGTTAGGCACAGAGCTGCGTTTGTCCTGCTCAGACTCTGGGTGAGTTGGGGTTTGAGCTAATGGGACGGTCAGCAGCCGTGACGTCCAGCCACGTGATTGTGAGTGGCAGGTCCACGCTGGGAACCAGCATGACCTGTCTGCTCTTTAACAGGGTCCCCGAGCGCTCGGGGTTGAAGGCGGCGTTCCCCTTCTTTCTTCCGGGTCTTTGGAGAGCTGGACACAGCTGTTCTCTTCCTCCAGTCCCTGTGCTTCTCGCTCGCAGACTGACCGCTCTCTGGGATGCAGGCTCTGAGCAGAGGCTTGTGGGAGACCTTCCCCCACACCACCTTTTTCATCACCATCAGCACCACCGTCACCATCGCCACCATCTTCATCATTATCACCCCACCTTCATCAATATTATCGCCTCAAAGCACCTTGGAGATAGACTGTCCCAGCACGGACCAGGAGATCGACACCTACCCCTGGTCTTTCACAGGCTCTGCTATCATCTTAATGAACTGTGCTGATGGTCTGAGTTTTCTCTAATAGTTCCAGTCGCCCAAATAACAGACGTGAGATTTATCAGCAGGTTTCACGTGGGCTCGCTAACAGCAGGCCCAAGCTGGAGGTGACGTATCTGTGTTCCGCTCACTGGATGGTCACAGGGGTGGGCCCAGGATCGAGAGGAAGGCTCTGCAGCCTCTGGGAAATCCAAGTTTGGAGTCTTCCTGTGAGTCTGGGGCACGTGGTGTCTGGAATTAGACATGTTTGCATCTATGACACTGCTTCGGCCCGAGGTTCAGCTGGCAGGGGTCTGATGAAATGCTGGATGGAGGCGGTACACCTAGCAAGTGCCAGCATCGGTGTTCCTGTGTCCGCAGAGGTGACACTCTGGACAGACGCAGTGACACAGCCCCAGCGAAGTTCTCCCTTCAGGGGGTGCGGTTTGCTGGGTGAGCTGAGGATGATATACGCAGTGAGTGGTTTTTCCTGGAGTTTTAGAGGAGGAGGTTTTTTTTTTTTTTTTTTTTTTTTTGCGGTACGCGGGCCTCTCACTGTTGTGGCCTCTCCTGTTGCGGAGCATAGACTCCGGACGCGCAGGCTCAGCGGCCAAGGCCCACGGGCCCAGCCGCTCCGCGGCATGTGGGATCTTCCCGGACCGGGGCACGAACCCGTGTCCCCTGCATCGGCAGGCGGACTCTCAACCACTGCGCCACCAGGGAAGCCCTAGAGGAGGAGGTTTTGATTCAAACTCTCGTTTCACTTTCTCTCTCTCAGTCACGGAAGAACTATTCAGAGGCTCCGTTAGTCTCTGCTTGTTTCTTTGAGCCCATGAATCAAGAAGTAAAGAACCCAAAGGCAACTCCATAAAGCTGAACAAAGCTTCACTCTGGATTTTGGGAACGTCGGCTTCCCATATGGATGTAGATCCAGACAGAACCCATTAGGAAAGCTCACGGACACGAGACCATGTGAGCCGGAACCACTGAGTAGTCCAGCGAGACCCACATGCATCAAAATCTCTGCGCTTTGCGATGTGCTGCTGTGTGTCTGGGACATAAGCGTGAAGGAGGGAGGGGGACGATGCAGAGACAGGGTGGGTCTGACCTCACCTTCATTCCTGCGTGTCTAAGG
>NW_006775534.1:1274909-1283188 GCF_000442215.2 Lipotes vexillifer
TTCCTGCTTGTCTAAGGCAAACTCCTATTTCCCAGTTGCTCCGTCTTCCTTCCTCCATGGGGTCTATTGGTGGGATGACAATATCCTGGGGCCCTTTGTGATGTCTGACCACGCCCACTAGTGCTGCTGACAGCATCTGACCCATGATTTGGGTAAATTTAAATGATTGTATGATCACTGCCATGGCTTCATTTGGGGGTTCCTTCTGTTTGTGTGTGACCGTATCCAAATCATGGTCCTTCCACATTTAGGTCTGAGTAATTTGCCAAGGGTCTTCATTTCTTCCCTGTAAATCCATAAATAAAGTGTGTCAGAGCTGTATGCAGGACACAAATGTTGTTTCTGTAAGTCCCACACGAGTCCTAGTGACAGTCACGTGCACGTGGATTTCCACACAGTGAAGTTACTTTCAGCCTCTGTGTGCATAAGAATTTACTTATGAAATGTATGAATAAACGCCACGGTGCCATTTTTGGTAATTTCCATCAGGTCCCAATTCCAAAGGCTCACTTCTAAGTTGCAGTGAGGCAGCTCTGGGGGAGGAATATCAGATTCTGTGTTCAGCCGAGACCCTCACTCACACTCCTACGCAAACTTCTTGCTCAGCGCAGGTGAGGTCTCCACCACAATCAGAAAAAGCTCTAGCGGTTGTGTAGTTCATCAGTATAGAAATGGGGATCCCCTCCCAAATACTCATTTTCACGTCATTGATAAACACAAATGAACAAAAAATAAAAACATGCCAAGAAAAGAATTTTAAAATCATTTTTAAAGAAAAATCCTGACTTTTTGCTGCATTTTTGCATCTTAAAACTTAGGTAATCTATTGAAGGCAAATTTGATAGCCTGCGTTCCACGTACTATTTCAGGCTGTTTAATAGCAGAATGAAGACATATCCTCCAGATAGGGTGGGGATATAGGGATGCCAATTTGGGATTTGGAGGCTGGTGCCACGAACTCTGCACGTCCCACTCAGTCTCAACAAGAGAATTTGGGTGGTCAGAGGTAGAACTGGGGGCGACCACACTGCCATTCTCTCAGGAAGCCACAGAGAAGCGAGAAGAGAGGGGCGATCTCCATGTGCCCCACACAGAACCGCATTCACGCAGCATTTCCTTGGATTTTCATGATGGTCTTGGACACAGGGGCACGCGTGATGGGGGAGGTTAGGTCGCTAGTGTTGACCTGTCAGCAAGAGGGGTAGGATGCGTCACAAAGTCACATGGGGCTGAGACTCAGAGGAGGCAGATTTCAAGACTTTGTTCCGGTCATCGCTCTGTGGCTCCAGCAAAACACCCAGAGAAAGGAGGGAACAAAGCAATGTTCTTAGTGTTTGTACTGTCTTGACATTCTCCACCCTGCTCCCTCCTGTTGGCTGGAGTCTGGGTTTTGAAAGAATACACCTCCTCGTCTTCTCAGTTTCTGCTCTGTAAATATTCAGGTTACATCATGAGAACTTAAAGCCCCAAATCTGGTTGAATAAAAAGGCAAAGGCAAAGAAAGTTATTTTAACCTGTACCGAGTGTACCGAGACCTGTATTTCTTGGTGAGTGGTTCATAGAAGCTGTTCAGACACTTAAGCCTAGTAACTCCATCCCCACCGCAGACACGGCTATTCTGCTACGATCAGGGTGACTAAACCCTTACGCAGCCCCCATGTGCCCTGGTCCAGGACACGGGAAAGCATCCTTCCTCGTGGGGAGTTAACTTCAGATGAAGGTCGGGGGAGAAGCGGCCCAGGGGAAACGCTGGGGAGCACACAGGCTCATCTGGGAGCAGGAAACCTCTCTGGTCTCCCCTCTTCCCTGGGTAGATCTTCCCCAGTGTTTCCTCTGCCCTGAAGACGTGGTCCTACCAGAGCTTGAAGGGGTCACAGTCCAGCTTGCTGAAGCTCTTCCTCCCCTCCTCACAAAGTCTAGAGCTGGAAATGATCCTCTTACCCCAGAAGATGCGTACAGTACAGATGAACGCTGGGCCGTGCCCCTGGTCCCCCGAGTTTCGGGAGAATCCTGTCTCGGCCCCTCCCCGCCCCATATCCTGCTCTTTGTCGCTGGTGATGCAGCTGGAGAGGTTGCTTCTCCTCACTTGATTTTGCTGTCAGCAGCTTTAAAGATGAACATCATTGCTTCCGTTTTCTGTGCTGCTCTGGCGATGGACCCGGGGGTTGGAATGAAGCAGAGGGACAGGACTCTGGTTTCCAGTTCATTGGTTTGTTTAGTAAATACTTGCAACATTCCAACTGTCAGCAAGGCTGTGTTCTAGGCCTTGTGAATTTAAATAAAGAGAACATGGCCCTTACTCTCCAAGCGGGCTCCGTCTCCTGGAAGAAGAAACCCAGTGACGAAGATGCTATGATCTGCATTAATAAGACGGGAGGTTTCTAGGGCAGGTAGGTGTGTGTGTGGTGTGTGTGTGTGTGTGTGTGTGTGTGTGTGTAGCTGCGCAGATAACAAATGGTTTATAGGCGCCAGCACCCCGCCGGTGGACGCGTACCTGGCTGCTCTGGCGATGGACCCGGGGGTTGGAATGAAGCAGAGGGACAGGACTCTGGTTTCCAGTTCATTGGTTTGTTTAGTAAATACTTGCAACATTCCAACTGTCAGCAAGGCTGTGTTCTAGGCCTTGTGAATTTAAATAAAGAGAACATGGCCCTTACTCTCCAAGCGGGCTCCGTCTCCTGGAAGAAGAAACCCAGTGACGAAGATGCTATGATCTGCATTAATAAGACGGGAGGTTTCTAGGGCAGGTAGGTGTGTGTGTGGTGTGTGTGTGTGTGTGTGTGTGTGTGTGTGTAGCTGCGCAGATAACAAATGGTTTATAGGCGCCAGCACACCGCCGGTGGACGCGTACCTGTGCTGGTATGGATTTGGGGACATTTCACGTGTCTGGGAAGCTAAGACTTTTCTGACTTCCCCACCCCTGCAGGTGTGACCCACCAGTGGGATCTGGACTCCAGAAGTGGAAAAGGAGGGCCCTGGCCACAAGAAAACCTTCAGAAAAGGGGTGGCTCGCTAATGTCCTCGGAGTGACGGTGTCTTTCCTATCATCTCAGGAGCAACGGTAGATCGAAGGCTTGGAAAGACATCGTCTCAGGCTGGTTGTCCTTAAGGCACAAGGTTCATGGAAACCTTGGAAACCTCAGGCACCACCCTCCCACCTGTAAGAACGTGGGAAGGAATGTGACCCACCACCAGCTTCTATCGGCAAAAGGACCCTTCTCAATGGGCAAGTTTATCCGGGCCATGTTTATCTTCTCCTGGCTGAGGGCAGCAGGTGAAGGGCTTTTCCCATCTCTTCATAAACGACTCCCCCATATGGGTCCATGTTTAAGGCGTTTCCTCAAATCAACATGACATTTTCTTTCCTTTTCAGTAGTTTTCATAATTTTTCCCTTAAATGTATACAGAAAAAAATTCTCAAGTCTGAATTTCTACTTAAACTTTGGGAACATTTTCTGTAGATTGTCTAGTGGTTATGACTTGCAGTTGACATTGAACTCTATTTTCTAATTCTATTTAAAGTTGTTTCATCCTAACATTTTTTAATACCTTAAGGTTTACAATATATTTATTTAGCAAAATACAAATGTGAGAGAATGATGGTGTGATTACTTTTAGCAAGATTGTTTAAATAATCAAAACCCACCCCAGAACGCCAATGACGGAGGCTGCCCTGCACACTTAAGTCTCCTGCGTATCTTTGCAAACTCGTCTCGGAACCCAGAGATCGCACTGAGCGCTTTCTCGGCCAGGCTCAGCGCAACCCGGGGTAAAAATACATTTTCTATCTGACAAGTCCAACGAATGAATAAGCAATTTAAATGCAATTTAAATACTATTATGAGTGTAGCATAATTAATTTAAAAATCATATTTAAGTGTTTTCAAGTCTGTGATCTCCTGGCTCATTTAATGTAAAAAGAGCATCACTAAATCACGGGCTCCGCACGTATGGACACTTTCTCAGTATTTGCGTTTTAAATTTCCTTTCTCTTTTTGAGACCAGAAGATTCTCTGCGTTCACTGTGATTCCATCATAAACTATTTAAACACTCCTGTTCGCAAAAGCATCTTGCAGAAATGCTAAGATTCTGACTCACTTCTCAGTGGCTTTGTCAAATTCTGTAGCCTCAATCCTGACAGACACCGGAAGTTCTTTCTCTCTCTCTTGTTTTCTTCTCTTGTGATCTCCTCTCATGGAACACCTCCTAATTTTGTTTTATGGAGTTCCTTAAATATGGCGCTTGCCATGATGTCTTTATATTTATCCTTGAAAAAAGCTAACGACAAATATAAAAACTTAAAACATTTCATAGAAACAATATGTAGTTCTGCAGTGATGAGTTATTGTTACTCTGTGCATTTATACGGTGCTTCTGTTTAAAAAAAAGTTTCCTTGTGGAAAGTGTCAACTTCTGCAGTGAAACCAGGGTAGGAAGACATTATCTCCATGTTTCTAAATTTGAAAACTGAGACACAGTCTGAACAAGAGATCTGATTATGCAACTTATTATGATGAAATGAGCTCCATTGGAAGATAAAAAATATTTATTGCTTTGAATTTTAGCTCCTAGAATCACTGTGAGTGCCAGACATTCAATGCCCATTTTCCAGAGGAGGAAACAGGTTTGGAGAGATTAAGTCACTTAACCGACAGCTGGCAACCAGTACAGGTGCTTATCACCACTAACTCCTCTGGCTTGGTTAACGAGAGAGCATGTCCCCATTAGAAATGATACAAAGTCTTTTTGTCTTTGTCTAAAGAAAGAGGGATAGTGAATATATACAATAGTATTCTTCAGCGCCACTCTTTTCTCCTTTGTTCCCCTCATCAGCTCTGTGGAAACACCTGCCACATGCACATAACCAGAGGACACTCTCCCTGGTCAGCACCCTTGGGAGAATGGACAGGTGCCACGCTCCCATCCTGGGAATCCAGCTCACTTCCACAGCGGAGCCGTGCATGGGGCGGCCTGCGCTCCTCAGGAGCGGGTCTCAGATGAGCTGATCCGTAGGACTCATCCAGGCTGTGGCCGTGATGCTCAGCCACCGGAAACACACACCATGCGGACTGCCATCACTGGTCAGCTAGAAGCTGATGACTGGATTTTTTAAAGTATTATGGGAATTCCATTGGAGGTAAAACCTTAAACTCCCACCCCTTACAGGTGGAGAGGCTTCCAGGTAGGGGAGGGGACTTGCCTAGCGACCCTTGGCAGTCAATTGCTAAAGGAAGCCCATGACGTGTAGATTCACGGAAAGTCATCCCTTGGCCGTCATCACCTGGCACAGACCATGATTTCCGAGCGTTTATTAAGGGTCAGGACTCAGCGCACATGCCTGCCAGTGCCCTTCCAAATGAACAGCGGTGACCTCAGTTTGTGTCCTTCCGGATTCTTAAGGGCGCAACATGTGTTGTTTAGATGCCCCCTCCCCCGCCCTCCGCCTCTGCGGATGGATCCTGGAGAAGGCGCCTTGCTCCGGGCTCTGTCTGCGGGGGTCCGCGGATGGCTGACGGTCCCCTGCCGCAGGAGTGGTGGCTCGGGCGTCTCCACCCCATGCCTGGTGCAATGCATTCAGGATACGCGGTGAGATGTTGGTTTAAGGCACACATCTAGTTCAATGTTTGTTTTCTAATCTTGTCTAGTGGTTATGACTTGGTTATGACTTGGTTATAACTTGGTTATGACAACTCATCCTACAAATGGAACTTGCTCTTTTGAGCATTAATTGCCTCATCTGAAAATTGGGGCTATTAATAGAATCTACCTCCTAGGGTTGTGAAAGGAAAAGAGATAAGATAAAGTACTCAGTACAGTAACTCAATAAACATTTGTCATTTTTTAGTCACAGTTTTCCCGATCACATCTATCTATACACTTTCATTTGATATCAAAACGCAGACATGGTGTGTTAGAAGAGCTGTCCCATTAGCAGCCACACCCGCCTTCTGGTTTGCACTTCTTTTTTAAAATTTTCAAAAATTCAAGTCTAGTTGATTTACAATGTTGTGTGAGTTTCTGCTGTACAGCAAAGTGACTCAGTTGTACATATATATATTTCATATCCTTTTCCATTATGTTTTATCACAGGGTATTGAATATAGTTCCCTGTGCTGTACAGGAGGACTTTGTTGTTTATCCATCCTGTATATAATAGTTTGCATTGCGTTTCTTAACTGAACACTCTTTTATTATTTCAGAGGTCATGGAAGAACTAACATTTATTGAGAATTTACTAGAAGCCTGTGCATTGTGTTGTCTGATTTAATACACATGAATATCATAAGATGTGATTGGCGTTTTCACTTGTGGATAAGAAAATGATGACTAAGAGATCGAGCACTTTTGTAACGCGATTCAAGGGCCCTTATCTGCCAGCCTCCCTGATGTCACCAGTCCTTGTGGCTTTTGTGTGGCTGACCCCACCGCCCCAGTTCCAGGAAGGAGCACAGAACCCGGCATAGACGGCACAGGTTAACAGCGATGCATTCAGAGGAAGTAAGAGGCCACACAGCACGACTTAACCTAAAGGAGCAAGTTAGCCCCGGGCTTTGTTAAAACCCCTGGGAAACAGACGCTCTTTTTGCTTAAGTCATTAAGCTGATACAAATGTAAGCTTCCAGGGAATGGGCAGATGCTGTCTAGGAGGAAGACGGTGTAGAGAAGGCTGAGACCAGGCTTGTGGAAGGAGGAGCTCCTGAGGACATGAGCCGTGGTCCAGCGGTGCCTGTGCTTCAGTCTCCTGCATGAGCCCACAGCTGCACCGTAATTCTTCTGTGACGAGTGGCAGGTCCAGCTCCCTGCGACTTACTTCTACAAGCTTGAAGTTCGCACTCCTGTCTGCTTTCGTGGGACCCCACCCACAAGGGAGAGATGGTCTGGACCATCCTAACAGCCTTTGGAGCTGGCCTGGCTCTGATTCAAACCAGCAAGTTCAACTCAAGTGGGTCCACTTTCTCATTTCACTTCCTGTGCTCCCAGGTTTATGCCACAGCGGATTTGGTGAGAATGATTGTATGTCGTATCAAAGTCTGCAGTGGTTATTATCGCTTCCATTATAAATGACAAAAATATTAGTAGTTTCATTTACTAGTCTTCACATGGTTTGGGACTTTGGAATCTTATTACCTGAAAGGCAAATGCTTTTCTTAACTTCAGATGTCTACACACATGAGGTCTAGCCCCAATGCCAGCTACTACATTGATACAAGAAAGTAAACTTTATAGCAGGAATAACAGACCTGCATCCCTGTGCTTTAACCATATGTAGAATTTTTACTGTGGTGGAACATAGCCCGGGTGAAAATTATGACTTAAATAATTTCTCATAACATGCCGCCGCAGCCTCGTAACTATTTAGATTATCCTATTAATCTTCCCTCCCTAATGCGTCTTTTATTTGTTTACTTCCACGTTGGGTTGTTATTTTTATTACCTGACCACACTGTGTGGCCTCTTGTAGAAAAGCAGGAAAGACTCTCATTTTAGAATGAATGGCTAGAAGAATTGGCTTTGTGTCCACTTACTTTTCAGTAAAAACTCTGATTATCCGGGTTGGCGACACCAAGAGCATCCTTGTGAATGGGGCTCTTTTGTATAACTTTTATGATGCTTCCTGCCAAGTAAGGTCATGCTTCAGTGTAACCTGATCCTCTTGTGTTAAAACGCCCAAATTAACAAATTCCTGAGAGCTAAGCAAGGAATCCATTTTCAAATGGTTTCTTGGGCATGAAGAGGGTACACACAAGTTACTAATGAATAGGAAGCGTGTGTTTTAGATCTCATTGCAAATTTACCATGGTGTCTTCGTAAATGCTTATGACAGTGAAAATAAGGTATTTATAGGTACGGCGACTCTCTGCGTTTTCATACTCAGGGAATGTTACAGGAGAGACATCACCCCGAATCATCTTCATCTAAAGAACGGGGGGTATGTGCACCATAATAAATCTTTACATATCTCTCTCATGAGATTCTTTAAGATTCTTTCCAAATCTTTCTTATAGGACATTGCTAATTTGAGAACACTCATAAATGTTGGATTTTTTTTCACTTTAAAGAAGAAATGGAGTGTGTTGGCTTGTGTGTCTGACTGGAGCACAGGAATGTCATTGTTTGCTTCATTCACTGGCACAGGGAGCTCTGTGTCCTGCGTCCGGCTGGGGCGAGTCCATGGGAGCCCAGTGGGACCAGACTGTGTTGAGCAATACCCACTGCCCTCAGAGATGCTGGCTGAAAATCCTTCCACAGCTACTACAAAAGACTTCCCACCGCTCTT
>NW_006775534.1:1283451-1288631 GCF_000442215.2 Lipotes vexillifer
TTCTTGAGAAGAATATATGTATTTAACCTTCTGAGATAAAAAGGTGAGAGGCTAGGCTAAGGGAAATTGCCCGAGAGGCTGGTGACCGAGGTCACTGAGAGTCCCTCACAGGTGCTCTCAGCATAAATATTTAATCTGCTTTGGTCACCCTCCTGCGAACATGTCTTTCCTCTTTAAAGCATCAACCCAGAGTTATTGAAATGCATATCACTCTGATATTTGATCCCTGGTCTCTGGGATCAATTGTTAGCTGACCAGGCTGCTATAGTCCCAGACCTCTTAGGTGGTCTTTGCACCCAACCCAGCTAATCACTCAAGTGCTAAGGGCAGCACAAAGGAGGAAAGAAGCCAGAACTGCCGGCTCCAGAGGCGGACAGCTGGTCTACCTCGGGGGTGTTCTTTCTGCATTGCGGCCTTTCTTTCTTCTGCTTTAAAGGAATGAGAAGCCCTTGCTGGTCCCAATAGCATTTCCTGGTCCTGCTCTTTACAAATCTGCAGCAGCCTTTCGGCCCCACGTGTCACCTGCTCACCACACTAGAAGAATCTCCAGCCTTAAAATAAAGATAACTCAACGAGGGTCTAATTTGTTCAGGTTTCCTTATTTTAGCCATCCAGGGGGGGAGAAGGGGCCAGAAGCCTTTCAGCATCTGTGTGCTGTTGGATTAGGGGGTGTATATGAGGGTAACTGGCTTCCTCTCTGGGCCGCGTGTATTTCAGAGCTTGAGGGAAAGTCCTGCCACGGGAAGTTCGGAAGACTTTTCTGAAAACCTCTGAATGTGAGTTCCATGACTGCATCTCTTTGAAAAAGTCAGTAGCAGCCGGTCCTAAAACATTAATCACTCCTGTTGATTTTTGTTATTTTGATGATTATTCTTAGCTTTGCTGAAGAATAGGACGACTTGGCTGGCAGCAGAAAGTAGAATCATTTTGTTTCTCACCATGGGACGAGGAAAACTGACAACCTCCTCCATTCCCAGGAAGTCATAATTAGAAATTAGAGCTGCATCAAACTGTTCGCTACAGCTGTAAACGCTGGCAGAGGAATTGACGAACACCTCAAAAACCCTGTCAGCGACTGAACTCACTACGTTTTTAAAAATTGTACTTTTGCCTACTGTAAGAACAGTAATCCAAGTGGAATTTGTGGATTTTTAGATAGGTCTTGAAGCATTTCAGAACTGCCCTCTTTTTAATGGGGAAAAAATTAGTCTCAACTTCTTTGTTTTTTAGATGTAGACCCTCATTGGTTCTTTTATGGTCAAAGCAATGTGTTTTTACAAAATTATGAAGGGCACAAAGGAGTGTAGGTGAAATTTTGAACCAGGCCACAAGTGTCTCCAATGCAATCATGCATCTCATGTAGGGGCAGGTAACTAGAACACACTTTACTAACATAAAGCTATGTTGTAGCTGATTTGAACTGTTGCCAAAAACTTTCTGAATGTGTGTGCAATTTGTCAAAACAGCTCTGAGCCTTGCCTGAATACTCGGAGCATGAATGTTCCATGTTCCCAGTCGTCTATTGTTTGATGCATGGCGTTTGGGTAGACGTTTAGTTCATTGTGAGTTTTTAAATTATAGGCTTAGGAAAGGTTTTGGATTATTTTTCACCAAGAATTATGTGACTGTAAGCACAGCTTTATAAAGCACCCTACATTTTAAGCATTTATTTGAAAACTCTGTATTTAGTCAAAATAGCTATTTTGGGGTCTGATTTGGAAGATTGCTAAGGCTACAGTAAAACTGCATATACTGGCTTGTGCTTAAAACAAGCTTTAGAAAGGACAGTAGGAACAAGTGCCCACAGGTTTCCCAGCCTTCCGAGTCACCCTAGGATTTGAGCCGTTTGGGCCCTGCTCCGGGTCCACCGAGACATGAGGACTTCTCTGCCCTGGATGCCCTGGACCAGCAACCGTCTGCCGGGCATGGCCCCCATCCCTTCTGCCTGTTGATTCTTCTCTACTCACAAGACCGTCACTCAGGCACGAGTACAATCTCCATTTTACAGGTAGGAACACAGGTGTAGACAGAGGAGGGGACTTGCTACTTTCGGCGAGAAGCATCGACCAGGCCTCCCAGCGTGATGGAACTCTCAACCACCAAGAAACAGCGAGTCTATCAACATGGACAGTCCTCGAGAAATAGAATTCCAGTGTCGCATGCAGGACGCAACATCCAACAATCAGTGCTGGGCGGAAGACTGGACCAGCCTGAGGCGCCGTAGAACTGCACTTGACCAAGTGCATTTATTCTCCTTAAGACTGAGCGTGACCCAGAAACCAGGATAGGGCCAAGCCCACCAGGGTGCAGAGGAGAGCTGGGGGCCCCACTGTGGGAAGGAAAAGCTCAGGCAGCTGGGAAGACTGCGCCTCACTCCTGAAGGGACACCTTTAAATTCCTCTTTAGTGACCCACAACTACGATGTCACTGATCCCTTCGGAAGGGGGTGTGGGTGTGAAGGGAGCATCATGGACGCCTCCTCTAACCAGACGGAGGCTCTGTACGCTGCCTGTGTCTTCATCTCCGAGGGCCTGAGATCATCGGCGTCTTGTTCCAAATGTCAATTCTTAGGGAAACACCAGGGAAAAGGTCATCACAGGTCCGGGCTAGGATGAGGATCTGAATATTTACCAAGTGTCTGAGGATGATTTCAGCTGTGGGTTCTGAGCTGTGATGGGCGTGGCCTGCAAAGGCCTGGGAACCCGCCACCCCTCATGAGTTGGCCTGGGACTGAGCCTGGCTCCGGAAGCCTCGGGCAACCACGTGGTCTCCACACTGCCCGGTCTGTTCTCCCGGACGTACTGGTTTCTGCAGCCCTACCTGAACCCAGACTCCATGCCTGCGTGCCCTCATTAACACCCCTCCCAGGGCTGAACCTTGGTCTCTGTCGCCAGCGACTGGCTGGCACCCTGACTTAAGAGGGCAGATAGCAGGAGGCCATCTCTCTCAGCAGCCTGGTAACCCCTCCCTCTGCCTCCCGGCCTCCCTCAGGGGTACACGCCTGTTCCTACGCACTCTCTGCCTGCAGCTGAGCAGCTGAGACCCCCAGATTCCCAGTGTCCTCGGCTAGCCTCTCAGTCCAGCGTCCTTGGCTCACCCATCCCCCAGCCTTGCTGGGACCTGAGCCCACACCCAGATCACGGGCCTACTGTCCTAGAAAAAGCTCTCTGACTTTAATAGAAAGCGTCGTGGGAGATAAGCGGCCACCCCTGGAGCCCAACGTGCATACCCCCCCCTACCGCACGCCCCCATTCTGTGCGCCCCCCTACTGCGCCACCCCCCTGTGGCCCCTTGACCAGCCACCCTTGCCACCTCCACCCTCCTCTCTCCCAGGGCAGCGCCGATCAGGGCGTCTCAGGCCGTGGGGAGCTGGTGGTAAATGACCAGCGCGGCCAGAGATGCTCACACAGGCGGGCAGCGGGGACGGGCTCCCTTTAAATCGGTCTCCTGCGCGTTGCGCAAGAGTAGCTGCCCTGGCTCATCACGTGGGTGTAAGTCCCGATGCACCCCCCTCAGCCCAGCCCAGCAGTGTCACTCTGCACCACGGCTATTCCAGGAGGGGCGGGGGACGCGGGCCCCTTGGGGTCGGGACAGGACTGTCCACACGCAGCCGCTGGAAGCCGAGATGAGGGATCCCAGGGGACAGAAAGTGCGGCCTCAATCCCGGCTTACCTGGGGCTCGGGGACAGAGCCGGCAGTGCCCCCATAGGAGAGACAGGCTCTGGACCCCAGGGCTGCCCGCAAAGCCCCTCTCCACCAACAGCCTGCCCCCGTCTCTCCTGTCACCCAGCCTGATGTGCTTGCAGCGGAAGCCGGCTTTTCTTCTCCCGGGAGAGTCCGCCGGCCACCCCTCGGCCTGGGCCCTGGGGTTCACAGCCCTCTGAACCCCCGCACGGACCCTCTGGTCTCGGCAACCCTCGGTCACCCCTTCCTCCGCAGGGGGTCTGCGGGGCCTGAGCGGTGCCGGCTGTGGTATAGACCCCCGGCCCCCCGCGACGGCGCGCCTCTCGCCCGCGCCCCCCGGGACCCCATGCCTGCAGCCACGCACACTGAGTGCGCACGCGCGCACACACACGTACACCTGCAGAGTCTCACGCGCACACACGCTCACTCACACTCGGGCACGCTCACACATACACACGTGCACTCACACCTTCCCCACCTCCACCCTGCAGGAGGCCCAACAGCCCGTCCCCAGAGGCTCCGGCTGAAATGGAAGCACAGCCTCCAGGCCTCCCTGGGGCCTCTGAGCCTGCGGGCCTGGGACACGGCCTGGCACATGCGTGGGCGTAAGTGAGCAGGTGAAGGGCTGGAGGTGCCAGCGGCCTGGATGGCAGTCTGGCCCGCCCTGGGCTGGCTCTGATGTCCCCGGGGGGCCGGCAAAGCTCCCCCTGCCTTCGTCTCCAACGGCCCTACTCGGGTTTGAGCGTTCTGCTGCAGGATCTGTTTTGCGGTCGGCACGACCCAGCGGACCACCAGCCGAGTGAGGGCCGGGTCCCTAGACGGTCCTGCATGAGCCCTGGCACACTGCGGTCACTGCTGAGTGGCCGAGGGACACAGCCTGTAGGAATGGGGCCTGCAGAGACTGTTTCAGTGCCCCTCTTGTCTTCCCCTCAACACCCAGCCCTGTGGGTTTGGAATGTATGAGCCTTTCCTCCTCCAGCCTCTGCGGGGACCTCTGTCCTGCGCTGCCTGCACCCTTCTGCTCACCCCTGGTCTCACCTCCTGGGGTCTCAGCAGACCCTCCCCCCACCCCTCTCAGGGGCCTGAGGAAGGACGGAGGACCTTCCCCATCATCTACCTCTGGCCTCCGAGGGCTGCGTCCCCCGCGCCTGCGGGCGCTGAGTCCTGGGCGGGGCCTTGACTTTGAGGGAAAATAGACTCGTGGTTCTCCCTTCCATGCGCTGTCCTCTTTCCTGAGGCACCAGTGACACCTGCCATACCTCCTCCTTCAGTATCTGTATCTGACTTTTGGGGCTCTGTCATGACAATGACGTGTGTCTAAGATCCTGGAAATCAGGAGAGCAGTGTTGGCTTTTGAATTTAAATGTGAACATTGATTCACCATTGATCACGGGATCCCAGATTTGCGAAGGCCGCTTCAAGAGACGGGATGGCTCTAAGTGAGCAAAACCGAGCTGTAAGCAGATTGAAGACATTCGCTTGTTTTAGGAAAGAGT
>NW_006775534.1:1288641-1300472 GCF_000442215.2 Lipotes vexillifer
AAGAGTGTGTAATTGCGGGGATTAGTCAGTTTAGAAAACTGGGGCAGGGAGGAGTGGCCACCCAAGAGGTGGCGTGTACGCGCTGGGAGCACTCACAGCCTCTGGACCCCGCTGCTGGTCCAGACACCTCGGGGAAAGCCAGCCCCTTCGAGTCCACTGCGCCCTGTTCACCTCGGCCGCCACGTACCTTGCCAGCTCCTCCCGGGTCATTCTGTGACTCGTTGTTTGATCGGCCACCCAGGGGTGCCAGCTGCTTGCTGAAAATGCCCAAAGCCTCCCCCTCCCGTTCTTGCGCTGCCTGCCCCCAGCTCTACTCCTCTGTGAGCTTTGTGTCCTGGTTCGGACCCCTTCCCACCCTTGGGATCCACCTGCTGATCTCAAGTCCTGAGCTGTGATCTGTGGTTGAGAGAGAAGAATCCTCCTTCCAAGGGCCACTGAAAGGCCCCCTCCTCTGTGGAGTCCAGGCCTTTCCCTCACAGGGGCCCTCAGCCTCTTCCAGGTGTGACTGGCCAGTGTGTGGACCCCGAGCAAACTCCAGGAGCTCCCCGGGGTCAGCCATGCCCCAGAGACATTCAGGACCGTCTGCTGGGTGCGTCCCAGCCCCACGCGGCACTGCAGAGGCTGCACTGGACGTGCGGGGACCCCCGCTTGGCAGGGGAGCAGGGTTAAGGACGTGGAAGCGAGATATGAAGGGGTCCTAAAGAAAGAGGCGATCTTGGCAAGTTTGCGAGGAAAGAAAGATGAAAGCCACGTTCAGGGCTACAGTGATGGGACTGAGCAGAGGAGGTGGGGATGGTGGCGCTCAGGGGGGCCCTGAAAGGGAGGGCCAGGGACACGGTGACAAACGACGCAGCCCCCATGCAGACAGAGGCAGCCCTCCTGGCGCTGAGGACTCTTTCCTGTTGGGGGCAGTGGGGCTGAAGTTTTCTCTCTGGACGTAGTTATGCTCGTCCGCATTTATGGACTTCTATTTGTTGGACCACTTCCACAAAATACAAAGGACCCTTTCAGGGGAGAAATAAATTAGCAACTGTTTTATTTATTTTTAAAATTAACTAACTTATTCTTGGCTGCGTTGGATCTTCGTTACTGCGCGCCGGCTTTCTCTAGTTGTGGCGAGCAGGGGCTACTCTTCGTTGCGGTGTACGGGCTTCTCATTGCGGTGGCTTCTCTTGTTGCGGAGCACGGGCTCTAGGTGCCCGGGCTTCAGTAGTTGTGGCCCATGGGCTTCAGTAGTTGTGGCGCACGGGCTCAGCAGTTGTGGCTCGCGGGCTCTAGAGCACAGGCTCAGTAGTCGTGGCACACGGGCTTAGTTTCTCCGCGGCATGTGGGATCTTCCCGCACCAGGGCTCGAACCCATGTCCCCTGCACTGGCAGATGGATTCTTCACCACTGCACCGCCAGGGAAGTCCCAGCAACTGTTTTTAAATGAAAAGCACCCACCCACCCTAGACCACTTGGCCCCTTGGAATTAAATACTAGAACGTAGAACCACGGAGGGAAAACATGTAACTTAGATATGAAATGAGAGTTACATATTGAAGCGGAATAAAGCCAGGCTCTTGAACAGCAATTCAGTTAAATGTTTATTGGGCAGCAACTATGCATAGGGCCCCCTGGCTTCTGTGGGCTCTCCCTGGAACTCACAAAGCAGGTTTTCATGGATTACTTCAATCTGGGGGTCATTATCCCCATTTATACAGTAGGACAAAGACTCTGGAAGGTGGGATGATTTCCCCAAGTTCACACTGTAAGTAAGAAGAGGGTTCAGGACCCACACGTCGTTATTCTTGTCTGTTTCCCGTGTGTGATGGGTGACCTGATGGGAGGAGCATTTCTGAGGGAACAAAGTTGACATCTGAGCCACCACACTATTGATTTCACGTGGGAGTCCAGTTAATTATTTTTGCTCCTTTCCTTTCTTTATGAATTGAGAGTTATAGCCCTTGTCTGTCAATATCAAGGAACTCCACCCTGATGAGGATACTGTGTGTTAGAGGGATGGGGGTTTGTGGACAGAAAGCAAATCCATATTTTCCAGTCACATTATCAGCTGATCACTGCTCCTATATTCCTCTGTACCTGAGATTCCGAGTGACCAGAGCTGGTGCAGGATTTCTCTCCACCGAGGCTGGTTCTTGCCACTGAGCCAGGTCAGAGGCAGGTGCCTGGCAGACCAACTCCAGGCAGAGCCAACCCCGTCCTGGCACCGTCCCGAGTCAGGGACACAAAACAGATGTTTTGTGGACGAATGACGTTTGAAAGTTTTACACTGAGATGGTGTATATTATGGGGAACAATACCAAACGGGACTGAGCGCCCACGTTGATTTCTTAGGTTGAAGATAGTATGCTTTTTCATTGTTTCATGATTAAGCCCAATTTGGAATCTCAGTCAATATGCTATTTAAACTTCAAAATAGAGATCTCCTTGCAGCAAATAATGGGGATTTAGAAGTTCATTGAAAGTCTTGTAGAAATAGAAAGAGGGAGAGACGATATTCCTGACACTGGGTAATATCCCAGCAATCAAAATAAGTAAAAGTCTGATTTGACAAAGGTGCAGAGGGTGCATGATTATTCATTCAACCCACACTGAACACTAGCTGGATGCCCGGGACCAAAGGTTCTGTACATATTATTTGGACCAGACTCCGTAGGAGGGCAACCCCAGCTTCAACTGAGGGCAAGGGAAGTGTGGTCTCTCAAAGCTTCTTAACAATATTTCCTATCCGTACAAATCAACCTGTTGGAGCGGATGGAGTTCTCCCGCCGGACGCATGGCGGTTGGTTCTGATGAAAGGGACGCTGAGGATGTACCCAGCGAACCGCGTGTTGGTTACTCTCTGCCGGGTGAGGACAGAGTCCACGCCCAGGGGTGAAGTTGATGCTCCCAGGTCCTGACAGCCAGGAAGCCCTTCTCTTTATAACTTTGCAAGTAGACAGCACAGTGCAGGCTGTCATTTTCCGTTCCTTGTGAAGAGCCCGGGACAGCCAGCCGGGTTGGCTAGTGGTGGGGGGCAGCCACGTGGGGCACCCCTCCCCGCCGGGCGCTTTCACTACAAACCAGCCACCCTCAAGCTGCAGAGGAGCCTAACCTCACCCGGGCCGCCGATTCTGACCCACCACCAGCCAGCGGAATTGCTTCCAAAGGCTCTAAAATCAGCCGTGTACATCACAGGCTTGTTATAACACGCCTCGGCCATGCTGCTGGTTTACAGCTGCTGCTGGGGTCTGAAGCCTGTGAGTGGAAACGTGCAAACTTCCCATGCAGAACTGGGGTCAGAGTTAAGTCTCTTCCTGAACTGTCACCAGGGGACTGGTCTTCCTGGGAAGGGACCTGGGTCCTGGGCTCACGGGGGAGGACAGGGTGGAGGTCTCGGTGTTTACAAGGTCACTCTGCTGTGGAAACTGGCATAATTTCACTCGGCGGTTGTCACCTTCAGTAACAGAAGATCACCCACTTCCTGCCGTGTTTTTGAATGTGACACACAGAAAATTCAGGGCATCCAGGAAACACTGTACAGAGATGCACCATCCTCCCCAGGCAGGGCTCACAGCATCCTCACCCCTTTACCACTGGTAATAAAGATGCTTCCGAATGTGCAGCTTCTTGCTTTGATCTTTGATATATACTGCTTTCAAATGGTCAAATATAAACCTTTATTTTTTTTTAAAGCACTTAATTTTACTTTACTGAGGTGGTGCCTGCCTCAGCAAGCAGAGACAGTGAGAGTCTAGGAAGCAAAATAACAGACCCTACTCCCCACTTTCCCTTTCTGAATCGTCTATTCAAACTGTCTTTGTTCTTTCTGACCGTGTGGGCTCTAGCCTGGCATATGCGCCATCCTGAAAAGTGATTCAGGGAAGCAGCTAGAAAGTCAGCCAGATTTTACTTGTTTGACTGGACCAGGCCTCATAGACACAGCTGGGTCACCACTAGAAGCATCGGTGTCCACAGCAATCACGAGGCCATCGTCGACGGCCAGAAGGCTGGGTCCGACGTCCATGGAGTCATCTTCGTGCTCCGCACCATTAGGGCTCCTCCCTTGGACGCCCAGCCTGGCCAGGTTCAGGCCTGAAGACGCTGTGAGGCGCTCCAAGGCCTTTGGCTCCTGAAGCTCTGAGGACTGACCGTCTGGCCAGGAGCTGGTAAGACAGCCGTGCGAGGCTGGGTGGCCACTGGCCACCTGAAGCCCACGCTGAGCCCACCAGCTCTGAGCCCCCAGGAGGAGGGGCCGGGCGGCTGGGGGTGAACAGGTCTGCTTCCCTGACCCCTCACGGATCTGGGGTCCACAGAGGAGCCCGTATCTCTGCCCGTATCCTGTTCTAACAGCCCCCATCCTCTTCCCCTGCTCAGTTCATAAAGGCAGAAAAGAAAAGAATTTAGAGACCATATAAACGCACATAGGCCTGTTCTCGGGGCAGGGGCAGGTGGTGGTGGGAAGTTGAAAACTGCTCTGCAACAAGTAGAATCGCCACATAAAACGTCACAAGGGAAAGGGGGCCATGCCTACATTTCTAGTGCTTAACTTTCTATGAACACGGCAGAATTTCATGCAATGTTGTGCTTTAGAAATGTGTAATTTCTGCCCAAGATATAACGCAAATACACATTTCTATGGCAGCGGACAATTTCCTCCAAAGTAAAGTTTCCGACCTCGGAGGCAGTGATTCACGTCCAGCGTCAAGTTTCCAGACGCAGCTTGGTGGGTCTGGAGGGTAAGAAGGGAGCCGGGCGGTGTTGTCGCCGTGGAGACGGTGTCACGGGGCCCCGCCCAGGCTCCGCCCTGCGCCCCGCCCCTCAGCTTCTCCGCATCCCTCTGCACGCATCGCCTTCCCTCCTCTCCTTGCTTCAGCTGTTGTCCCTCACGGTTTTGCTTTGGTCCTGGCTTCTTTCCTCTGCTTAGGTTTCCTCTGCTGCCCCAGAGCAAAAGCGCTGCCTGGAAGGGTCTTTCCACAGGCTCCTGACTTGTTGACTGTCTCCTGTGTCTACTGTAACAAACATCACACATTTTGTGGCTTTAAAACAGCACGGATTTGTTATCGTCCAGTGAGATTTGCTAGCCTGTGGTCAAGGTGTCTGCAGGCTGGTTGCCCCGGAAGAGAACCCATCTCCTTCCCCTTTCCAGCCCTGGTGGGTGCCCACGTTCCTTGCTGCGTGGCCCCGCCTCCATCTGCCAAGCCAGCAGTGGCTGGGGGGCTCTTTGTTACCCGGCGTCTCTCTGACCATGACTCTCCCTCCTCTCCTTCCACATTAGGGGGGGACTTTGCCATTACGTTGAGCCCCCCAGGTAAACCAGGCTGTCTCCCTATTTTAAGGTCATCTGGTGAGATGCTTAATTCCATCTGCAGCCTTAATCCCCTTGCTCTGCAACCTAACCTATTCACAGGTTCCACAGATTCAGACGTGGACATCTTTGGGACCAATATTCTGCAACTTTGCTCAAAGCAGACAGGCTTTCCGTGGTGTGATGGGTGTGGCTCATTCATTCCCAGTTCTCCCCTCCTTCTGGGCGCTGTAGCAGGGGGTGAAGAATCGTGCATTTATAGAGCACCTAATTATCACTTAAATCTTGGTACCTTGCATATGTTATTCCAGGATACTCACACTCAGGTACATCATTTTATAAATTTTGGAATGGAAGAAAGTAGCTTGTAGAGATTAAGCAACTGGCTGGTGCTCTCCCAGTTAGGAATGGTAAGAAGCTGGACCCACATAGAGCTGTTTCTGACCCCAAACCCTGTACTTTGCACAATACCCATTGAAGAAACGTCGACATTTCACCAGGAATTAAAACTGTGAAGTGAGCAGAGTAAATGAATCTTTCTTTGATGATGAGGCATTGGTGATAACCTCCGGGTGGGGGCTGGTCCTTCTCTGATCTGCTTGGGGTCACAACATCTATGGGTTGAAAGGAACAGTTGACGATCCACCACTCAGCCCTCACTACCAATTCCCTTCCCATTTCCTAGAGGCTGTCATTAAAAATCTAGTTGGAAATTATTTTAAGGCTAACCCCAGCTAACATTACTGAGACCAGGTGTCTGCTGGGTGCTCTACATGCAGGAACTCATTAAATGCCCCCTGAAAGTCTGGAAGGAAGGGTGTGAGCCCCTCCCTGCAGGTGAGGGAACTGGCCTCAGGGAGATGAGTGACCCGCCCGAGCTGGTCAGTGACAGCAGAATGGATGTTCCTGGAGCCAGGCTCCCATTTGTGGCGCCTCTGCCGGTTACTTGCTGGGGGATTTTCCTGGCAGTGCACCACCTGAACAGGTGCATGCCCTTGCTGGGCTGCTTATCAAGGAAGCCTATGGCACGTACATGTGATCTCTTCCCAACCCGAAAAAGCATCCTTTGTTCTACAAAATGCATGCTTGCCAGCAGCTGCTGTAGCTCAGTTTTGGGAGAAGTTCTCATGAAAATGATGGAAATCTCATCTATGGTAGATAAACATCACTAGTTAGTAACCTAGGCTAGTTATGGTTATGGAGACCTTGGGAATGAAAATCTCAAGGGTATAGCAGACGTCCTTTCTGCCACAGTTACAAGCTTCTCCGTCACACAGTCTCCCAGGGCACGGCCAGAGGGGACTCCGTCCACATTCATGGACAGCATTGTGGTCAAGCATGGCCTCACAGTGGCCACAGATCAAGGGCAGCAGGAAGGAGGTATGGGGGTAGGTAATTAGCAAATCATACATGTGTTCCCCAACAACTAACATTTAGTTCATTACATTTCTATTTCCCATATTGTTGTCATGGCTTCTATTATTGTTTTCCTACATATTAAACCATTTTGAAGTGAAAATAGAATATTGTAAGTTAATAATCGTTTTTCAAATGTGCATGGATTCTTCTAGTAATTACAGTTTTAATGATGTTACAGTTTTTTTAGACGTGTCTTAAGTTGTAGGTCTTGACTTTTTATGTGCTAACTGGAGGAAAAAAAAGAGAGCGGAAGCGTTAATTTCAGATGCACAATTTGAGTTAATTGCAAAAAGTATTGGTATTGAATTTGTATTGCATTAAATACCTACCTACAAGTTATGTTCTCCGAGGCCACCCACAAAGGAGACAGACCACCCGACTCTGTGCTGGGCCAGCTCGCTGGCCCTGGTCGGGTGACTCATATACGCACCAACAGTCCAAGACAGACTCTGTTCCCCAGCCACTGTCCCCTGGAACACTGCTTACAAGCTGATTTCATGATGCAAATCAGTCATTTATTAGGAAAAACGTCCTCACTGAGTGGCAGGAGCATTTAAGGAAAGTCTATTCATTCTGAACAGATACTACTTACTGTTTTGAGTGGAACAAAACACAAACTCCCTTTCATTTTCTGTTTGGTTGTCATGGTTTACTAACTACTGGCCTTGCCTCTGGTTGGATGGAAAGGTGTGAATGTGGTATCTTGCAGAACCCGGTCTTTGCGGATTGGGTTGATTTATGCCACAGAAAAGAAGCCAGTTACTTGCTTTATATGCTTCTGATGTTTATCTGTTCCTGGTTGTCAAAGTTAAGCTGCCACTTCCTCTGCAGTGTGTTGTGTGGAACAGGAGTCTCTGACTTCAAGTCATTATCTGCCTGTTAGTATCAATCCGCGAGATGCACAGGTCCACATGCTCTGCATCACCACCAAACTCAGTCTGATGGTGGGAGCAAACCTGTGCACACGCGTCTAAAGAGGAGGGAAGTGGGGGACCCCTCAGCAGCGCAGAGGATCCCGCACTTTGAGTGTGGGAGCATTACTGGACCGTTTCCGCCGTGAGAAGCTATGCACGGAGAATAGTAATCTCTGAGGGGCTTGCATACGCATATTTGTTGATAAAAGTCAGCACGGCTCACGTGGCTGTCAGGGACACACAGGAAAAAGGAGCTAAATCTTGTTTTGGGAGAGCCTGTGGTCAGCCCATCATTTCTTTAGCAGGGCGCTGATCGCAAACCAATTAGATCGCAAACCTATCAATTGCTTTTCACAGGCACATGCAGCCTGCTCTCCAGACACCTTACCCCGGTGAGGGAATCTGGGAATTCCCAAAGTCATTCACCCATTTCAAGATGATTTCTTAGAATATGCTGCGTCCTGCACTGACTGTCTTGTCCCGAATATCACTGTTCTGATAAAGTCTTAGCCTCAGGTTACGGGAGGGACTTTGCTGTTACTCAGAAGTTGTACCTGCACCGGCAGATGCATTTTGAAAAATCTGAATGAGGTGTATTGTCTTTGTCACCAAATACTGAGCTTGGAGTCCCTGGAATTATCTCTGTCTGGGATAAATGTTGATGATGATAGTTGAAGCTGTCAAAGCTGCTGAAGCTGCTGGAGACTTTCAGGCTGGGTAACATGATTAGACCAAGGTCACGTCACCACAGATATTTCATGGAGAAACAGAAATCACTCCCTCAAGGTTGGTACCCTGTTAACGCCCTGTGATTCACCACATTCTGAGAAGTGAACAGTAAGTGGCAAGGAAGCTGGGTTGAATATTGCTGGTTATGTTCTAGTTCTTGATTTTTCTAACATGAAATAAAATCCAGACATTATGGTATGATGTTATTATTGAAATCGGACCTCACTTTATAATGATATTTTTATAATTTTTAGTTTTTATAATCACTTTATAATTATATTTCAGAACTTCAGAATCCACCTTTGACTTTTTTAGAGTTTTTTTCCTTTCTTTCAGCCCTCTCTAGTCCTACCATGCCTTGAGGTGTTGTCCCCAGAGGTCAACGGGTGTCCAGTCTTTAACCTTCAAGCAAGGAAGGACTCTTTGGAAGTGGTAAAACTATTAACTTATCTAGCTTCTATTTTCAACAAAAAATAGAAATTTTATGCATATCAAAATTATTTCAAACCTTAAGCAGAAGGGAGTAATTCTTTATACTCATATATTAAAAGGTAAATATCTATGTAAAATCTGGCTCCATTGTACAAAAAGACTTAATCATATATTTCAACCTTTTCATCTTTAATGGTGACATTTCTTTCTTCAATCCCAGCAAATAATTCACCCAGTCAAAACTCTGTTTTGTGTTTTATAGAAATACACAGTTGTTAGGTTTCATTATGTTAAAATCTTTGTGACTCATCCAGCAAATGGAATTTTATAATAAAAGCCTATAACGCATAGTTATTTGATCAATTATAGCTTAAAGATGGTTTTAATTCACAACTTACAAAAAATGCACTACTTTGCAAACTTGTTATTTTGAGATAATTGTGCAGTTGTAAGAAATACTACAGAGAGGCCCTGTGTACCCTGCAGTCCAGTTACCCCCATGGTAACATCTTGCATGATTACAGAGCAGTGTAACAACCAGGAAATGGTCATGGATGCAACCCATCAACCTTAGTTAGATTCCACCACTTTTACACACACCATGTGTTTATTGAGTTCCATGCTATTTTGTCAGGTGTGCGGACGTGTGTGGCCACTGCTGCAATGGACAGACAGAAAGTTTCCAGCACAAGGGTCCTTGCTTGTCCCCTCTCACAGCACAGCTCACTCCACACTGCTGACCACTGATCTTTTACACATCTTTATGATCTTGTCATTTCAAAATGATGAATACGTGGACTTATACCGTATGCTTATTTTGAGATTGGCTTTTTCCGTGTAGCATGATTCCCTTGAGAGCCATCCAGGTTGCCGTGTGTATCAACAGTCAGTAGTGTTCCGTGGTATGGATGGACCCCCATTTGTTTAACTATCCACCCTTTGAAGGACATCTAGGTAGTTTCCAGTTGTTGCTTATTACAAACGAAGCTGCTATGAATATTCGTGTACAGATTTAAAAAGAAATATTTCATTTATTTATTTATTTTTGGCTGCATTGGATCTTTGTTGTGGCGAGCAGGCCTCTCACTGCAGTGGCTTCTCTTGTTCTCTTGCAGAGCACGGGCTGTAGGCACTCGGGCTTCAGTAGTTGTGGCTCGCGGGCTGTAGCGCGCAGGCTAAGTAGTTACGGTGAATGGGCTTAGTTGCTCTGCGGCATGTGGGATCTTCCCGGACCACGGATCAAACCCGTGTCCCCTGCATTGGCAGGAGGATTCTTAACCACTGCACCATCAGGGAAGCCCCGTGTACAGACTTTGTGTGAATATAAGTTTTCATTTCTCGGTGGTAAATGCCTGCTAGTGCGATTCCTGGGCATAGAGGAAGTCCAGCTTCATATTTTTAAGGACCTTCCAGATTGCTTTCAAGAGTAGCTGCACTATTTAACATTCCCACCAGCAATGTATAGTGATCCTGTTTTTTTCACATCCCACCAGCATTTGAGGCTGTCATTGATTTTATTTTATTTTTCTTAACATGTCTGTAGTGGCATCGCATTGTGGCTTTAGTTTGTGTTTCCCTAATGGGTAGCAACATTGCACATCTTTTTGCGTGCTTATTTGCTCTCTGAATATCCTCTTCAGTGAAATGGCTATTCATGTCTTTTGTCCATTTTCTAATTGGGTTGTTTGGTTTCTTACTATTGCACTTTGAGAATTTTAAAATATTCTAGGTACGGACATTTGTCGGACAAGTGTTTGCAAATATTTCCTCTCAGTCTGCTGCTGGTCTTCATCCTATTCACAAGATCTTTCAAAGAGCAAAAGTTTACAATTTTTTTTTCTTTACATCCTGATAGAATTAATTTTTTCCAGCTTTATTGAGATATAATTGATATAATATTTTGTAAGTTTAAGGTGTACAGTGTGATGATTTGATACACGCATATAATGTGAAATGATTACCATAATAGGGTTAGTTAACACTTCAGTCACCTCATGTAATTACTTTTGTGTGTGCGTGTGTGGTGAGAACATTTAAGATCTATTTTCTTAGCAACTTTCAAGTATATAAAACAGTATTGTTAACTATAATCTCCATGTTGTATATTAGATCCCCAGAACTTATTTATCCTATAATTGGAAGTTTGTATTCTTTGACCAATAACTGTTTCTCCCACCCCCCGGCCCTGGTAACCACCATTCTCCTGTTTCTACAAGTTCGACATTTTTTAGATTCCGCATTTTGATGATGCACAATTCTTCAATTTCTCTTCGATAGATGGTGTTTGACGTTGGGTCAAAGAACTGTTTGCCGAGCCATAGATCCAGAATATTTTCTTCTATTTTTTTCCTAAAAGTTTTATAGTTTTACATCTTACAGGTAAGTCTGCAATAAACTTTGAGTTAATTTTTGTATAACGTGTGAGGTTTAGATTGGGGTTCACTTGCTTTTGTCCATACTGTTCAATTGCTTCAAGCCATTTTGCACCTTTGTCAAAAATCACTTGGCCTATTTATGCAGGAGTATCTGGGTTCTCTGTTCTCTTCCACTAATCAATGTGTCTCTGCTTCTGCTTCAGCGTAAAGCAAGGCTGAACACGGGTAAAGTGTTCTTCCCACTCTTTTCTTCTTTTTTAAAAAATTGTTTGGTCTATTCTAGGTTCTATCCCTTTCCATATAAATTTTAGAATATACTTGTCTATGTCTTATCTATATCTAAGAATACCTCGCAGGGATTTTTAAAGGGCTGACATTAAATATATAGATCAATCTTAGGGCAGTTGACATCTTTTGCTGTGTTAACTTTTTCAGCCCATGGACACAAAGCATCTGTCTTTTTATGTAGGTCTCTGGTTTACTTCCTCAACATTTTGTAAATATTAGGATATCGATACTGTATGTGTTGTGTTAGATTTAAGCCTAAGTATTTCATTTTCTTTGGAGCAATTGTATTTGAATTGCAGTGTCTGTCTGCTCACTTTTGGTTTACAAACATACAATTGACTTTTCAGTGCTCACCTTGTTTTTACGTCCTGTGAGCCTGCTGAA
>NW_006775534.1:1300598-1309227 GCF_000442215.2 Lipotes vexillifer
CTGCTGAACTCACATGCTAGTTCTCAGAATTTTCTTGCAGTGTCTTTGAGACTTTTTCTGTGTGTAAACAATCATGTCCCTGAAAATGAAGACAGGTTTCATTCTTTCTTTCCCATTCGTATGTCTTTTTCCTTTTTCTTGTGTTATTGCATTAGCCAGGACTTATCATACAATGTTGACTAGGAGTGGTGACACAGGACATCTGTGTCTTGTTCCCAGTCTGAGGGGAAGAATTTAGTCTGTCACTGTCAGTGTGATGTTAGCAGTAGGTGTTTTTCTGGGTGCTCTTTATCAGCTTGGGGAAGTTCCCCTCTATTCTCTAGGAGGATAAGTGTGTCTAACGTAAATGTTAGATTTTGTTAAATTCTTTTTCTGCGCCAACTGATATAAGCTTATTATTATTATTATTTTTCCTTTCGATTGGTGGTATGGTGGATTACTTTGGTGGATTTTTAAATTTCAAACAAGCCAGGAATATCTGCAATAATATCCATTTGATCATGGTGTATAATTCTTTAAAGCATTATTTGAATCCATTTGCTAATATTATGATCAGGATTTTTATGTCCGTATTCATGAGATATATTGGTGTATAGTCGGTGTCGTAGGGCTGGAAGCAGGACCAGGGCGGCTGCAGAGCAGGTGCGGACAGTGGGGCCAAGCAGGAGAGGAGAGGGGCGTTCACACCAGGGCTTCACCTCCATTCGCAAAACGCCAGGACACAGCAAATCATGCAGAAAGAAGATGAAACAAAAGCCCTTCTGGCAACAGCCAGGGAGGACTCGCATTGGGAGAAGCAGGTTAATTCTCGTGGTCTTTTAACAGGTTAGTTACCTTGTTTACCAGCCTAGAGGAGATGGGGAAGGAGTGAACTAGCACAGCTGCGAGTATTAGTGTTAGAGAACTATAGCTATTACCAATAGGCTCCCTAACCACCGCTCCACCACACTACTCCCAACCCCCCACCAAGTAAAAGAAAAATGAAAGCTGGCAGACAAAAACTGTAAATTGCAAAGGCTAGGCTTACTGACGTTATCACTTTGTAACAGCACAATTAAATTACGTTCGGGAGCATCTATTTCAGAAGGCAGGAAAGCACACACCTCATTTTAGATATTCTTCCACAAACACCTTTGGGAAAATAAACCCTTAAAGGAATAAGTTTAAGCTATCCGGAAAATCCATTTATATCCAGAAACTCATTCTGCTGCAAATAAACGAGTCCTCCTGAACACACATGCATGAGTACTTGTGCAGCCCTGTGTGCACATGCACACAGGTGTGCACGACTGCTCAGGGCCATGAGTCATGGAGCACAGCCTGCGGTTCAGGGCTTAATGAGGGGCTGGGAGGGTTACTCACGCACTGCACACATGCCCGGACCTCTGGGCGTCCATTCAGGGATCGCATCATGCGTCCAGTCTCCCCTGGTCCCCGCTCCTCGAGGAAGCAGGCTTCTTCTGAGATTTGGATGAGGACAAAGAGTTGCCAACAAAGAGCAGAACAGCTCTTCCCTGAGCCAACCCCACAGCGTGCAAGCAGCAGAAACAGCGACGATGCTTCCCGAGGAGCAGAGGGGAAGCCACGTGGCCTCTGGGCCAGCAAGAGCCTGAGGGTGAGACAATTCTAGCTGCTCGAGAAAGAGATGGCAAAGCATTTCATCGTGTTAAAACCAGATGCGAGCTTGTCGGGGTGCAACCTCTCTTTGGGGCCTTGGATGTGTTTCCTCCCACCTCTAAGTGAGTAAATATGCTGGCTTAGAAGGAAAACTACGTGATTTTGCTCAAAATGCATTTATTATGAGGGCAAAACCAGGGAAATCGTTACTTATCATCATTATAAAACCAATTGGAAAGGAGAAGTGGAGCCTGGGTCCCAGACAGCGACCATTCTTCTTTTAAGTTTCTGTTTCTTTCCAAGTCGGGGTCCTGGACCAAGAGGCGTCAGCTGATTGGCTGGAGGGACTGAGGGTGGAGGTGGACAGCCAAGGAGCTGTCCAGACATCTGGGGACCACGAGCACACCTCCATCTTGTTTCACCACCACTTGTATCATATTTTGGGTCTCAGTCGATGACACTCAGCTTGCCATGGGCTCACTAAATTGGAGTCAAGCTGCCCTGGACAGCTAGCCATGCATGTCCCTAGGACCTGGGACAGGTCACCTTGTACCAGACGCCTGGCCACCTCGCCTCGGAGGCTCTCATGGTGCCGTGTCCAGTGTGTCGCGTCACTGAGTTAATTGCTCTCCCTGGGGTGCTCTAAAATCAGAGAAAAGGCCCTTCAGATGCCAGTCGTTATCGTTATTATTTAAACAGTGAGCCTTTCTGCCAAGACGGTGCCCCAGGCTCGCCCCACTCTGACTAGGATGCCGATCACAGCGATTCTGAAGAGGGTGCTGGCTCCCTGTCCGCACGGGCCCCCACACAACCGCAGGGACAAGGGGCCCGTGCGCCACGTGGGGACCCTGACTCGCTCCATCCCAGGTCAGCGGGACGTGGCTCCGCCATCTTTGCGTCCACCTTCTCATCTGTCTCGGTGCTGCCAGCGAGGTCGGAGGTCAAATATGAGCCGTGTGGCTGCGGGTGGGTGGACGCGCCGGGGTCGCCACGGGGCCAGGCCTTTGTGGCAGCCGCTCTGTGCACAAACTGCTCTGAATGCACCAGCGTGACACCTACTGGGTTTTTGTTTTCTCCTTGCAGCTGGAACGCACTGCACAATTTCTCCTTTCTCTCTCCCTTTGGTGCAGGGGGAGCGGAGGATGGTGATGCTTCCAGGTTCCTTTTCTGACCTTGCCAGGCTGACAGCACAGCTGGGATGGGTGCCCTCCTCCGTGTCCCCTCACCGGCCCAGAGCCCTGGCCGCTGTGGTGCCGGCGGTCTGGAGGGTCCCGCATCTCTGCCACCTCCCCGTTTGCCAGGGCGGCCTCTGAAGACCGATGCTGGCGGGCCGGTGCCAGTGTAAATGAGCCCCATTCATTTCCTGCCGCTGGCATATGGCATGCCATTGTCCTCGGTCACCGAGGCAGAAGTGATGCAATTTGTTGGCATGTCTTGCCCCAGCACAGCCTATCCACCCCACTGAGCCCCCAAGAAAACAACAGAAGCCGTGAAAGGGCAGCCAAAACCTTCACAGCTTCTTGGTGCACGCACACGCGGCTGGGAAGAAGCTGTGCCATCCGACCGCTGCGTCGGCAGAGGATCGGGGGCGGGGGCGGGGGGGGGGGAGGGGAGCGGGGTCCCAGAGCTTCTCCCTCCGTGTGTCCGTCTGTCCGTCTCTCTAACCACAAAGAACGTCTGGGTCATTGGCACCTAAGGGGAACATTCTCAGAGGTCATCGGATGGCATTCACATGCAGCTCTTCTATCTCTGTCTCCCGTTCCTTTCCCCCAAACTGGAAAACAAACAGATGATGGGAATTTAAGTGCACCCTCAATGATAGGAAGCAAAATCCACCTGAAGTGACTCATATCCAGAAAGGACGGAGGCTTATAAGAGGGTCAAGCGACTGTTTCACCAGACAAGACGTGTGATTGCATCGTGTTGGGCAAACACATCTAGGAAGAGTCGAGATAGAATGTCCCCTTGCAGGGTTTAGGTTCACACCCCTTTGGAGTGCGGGTTTTACAGAACAAACCATTGTGAGTGTCTGAAGCCAATTTGAAAACAGGGAGAAGTGTTTTGCTCTGTATGGTTTGAATTTTCACAACAGAGATAATAACACCCTAAAATTCAGCGCACACGTGACCTGTCACACAATGGATTTGAGCAGGGCCTAACGATTCATGTGCTGTGATGCCACGGATTATCCTGTGTATGTTGCTGTGTTACTGAAACATGTTTATGGAGCCCTAATTCCCGCTGAGCCACTCCATCACTCGTGCCAGTGAACACAGGTAGCAGTCACGACTAACATTAATGTTGTGAAAGTAGGAGCCATCTTCGTGGGCCAGGTAGGGCTGGGACCACCACTCAGCTGGTTGATCTAGACGTGGCAGGATCAGTTCCATCAGAGAGGTTTTTCCCATTTTCACCATCACTGATCTGAGGGCAGGTTGGTTGTGAAGAGTCTGAGATTGCGTCAGCTCTGAGATTCTTTGATAATTAACGACTACTTCTCACTGTTTACTGGTGAAGGTCTGGTGGCCACGAGCACCTACACCGTGAGGTGCTGATTCTCTGGGTCTGAGAGGCACTGGGATGTCTGAGTTGGGCCCTAAATGCCCGCGGAACTTACAGGCACCTGGAAGCCCCCTAACAGGTGCAGTGGGCATTGAACCGAACCTCACAGTTCAAGATGCGACATTGGGACCGAGGCCCAAGGCTACGTCGGGCTTATCTGAGAAGCGAGTCGTCGACTGCACACCCCTGCCGCCTTTCACTGCGAGTCTGTGCAGGTCTGGGGACGTTTCTCTCCACCTTTATTAATATCACAGTGAAGAGAGCTGCACGCAGAGAGGTACTTAACAAAGACATTTTGATTAATTTGTAGAGATATATTAACCTCCGGCGGGTAGAGGACGAGGTAAAGAAATAATCTGTAGCTTATGAGAGTGAATATGCAGGAATAGAACGTGCAATTACATTCCAGGAAAAGTAAAGTGCTTTCCAGGTTAGAGGACAAATAAAAATTTCCCTTCATTCTGTGAAAGTTGTACCATTTCAATTTTATATTCTCACATTCTTATTTTAAAAAGAGGGAAGCAAACTGAAAAGGGAGGTAAGAGAAGATGAACTACACTCACCGCTTTTACGTTGTGGAACGTAGTTATACGTATAGATTCATAGATACAGATAGATAGATAGATGGAAGGATGGATGGATAGCTGGATATTTCTTATAGATTGGAGGAAAAAAAGAAGCAAAATAAATATTTGTCGAGTACACACTATGTGTTCTGAGTGCTAGGAATACAATGATGAACAACACAGAAACAACACCTGCCCTTGAGGAGCTTAAATTCCTGGAAGGAGCCCCCAGGCCTTGCAGGGTCAGGGGACACTTGGGGGCAGGGACAGGGTGCACCTCCACAGCCCAACAGAGAGTCCCCTGTGGTCACATAGATGGTGTCCAGCCAGTGGTGTCAGTGGAGGCCACAGGGGAGGGGACGCCCCCCCTCTGCCAGCATCACGAGGACTCCATCCCGTATCAGGGGGGCCGGGGGCTGGGCTTGACCTGCACGTGGCTTGATGTGGTCCCTCCATGTGAAGGCGGAGTCGGGCCAGGAGGCAGCTGGAAACACAGGCTCAGTAAGGGTCCGGTATTTGCAAATACTGTAAATTTGTCAGGGTTCAATCCAAAGTCACCCAGCACACCCAGGGCCTGTAATGAACAGCCCTGCTAGTCTGACAGAGAGGTTAGGTTATCTCCTGCAGGTGAACAGTTAGGCAGACCTCGGGGCATCCTCACCACGAAACACTACGTGGCCGTAAAGAGGGGCAAACACAGCGGCAGCCTGGGCGGGTCCCAGGGAACCTGATGCGTGGAAGAGGCATCTCCCAAAGGTTACATGCATGGAAGTGATTCCGTCTACACACCGTCCTTGGGATGACAGGGGTATCGAGATGGAGACTGACCAGTGATGGCTGGGTCAGGTCAGGGGGTGGGCCGGGGAGGGATGGAGTTGGGCCAGGGAGCCCTGAGGGGGATGGATGCTCTGTGTCTGGACCATGTCTGCATGCTGTTTGGGAATTTGGTCTGTGGTTTTGTAAGGAGTCACCACAGGGGAAGCTGTGTAAAGTATATTCAGAATCTCTCTGTGCTGTTATTACAGCTGCATGTAAGTCTACAGGGGTCTCAGCCTAAGCAGGTTCAGGGACCCTGCAGGATGTCAGATACAGTCGGGCACAGACAGACACTTCCCTGCCCTCGTAGAGTTTGCTGTCTGGTGGGGATGCAGGTACCACATACCAGGCACATGAATGTGGAACCATGAATTGTGATACGAGCTCTACAAACCAGCGTTTATAAGGAAGAATAATAGTTCAGATGGATGTTCTCGGAGACTTGGAGGATGGGAAGGACCGGCAGGGGGACCACGGGTTCAGGAAGTGCTGTAGGCGCCTCAAGTAGAAAGACCCGTAGCGCAAGGAGGTGGCTGGTCCCGGGCGTGGCGGGAGAGTGGCCTGCGGTGTTTGGGGAAAAGGGTCACGAAGGCTTTGTGGTCACAGTGAGGGGTTTAATTGGTCAGGGAACCCTTGAAAGGTTTAAAGCTTCAGAGTGACAAACCCAGATTTATACGTAAGTCAAGATTATGCCAGAGTCTCTTGGGGGGTTGGGTTGAAAAGGGGCAAGCTTGGAAGGTAAAAGCTTCATCAGAGACACGGCGGTGTGGAGAGGCAGCATGGCGTGGACACAGGTGGGGCGGCAGAGATGCTTAGGTGAGGGGTCGATTGAGAAGTACTGGAACATGGAGATGGCGATGGATGGGATGTGAGGAGGGATTTGCCTGCGGGCCCAGAGCCTCCCAGAAGCTGGAGCGCATCAGACGGGGCGCCGGCCAAGTTCACTTGGATATTAAAGTGCTGCTGGGGACCAGAGTGTTTGGTGACTCGTGTGCTCCTATGTGCCTACAGATGATGCCTAAATATGTTATTCATTTGTCTCTCATGTGATTCGTACATGTATTTTCATCCTGAGGATGGGGTTGGCCTAGTTCTAAAGAATCATCCAAATATAATGAAGTTTGTCATTATCATATAATTGTATAAAGGTGTATTTTTAGATATATGGTGCTGTTTTGAAGTATTAAGCTGAATTATTTTACTGCCTAGAGAATGCCCCCCCTCCCTGAGAGTCTACTCCCTCCCACCCAGACAGGAAGACATAGACCAGCTCCTGTAGAACCAGAAAAAGGCCTGGACACTTGGTTCTCCAGATCAAGGGCCATGGTCCAAGTGTAAGAGGAGCAAATTGGACATATATCCACGGAGAATGTTTCCTCTCCTGCACATCAAAGAAATGATGCTGTTTTTTAGGGAAGAGAGCAGGTGGGCATGGGACCACAGATATGGTTAGGTTGAGCGCCTCCAGCTCCTAGTAACCCAGTGCCAGTTCAGCCCCTGTCAACCCCTATCTGACACCAGTGTCCCATAGCCTGGGACCCTTGTAAGTCCTTCTAGTCCTGGAAGTATGGCCGGGAAACCTGTGAATAGGGGGATCTCATGTCCTGCTCGCCCAGAGCCCAGCCTTACACCTGCTGTTCTGGTGAAATTACTAATAGAACCCCATTCACTCTCAAAAATGTCATGACAGAGGTAACGCTTTACATGGTCACCCTGCAAGGTCACAAAAGGAAAGCTTTCTGCTCTTAATCTGGTGGGAACCAGATGGAGCGTGAAGGCTGGGACAGAGGGGGAGCCCTCACGTCCCGCTCTGGGGAATATCGCAATAATGTATAGATCAGCATTTCCGAGAGCTGCAAAACCTTCCTTTACCCTCCCCTTCCTCCATCGTCCCCTCCACCCTCCCCTGCATCCCACCCTCCACCCACCCCTGCACCCTCCCCTCCACCCTCCATCCTCCCCTGCATTCTCCCCTGAATCCTACCCTGCATTACCCCTCCCCCCTCCCCTCCATAGTCCCCTGCATCCTCTGGGAGAGGAGCTCCTGTCTGAGCCCCACCCAGTCCCTCCATCTCCGCAGGGAGCTCATCCCCTCTCTCTGCCTTTATCTTTATTTTTTTCTTTCTGCTGGATTTTCCCCCAGCCCCCCCCCCCACCAACAATTAAACATAAACACATCTTTTCTACCTGAAAAATAAATAAATTCAAGATGGAATACTAGGGACCCGGTTTTCCCTCTTGTTGAAACTAAAAAAATTGACAAAATATGTGGAAAAAAATGGTACTGAAGACATTGGATGTCATGCAACAAAGACAGTGATTCTTTAAAGACGGGAGATGAAAGAGGTGGGCCCTGGGATACCCCAGTCTATTGCCTGGAGGAAGTCTCGGAGCCACTGCCCGGGGAGGGGACACCCAGGCACGGCCCTGTGGTCACCCTGGACGGAAGAGGCAGCGCTGGGCATCTAGCCAGACAGGAGCTGGAGCTGCAGGTGGAGCTGAGGTCTCCCTCGAGGGTGCTCTCCGAGGGCCGGAGGACCACGAGTAGTCAGTTCAGCGGTCGTCAGCATCAGCGCGTGCACTTGGAGATCCCTGGGGCTGGAGACAGAGCCACCTGAGAGGGTTCGAGGAGTGACGTCACACCTCCCACGGGGCCGGCAGAGGTCACAGATCGGGGCCTCAGTTCGGCTTCTGAGAAGGGTCTTCCTCAGATGCAGGGAAGCATTACCTGTAGACTAATCACAGCTCCGGGACCACCTAACAAATCCAGAGCTCATTCTTGATGAAATCCTCATTAACTGGAAGAGGAGCCCTCGACCCGATAAAGGGTATCTGGAAACACCTCAGTGGGTGGGAGACTGAAAGCTTTCCCACAAAGATCGGGTACAATGCAAGGGCATCTGTCTCCGTTGTGCTGGGGTTCTGACCAGGCCAGGTAGCTTGAAAGGGAGCTAAAAGGCATCTGGACTGGGGAAAAAAGACGTAAACTATGTCCATTTGCAGATGACATCCTCTTGCACATGGAAAAACCTACGGAATCCACAAAAACTATAAAAGCTAGTAAACGG
>NW_006775534.1:1309413-1313432 GCF_000442215.2 Lipotes vexillifer
CAGCAAGGTTGCCAGATACAAGATCAATGTACAAAAATTATCTGTATTTCTGTACATTAACACGAGAATCCAAAAAGGAAGTGAAAACAAGTCCATTTTCCCTGGCAGCAGGGTGTGTGCTGGGGTTAGAGTGGGAGCCCAGGGTCTCCTGGACACAGGGGGAAGTCAGGGAGGGAGGGGCCGGCAGCAGGGGCGGGGCTATGGGGGGTTTGCGGATGTGAGGAGACAGGGGCCCAGGGCACCCGCCGCCCAGCATCCAGCATATCTGGTGAGGTGCCATGGAGAAATAAAGCAACGTTTTCCCAGAAAAATACACAGGAAGTGGCAGCTGCTGAGTTATCACGTCAAAACAGTTGCCTTACTTGGTTTTTTAAAGTTTAAGAAAATATTTGAATGATCTTTATCATAGTGAAAAAAAAAACAAGTGAAAATCTCAGCCAGAGTCCAGAGTTCACATGTCCTTTCGGTCGAGATTCTGCTTATCCTTTCTGCTGTTTCACGTTGAAATTTCCACTTACTAATTATCCTTAACTAAGTTATTTTCAGTACACTTACTCTATATTCATCATAGAAAAAAGTTTTGAAAAACAAAGAAAAAGGAAGAAAAATGACTGGGAATATGCCCTTCAGATACATATTCATGTGTTGAAAAATTACACACTAAACTTGTCAGTGAGAGGAGCAGGGCTTTTGCTTTGAGGGAGATGGAAAATTAAAGGAAAATGAAAAAATAAGATATCCAAATAAATAAATAGAAAATGCATATTCAATATGCCTGTCAACAAATGTCCATTTCTTAATTGCCATCCTGTTGCTAAGGGGTTTCGTTTTCTCTTGTCAGTTTGACGCTTTTCACGTTCACTCACATAAAAAATGCGCCACGGTCGCGACAATATATTAGAAAATGAAGTCGTGGGCTTCCCTGGCAGCGCAGTGGTTGGGAATCAGCCTGCCAATGCAGGGGACATGGGTTCGAGCCCTGGTCTGGGAGGATCCCACATGCTGCAGAGCAACTAGGCCCGTGAGCCACAGCTACTGAGCCTGCGCAGCTGGAGCCCGTGCTCCGCAACAAGAGAGGCCGCGATAGTGAGAGGCCCGCGCACCGCGATGAAGGGTGGCCCCCGCTCGCCGCAACTGGAGAAAGCCCTCGCACAGGAACGAAGACCCAACGCAGCCATAAATAAAAAAGAACATACAAATAAGTTAATTTAAAAAAAAAGAAAAAAAGAAAATGAAGTCGTAACTGCAGTAAAATTCTAAGGGGCTGTGACTGCAAAAGTCCGTTTCTCCTGGGAGGACAGTAAGTGGCGTCGCGGTCACGCTGGAACGTTCTGGATGATCGTCTTAGTCGGTCCCGCCTGTTTCCGCCTCTTGCCGCTCCTGACGCAGGCGCCTCCTCGCGGGGCCCGACCGCGCCCTCACCTGGCCCTGCCCGCCCTCGGCAGCCCCGCCCTCGGCAGCCCCGCCCCCGGCTGCGGCCGGCCCCGCGGAGCCTGGAGCACGTGGGCCGGGAAGGAGGAGGTTCTGGGTCGCTTCCGGGGCGGGGCCGGGAGCGGGACAGCGCCCGCTCTAGGCCCGGCCTTTCCGTGGCCCTGGGGGCTGCTCCAGGGACGCTCCGGGCCGAGTCTGAACCCCCGGGGATGCTCTGAGACGCCCTTCCGGCCCTCGTTCCTCCCTCCTCTTACAATCAGCTTCTCCCGCAGCCCGCACGCCCGCTCCAGACGCTGAGCGAGCGGCCTCGCCAGGTGGACACCTGGTCTCTGCGTGACTCCGCGTCGCGGGTCCGGTGGGTCGGAAGCCCTGCTCTGCGGCCTCCTCTCCTTCTGCTGCAGCTGGAGGCTCCTCCGGCCCCGCATCCCAAGGCCACACAGAGCAGCTGCCTCGGCCGCGTCCCCCGGGCACCATCGCTGCTCGTGAAGCAGGAAGGTGTGGGCTCCCGGGGGTCCCGCCTCTGCCGCCAGGACGCGATGCGCCCCGCCCACCAGACACGCGGCCCGGGGAGCCGCACCCTTCGCAAAGGTTCGCAAGGCTTCGGGTCTGCCAAGGTGTGTCCCCCGGCCTTTCGCAGATTTCCAGGAAGTAGGACTAATACTTTGCTTTCTTTTTCAGCCTGTATCCTTCTGCGCCCCCGGAGTGGAGGGCTTGGGCCTGGAGGGCCGCGAGAGACGCCCCGGATGGCAAGGTTTGGGTGCTGGCATCCCTCCGGGAGGCTCCTGGGGCCCTCCCACCGCCTGTGAGTTTGCGACGTGGGCCATTCCTGTCCTCTGGCCCTAGTAGCAGGTAGAGTGGCCACAGGAAGGATTCTGAGCTTAGAAGCAGCAGACGCAGGGCTGAGGCTCAGTGTCCCCTCTGAGCCCCCAAAGACCCCAGCGGGGAGTCTGCAGAAAAAAGGCAGACAGTCAAAGCTTTGGATAAGTTGAAGGGACGTGATGAGTGCAGACGGGTTATCACTCAGTCCAGAATATCAGCCACTCTGAAAATCTCCCCACACAGGTTGTAATATTTTAGGACAGGGATATTCTTTACCAGATAAGTAAATAGTTTTCCAGATAAATACAGCTCAGCTTTAAAAAATTATTTCTATGATTTAAAAAACCTCCAAAACGTGGAAATTCTCTTGTGGGTCCAAAAGAGAGAATTTTCAAATGATATAATTGGGATAAATGCAAGGCTACAGGAAGCTTATTGAAAAACAGGGAAGGAGATGTCCGTTTATGTGAATGAGAAAAAAATGAACAGGCAATATCAGGAATCTGTAGGAATTAAAATAAATTGATAAAAGCCTGTGATGCCACCGACACAGAGAAAATATATAATAGGTGTAAAGAAATCGTAGAAGTCGCAAGAATGATATAAGGAACCCTGGATTTCTTTAAGAAAAAATTACAGGCCAGGATCATCACAGTGGTT
This sequence comes from Lipotes vexillifer, assembly GCF_000442215.2. Taxonomy (NCBI): domain Eukaryota; kingdom Metazoa; phylum Chordata; class Mammalia; order Artiodactyla; family Lipotidae; genus Lipotes; species Lipotes vexillifer. Next base: position 1,312,324 of record NW_006775534.1, read on the forward strand.
CACTGCTTATGTACATGTTAGAGTTTAAAAATCATTATTAAGATTTATGTTTCAAAATTATACTGTGGCACAAGCATCTCTATAGAGTTTTCATTTAGCTGATAAACCAATATTAAAAAATAGTGCAAAGGGACTTGTTAAAAATTTTGTGCAGGGCTTCCCTGGTGGCGCAGTCATTGGGAGTCCGCCTGCCGATGCAGGGGACATGGGTTCGTGCCCCGCTCCAGGAAGATCCCACATGCCGCAGAGCGGCTGCACCCGTGAGCCATGGCCGCTGAGCCTGCGCGTCTGGAGCCTGTGCTCCGCAATGGGAGAGGCCACAACAGTGAGAGGCCCGTGTACCGAAAAGAAAAAAAAAAAATAAATTGTGCATATTTTCCAACAGGATTGTTTGGGGTCTTGAGAGTACACGGTGGTTGAAAGGCTCCCTCTAAGTTTTCCTTGTGGACATTAGCGACCCAGACTTTTGCCTGTATCTCAAAATAGAACTGGCTCTGTAATTTTCAGAGAATTTCTGCGTGTTGTTACAAGATTTAGAAATCCATTTGTTGTTACAAAAGAGCATTCACACCTTAGTACAGCACGACCTCACCCTGAGGGTCAAAGTAGGTGGACGTTCTCTGGAGAATGGAAAGCCCGTCTGGCCCTTTAACCTGCGTGGACCCGGTAGGGGTAGCTCAGTGTTGCCGTGTGAGTCACGAATCCTCACAGGCTGACCTGAAAGGAAACGTAAGGCGCTCACCCGGATGGAGGCCTGTCCGGATGGTAGAAAGGAACTGGGCTTCGCTGTGATGAGCCTGGAGCCGGGCTGTGGTGATGGGGGATGCCAGCCCACAGTTTGGAGGGGCCGCGGCCCTGGGATGTTCTGTGCACGGGAGCTGGGTTGCAGGGAACACGGATGGGAGAAATGGAAATAGGACAGGGGCTGCCAGAGGCTCTGTTGCTTGTTTTCTCGATTCCTGTCCCCGGGATGTAGGGAAGGGCTGCCCTGTAGGATGGGAGCTGTGAGTGTCCGTGAGGCCCAGAGCCCATCCACGGCAGGCCAGTCCTGCCACTCCAGGGCCTCCTAATCAGTGCTGATCTGGGGCCAAATGGACTGTGGGGGCTCC
>NW_006775534.1:1313604-1315133 GCF_000442215.2 Lipotes vexillifer
GGACTGGGGGGGCACCACGTCCAGGGAAAGAGGATTGCAGTGAAAGCCTCGACTCAAATGCAGTCCATTCATTTTCCCCCCATATAGGGAGTGTGAGATGAGCCAATTTAGGTGAAAGTATCTTAAGCAGATTCTCATAGGAGCTGACATGCAAGATTGAGTTCTTTTTCCCGGTGAAAATGATTACTTTCCTCTGGATTCCTTCCAAGTCCTGTGCGTCTTTCTGGACGGACAGAAGTGAAACGCCGTGGACGGCTTTCTCCTCCACGCCAGCCCCGAGGCAGGAGTCCCGGACTTACCTTGCGTGGTGACGGTCCCTGTGGCCACCGCCAGCACAGCCTCCTTCACGGCTGGCTGACCCAGCCTGTCTGTCCCCAGAGGCTGGGCTCAGTCAGCCCCGGTGCCTTTGTCTACAAGGGAGAGCACGTTCTGTTCCCCAAACCACTCTTCTGTTAGTGAAAAGCTTTCCAGTCCACACGTCCGTGCTGAGGACACGTGGCAGTCTCTCTCCGTGACACTGTGACGGTTGAGTTTGTGTGTCCACTGGGCCAGCGGTAGGCCCCAGTCACTCAACCCAACACTAATCTGGGTATGGCCACAGAGGTAGCAGCTGGCTGTAGACGAGGATAGCACCACTGTCAGGTGACGGCAGATCCCGGGGTGACCCGTGACGTGCGGGCAGGCTTCCTGCAGTCAGGGGAAGGCCTTTGGAGCACGGGCTGAGCTTGCCCAGAGAGGAGGGGCTTCTGCCCCAAGACGTCACCAGCCGCGGTCCCAGGCTGTCAGCCTGCTCTGTGGATATTGGGCTTGCCAGCCTCATAGTCACGTGAGCCAGTTCCTTGAAGCAAAGCTCTTCGTATCCACTTCTCTATCATCTATCAATCTATCATCTCTATCCATCTATCCATCCATCTTGTTTCTGTCTCTCCAGAGCCCTGACTGATAGACACACTGTGTAAGTGACCTCTTTGCTCGCACAGTGGTCCCAGCAGTGGCCTGGAGAAGCCAATCCAGATGGCACGTGAGTGATGGAGATTCCTTGGACGATGAGTCCTTCTCTCCAGGATTGCAGGTAGCACATGCTGTGATGCGTGAATCAACATGAAGCACCAACAGTCTGGAGAACAGGCGGAAACAGAGCAGCCACAAGAGGACCAAAGCCTCTCTACTGACCTGCGCCACCCAGACGTGATCCTCACCCCGATCGAAGGTGCTTTCCTGCTCAATATGTCCTTTCTGATGGGCGAGGCCCATGAGGTGGTGAAGAATTCTCTCCTTGACCCCTTACGTCACCGGCTTTGCAGGGCAGGCACCTGCCGGCCATCTACTTGATCAGCAGTGTGACAGGTGACGCTTCATCCGAAACCAGAGGATGTTTTCTTTGGACCATAGTTGCAGTGGGCAGTTTAGGTACCCGGCCCCTTGCAGGGACTGGCCCCATCACAGCTGTCTGAACAGGGGCACTGCTGCTCTTGGGACAGATTGCCCCTGCCGGGCTGGGCGGGTCGCACACCGGGGGGGGGGGGGGG
>NW_006775534.1:1315219-1318940 GCF_000442215.2 Lipotes vexillifer
CTGGGCGCTCACATCACTTTTGGGAACAAGCCGCTACTGTCAGGCATCCAGACACCGCACGGCTTCTGTGAGATCTTTTGAGTCTGTTCCATTTAGGGTTTCACCCGTTGTGTCCAGGAAAGCGAGATGAGAAAGAGGAAAAGGGAGGGAGAGACACGGGTCCACGCAGCCCATTGGCTGGGGCAGTCGGTCCCTCTGGGTCACAGAGCTGTACGTCAGGTTAGAGACAGAGCACCGGCCACGCTGAGGACAGAGGCACGACGCCATCAAGGATAATTTTGCTGAATTCTCATCTCTACGTGGGAAGATGTTTGTGAGCGTCTGCTGCCGTGGGAATCGGGGTCCTTCTCTCCTGGAAGCAAAGGGACCCAGTCCCCACCCTCTGAAGGGCTGCACGTCTCCTGTTCGGTGACGTGAAAATACATCCTTCTGGAAGCATCACAGGCATGAAACAAAGTACCTGGCAGAAGCAACTAGAAGGTTTCTCCCAGTGTCCTCCTGCTGTTCTAGAATAGAACTCAGAGGACGTGCTGTCTGTGCTGTCGCAGCGAACGGGAGAGGGTCTGATCCCCACTTGTTTGGTGACTCAGGTGTCCGCTCCCTGGCGAGTCTTCTGGAGCCTTCTTTCCACACATGCAGCAGCTGTCCGGGGCCTGGAAACCCGACTGACTCAGGGCCCAGGGGCACCGTTTCGGTCCACAGAAGGATGCAACGCTCCACGCTCAATACGACACAATAAAAACCCTTTCATTTCTTCTCTGAAACTGTCCCTTTGCCTTTTTTTTAAAGAGAGAAAATGGAAGTAATTAGTCCCTATTATGTCCAGTTGCCTTCTTAACAGCAGGAACTCACCTGAGCTCACATTCTTTTTCAATATGATGGGAACAGTGCAAAACAGGGCCCCATTTAAATACTGATCATTTACAAAGGAACAGTTTATACCAAGACAGTTATACATTTTAATTACATCGCATAGATACGGTGGAGTAGCTTATATAAGACACATTTTATTTATTCAAAAGAATTCACAGGGATGACATTTCTGGAGAATAACCACAACCTGCTCTCAAATTGTATTTTCTCGACCTTTCAGTACATTGTACACTTAAAACGCTGTTAATAGAACAAAGAAAAGAAGAGAACCTCTACCTTCTTTTGTCGGAGAGAGTTTCTCAATAAGAAAATCTGTAAGCATGGACACGGCTCTATCCTCAGTACCCAAGGCCAGACATTTTGCAGGAAAAGTTCTAATATTCAAGTGTGCGTTTTAATATTTATTATTTTTGAACAGAAATTAAAGGTAATTTGAATATGTTTGCCTGAGGTTGTTCCTGAGTTTGTGCATTAGTCTAAACTGAAGTTTACTTTGAGTTAAATTTGTGTCTTTATGTCACCTTAATAATTTCTAAAACCTAAATATTAGGCTAGTAAGAAATTTTCAGTTTCCAAGCATAATTATTGCCCTTTAGCTAAAATATATAAAAAGTGGTATTTCCTTAAATGAGGAAAGTATGAAGTTTTATCATGAAAATTACTTTTACATTTTACCTTTTAATGAAAAAGCAACTAACGGAGCAGAAAAATCTCAAATCTTCCTCTCATCCATAAACCTCTCTTTACATATTTTTCTGACTGCCCATTTCAGTGCTTTCCACATAGAAGTCTCCATAACATTTCTGAGTAAACTTTAGTCTTAGAATAATTCTAGATTGATGGAAAAAAGTGTATGTGAAGGTAGTTCATAGAGTTCCCATACACGTCACACATGTTTCCCCTATTGGTAGTGTTATATGTTAGTGTAACAACAAATGAGGCAATATCGATACATGGTTATTAACTAAAGTCCATGCTTTAGTCACATTTCCTCAGTTTTTACCTAGTGTCCCTTTTCAGTTCCAGGATCCCATCCAGGACATCACAATATATTTAGTTATCATGTTTCCTTAGGCTCCTTGAGGCGGTGACATTTTCTCATATTGTCCTTATTTTTGGTGACCTTGAGAGTTTTGAGAACAGTGGTCAAGCATTTTGTAGTATATCCCTCAATTTGAGTTTGTCTGATGTTTTTCCTCATGATTAGACTGGGGTTGTGGGTTTTGGGAGGAAGACCAGCAAAGCAAAGTTCCCTTCTCATCAGATCCTATTTACATGACCTATCACTGCCAATGTGGGCCTTGATTTGCACCTGAGTGCTTTTTTGGTGCTGTTATAAATGGTGTTTTAGCGTTCTGACTTCCAGGTGCTTTTTGCTTGTTTATGTGACAGACTCGACTTTACCATGTTAATCTGGCAGCTTTCTACCTTGCTATTCTTGTTTACTTGTTCTAAGAGTTTTGCTTTGATTTTGCATCTTTGGGATTTTCTACATAGACATGCGTGCCATCTGCAAAGACAGCTTTGTTTCTTCCTTCCCAATACATGCCTTTTATTTCTCTGTCTTGTCTTATTGCACTGACCAGGACTTCCACTGTGATGTTGAACAGCTGTGGTGAGAGAGGACATCCTTACCTTCGGCCCAGTCTTAGGGGGAAATCATTACGAATTGTCTTAACTGTGGGTTTTTGGTTCCTGTTTCTTTACTAAGTTGAGGAAATTCCCCTCCTGTCCTTGTTTTCTAAGAGTTTTTATCGTGAATGTGTGTTGGATTTTGTCAGGTGCTTTTTCTGCTTTAACTGATATGATCATATGAGCTAATCTTGCATCCTACCATGAAACATTATTTGTTATCAGACCCTGCAATGACAGCTTTGAATTCACTTGCCAGTCTATAGCCAAGTAGACTTTTTAAAAAGTCTTGGCACCAAATGTAGTTTAATTTGGATGCCAGTTCTATTTAGGCTGGATCTATTCTAAAGCTATATTTCTGTTACCAGCTGGAGTTTGGCCAGCTGGAATTCTCCTAGCTGGCACTTTCCAAAGTACACCTCAATGAAAATTTTGCCTCAGTGACATTCTCTATGTGCATATACCAGTGAACAGCAGATGATTAAATTATAGCCAATTTACTTTGCTGGCATCACATCTCTGGTGATACATAGCTTTATATCTATGGTGCTACACCAGTTATGGAACTTAACATCTATGATGTTACATTTCTTTGAAAAATTGTCATCCATCTACATTATGTGTGATAATTCACCATAATTTTTGATTAATCAAATGAATTTCATTTCCCACAAATAGCAAAAAAAATATATAGCAACTTCATCAGTATGTTAAGTATCTTCTTACCTTTCCTACTATTTTCGCTGCTTTCTTTTGTCCCCTGCAAACAACATCTGTTCACTGCATTTTTGGTGTTTCTTACAAATGGAAATGAATAATTCAGCTTGACAGTACAGTAGTCAAATGACACCTTTAGGCACTATTTACACCCAGTAAATAATTCCTTTGGCAAGGTAGATGGTGGAGACAAAACAGCGACTCCATGGGTCCAAACATGACTTATAGGTTTCCTATCAGACTAGATCCTAAGGCTAAATTTGACACATGGAAGGAAAGAGCCTGATTAGTTCTATAGACCTTACTTCAGTTCTCAGGAATTTGAGCAGTGATCTGATTGTTTCGTGAAATATAGACTTATTGGTGACAGCCACGTGCTTGTCTGTTCTTTTTAATTCCTGGGAACATTGTAAAAGAAAATATATTAAAACAGCTCCTGGGCTTCCCTGGTGGCGCAGTGGTTGGGAGTCCGCCTGCCGATGCAGGGGACGCGGGTTCG
>NW_006775534.1:1319115-1376715 GCF_000442215.2 Lipotes vexillifer
AGCGGCTGGGCCCGTGAGCCATGGCCGCTGAGCCTGCGCGTCCGGAGCCTGTGCTCCGCAACGGGAGACGCCACAACGGTGAGAGGCCCCCGGAACGCAAAAAAAAAAAAAAAAAAAAACAGCTCTTAACAGAGAAATCTTTAAAAAATATTACTGGAGTTGTTAACACGCAAAGAGTCCTGTAGGGAACTTACAGCAGGGGCACATCAAGCAATGACTCAGCAGGGGCACATCAGGCAATGACTCAGCAGGGGCACATCAGGCAATGACTCAGTTTTCCACCCTTCTCCAGTCGTTCTCTCACGTTGCTTTCCCTCCCAGAGGGAGGGACCCATGGAGGCAATAAACGCTGTTGACTGATTTCTGGCTCATCCTGTACTTTTGCTTGAAAGTAGAATTTTGAGTAAGTCTCTACAAATACCTACGCAGTTTCTAAGTGTATATTTACAGTGTTAATAAACCACTGAAGGGAAGAACTGACGATAAATACCTGTGAATACTCTAATTTTAAATGAAATGAACTCCAGTCTTTCTGGCATAATTCAAATTTCCTGAAAGAATAAAACCAGCTTCCAAAGGTGCTGAAGGAAACTTTGAGAACAGTGGATCAGAGAATTTGGTCATTCTCACCTGCCCTCTCAAAGTTTTGGATTTAATGTCAAAGTCAAATAAAAAATTTTTAAAAAGATTGATGTAGATTCAACAAGATGTCAAGTCTTTTCAACTAAAAACATTAAATACACATTGAAAACAGAAAATGCGATCTATTATCACCAAGTTTTTGAAAAACAAACAACATTTAAACATTTTTGTTCTTATAGTTCTTGTGTCTCTAACGATCAGTGAAAACTTGGTCGGGGGTGGCCGTAGCATCTCAGGATCAACACAGTTACTTTGTGATTCGTCCTGATAAGTGTGGAGAGAAGGAATCCACAGTGTGCCGAATGACTGGTCTGTGCTGGGAGCTTTGGTGTGTGTGTGTGTGTGTGTGTGTGTGTGTGTGTGTGTGTGTGTGGTCTCATGTAATCCTCTTAGTGCTGACAAGTAAAGAAACCAACTTTCCGAGAGGTTTAGTAACAAGCTTATGTGTGTCTGACTCCAAAGCCTCTGAATTCCACACTCCTGGTGAAGCTTGGATGGTCTGTGCTCTGCAGTGTGGTCCAAAGGACAGCAGGACCTCAGGGGTTGGGCACTGGCTGAACACACCAGCCACACCAAGTAGAGTGAGCATCAGAATGGTGTACTAGGTTTCAACAGAAACTACAGTTTCGAAGTTCAAATTGGAAATAAAATTCCAAGAGTTTAGGGAGAAAAAGGTTGGAAAAAATATGTCTATGGATATATTCTGTGATAACTTTTTTTGTCAGGAAGCTAAGAGGAGAAACAGTGTATGTGCTTTAATGGAGATGGGAAAGCACTTTGGGACAAGAATCCATGAACCAAGGGTTCAGCTTAGTAACTGGTCTCCCTGCCCCAGTCATTCCCACTCAGACCCACCAGGACATTGACCCAAAGGTTTAAGACTCCTTCCCAGTTCTCCCCCACCCCCTTCTTCCCTGTTCCCAAAGGATAAAGTCAGAAAGTCCTTTTACCGAGAACGCAACGTCCCAGCCCCCTCCGTCCGGGCGCCTTTTCCAGCTTCTCCCCTGTACCTCTCACACCAGCACATCTGAGATCTTTGTGGAGTCACAGCACACGTTCTTAATCACCTCTCTTTCTCTATGCCTCTATACGTGTGCCTCCTTGCGTTTCTCCAAGCAACACTAACCCACCCTTCAAATGGCGTCCAGTCACTCCCTACCCAGGACCGTCCTTGGTTTCCCAGGCGCACGGGGGACTTTCTACTGTGCCCCCTGCCCCCACTGTGTGTCCCTCCAGGACTGTAAACTCCCTGAGAGTAATGACACTTACGTACCCCTTCACACAGCTTGACGCTGGTGTAGGGAGTTCCAGAGAAATTGTGTGAGGCCGTGAGTGACTGTCCCTCTGGGCTTGGAGCCAAGAGCAGGGATAATAGGACTTATCTGGTGGGGGAGGAAGAACTTTTGCTTCCTCTCAAACGGATGGGAAAGAAGAGCCATTCATTCTAGAGAGAAGCGTCCCCCATGAGCCTCAATGACTTCCTATGATACTGAAAGTCACCATATGCACTTAGCATCAGTGCCTTGTATAAGGAAAACGGTGTAAGTGTGCGTGACTGCTTGGTGAGAAGCCCCAAATCTCAGTGACATGGGGAACTTGACGGGTGATGCTGGCTTTCCCTGGGATAGAATACCTGCCCCCTGTGTGTTCATGACCTTCAGAACGAGTGGCAATCCTGGTCGAGAGGGTCAGCAGTGCTCTAGGTTGGGCTGGGTCTTCCAGAGCCAGGGATGGGAAGTGGGGTGGATCTGACTTGTGCCTAAGGGGTGGGGAAAATGAAGACTTTGAATTTGTATCTAGGGGTTAAATGCGGTCAAGAACCATGAAGAAAGAGCCACAGAAAGTCACCAGGACCCTGCAGTGAGGCAAAGCCCGGGTCCAAGGCAAACTAAGGCTGGGTTCAGCAGAGGGAGGGGCTGGGGCCCAGTAGAGGCTGGAGGTGACACTTGAACGAACTCCATGAAGGTCAGGGGTGCAGTCACACCCCGTGTGTGTGGGGAGGCAGATGCCTTCAGACCAAGCCCTTAGCGTTGGCAGAGCTGGGACGGGGCTCCAGGGCTGCTGCAAAGGCCAGGGGTCCACTGTGTGCTGCCCGCCACCTCTGCACCACACTGATTGCGGGTCTATTGCAGGCTTTCTGACCCTAGCTTCCCCTTGTCTTCATTTCTGTGTGACCTCGGGAGAGCGGAAACCATCACAGTGATTTCATCTCCTTGGGTCTAACTCACTGAACCATAATTGCAGACCTGGTTTACTTCGATGTGCAGGGGGCCTCCCTTCTTAACTTGCTGGCATTTACTTGTCCCTTCTTTACTGCAGTGGGAACTGACTGTGTGTAGATCAGGAGAGGCTCACGTCCTGCCGCGTCGAGTTGACTTTAATGCCCCAGGTCAGCAGCAAGTTTGGAAATACCATTGAGCCAAACTTTCTAGAGTCCAGTTCAACGTTCTCCCCAAAGGATTGGGAATGAAATTAACAGAATTATAGCTGATCCCTGAAAGGGAAAGGCGCAACTCAGAAAATAAAGCCAACTGTTAGCAGTTGCCATAACACTTGAAAATCATCTCAGAGGGGAAACTCCAGGCTTCCTCGCTTCATGCAACATAGCGCTGGGATTTCTTCCTTTCGTAGGTGCATCAGCCTCTTCATAAAACACCAGGGACTGTTAAACCAGAGGCTGTGGCTTTATCGACCTTTTCGTATCCATAAATGTGTTGCAGTCATCTTCTCTGCAATACCTGCATTTTTCTAAGTTTAGTGAGTACAGATTCACATTTATTGCTCTTAGCTATTGGAGAATTAGAAAATTAGGGCTCAATTTCATAAATATATTTTTTGATGAATACGATTATTTCTTAGGCAAGTGGTCAACGTGAAAAGGAGGGGTAGGGCTTCCCTGGTGGCGCAGTGGTTGAGAGTCCGCCTGCTGATGCAGGGGATGCGGGTTCGTGCCCCGGTCCGGGAAGATCCCACATGCCGCGGAGCGGCTGGGCCCGTGAGCCATGGCCACTGGGCCTGCGCGTCTGGAGCCTGTGCTCTGCAGCGGGAGAGGCCACGACGGTGAGAGGCCCGCGTACCGCAAACAAACAAACAAAAAAAACAAACAAAAAAACCTGAGGCCAGTGTGTGTTTATTGACACAGGAATACCTGCACCATATATTGCTGAATGAACAAGTCAGGTGTAGAACATCCATTCTGTATGTGTGTAGGTTGTGTATCAATGTATCTGAGCATCTGTCCATGTATCTATCAATCATCTCTCTATCTATCATCTATCTCCTACATATTACATGCAAATAAAAAAAAATCTGAAGACTATACAACAAAATGCTCAAAATGGTAACAGTATATACCTCTGGTGACACAAAAATCATTTTTAATAACTTTTCCACGGCTTGGCCTTTTACCCGGTTCGTTTGTAAATAAGCAACGATGATGATTTCGTTCAGGATTTTTTCCTGTTTCCTCAGAAGTCCGAGGCCACCCTTGTCTCATGCCCCTGCTCCTGCCTCAGGGTCCACCACTGTGCCCTTCACAGCCCAACCTGGCCCAGGCACCCGTCCAGAAACGTCTGTGTCGTTGACCAAGTCTGCTGGTTATAGCACAATGGGGAAGAGCCAGAGGGGACAAATCACCCATCTGTACTGTTTAGACTTTCCCAGCAAGAACCCATGATCCAATGAAGGTATGGAGGTGGCACTAGGAGCACATTTGTAAAAACACATGTGTTGCACAGATTTACGTCACTTAGTTTTAACTCGGCACAGCGTGATGGCATAATGAATATTATAACATATTGCGAGGAGTACATACAGCCATATGTTCATATCCAGAGAATGACGACGCGAACCTAAGTGTGCAAAGAACGGCCCCAGCAGAGACAGCTCAGATGAGAAGCAGCCACACCTGGGGCCTCGTCCCAGCCCTGACAACGGTCCAGTTGCTCACCCCCCGTCCAGCTTTCCTGGCCCCTGGTACACAACAGCTCTGGTCAAGGATCCTGCGGCTCAGCTTTGGAGGGAACTGAGGAGCCCCAGGAGCTGAACGGGTAAATCATCTGTTACTCAGTGTCCTGAGCCCAGAGGAAATAGCACTTCTTGGAAACATGAAGCTTGTTTTCCAACATAAACCCTGGAAGTCCTCTGCTCCATGTTATACAAATAAGAAGCTTCACTGCCAAAGAGAGGACAAGGAAGGATGTTGAAAAGGGGTAGTTTGTTGTCAAGCCTTCAAAGATTTCCTCTAAGTTGAACGGAGCTGCCAATTCCTTTGCTGTGACGGGTCTCCCACCACCTCCATCTCCCCCTCTCCTCATATTTAATTTAGCAAAACTCTCCAGCAGAACCATTCTTTGCTTGGCTTTGCAGAAAATCGAGGAAGCCACTGTCTGTTGCTAGACGGTGCTCGGCTCACTAATAATAGACGGTCACCTTTCACATCACCTGACCTTATTTTACTTACGTTTTATCTTCTGGAAACAATTCTTTTTAGATTAGCAGTCACTCAGATGAACAATCACAAGCTCACAGTGCAGTTTATCAAACTTGGAAAAGGCTTCCACATGAACAGACTTGTTTTTGTAGAGCCAGACTCAATTTAGAGAAGCACCTTCCCTGCCCGCACCCCCACCCCCCCCGCCCGTGAACTTGGGTCATCTGGTCCTGGCTCCTGTCGGGACCACCAGGAACGTGCTGGGCAGCCCAGGCTGATCTTGGGACCCTGCCTGCAAGCTGGGCTGTTGGGATTAAGGATCTTTCTGGTGTTTCTAGGTATAAACTCCTTGAGTAATACAAAAAAAGCCCCATCTTGTCCTGTAACTTCTGTGTGGTTCTCCATCTCAGTAAATCACAGAGTTTTGGTTCCCATGATAATTGCTTCATTGACCTGTGAAAAGTTTTGAAGGAAACTTGGCATTTGTATCTGAAGTGGATATATCAGATCTAGGCTAAACTTTTAGATTTTCCAGCTGTCTAGTGTTAAAAACCAATTTCTAAAAAAAAAAAAATTAAGAGTTAACAGTATTATTTCAGAGCTCAGCGTCAAAATAAGGAAACAAAAACGTTTCCAAGTCCTGCCACATGGAGTTTTCATTTGGAAGTGAAGCAGCCAGTATCTGCACTTTTAGAGAAAAACCTCTAGCGTTTGTGTTTTGACATATTCATTTTTACGCTTTTTCAAACTTTCTTCTTCTTGCTTTGGAAGCCGACCAGTGGCTCCCTTAGTGGTGCCAGGGCAGGGGACCTGGGACAGCTGATCCCATCTCAGAGGACACCATCATCTGAGCCTGAAGAATTTTAGGGTGAGAAGCCACTGGACTGGCTCTTTTTTTTTTTTGCTGTACGCGGGCCTCTCACTGCTGTGGCCTCTCCCGTTGCGGAGCACAGGCTCCGGACGCGCAGGCCCAGCGGCCATGGCTCACGGGCCCAGCTGCTCCGCGGCATGTGGGATCTTCCCGGACCGGGGCATGAACCCGCGTCCCCTGCATCGGCAGGCAGACTCTCAACCACTGCGCCACCAGGGAAGCCCTATTCTGTTAGTTATTTTCAACTGCTTTTGCCTTTAAAATCCGTTATTTCAATGTACATTAAATCCCTAAGTCTAGCCAGCTTTTCAGCTGTAATTTTCTGTCTTTTGCTCTTGTTCCTGGGAGAAATCCTTGTTCTCATCTCATACTTTGTTGACCTGACATCCTGCAACGCTTCGCCAGCGGATAACCGACCCTATTGCTTCCACGTGGGTTTTCCTTCCCAAAGAGTCTCTCCAAATTTCAAATGGTTCTTTCTTCTTGACTTCCCTATTTTTAGATGAGTGAACACCGATCTTACTGAGAAAATTATTTTAAAAAGGGCTCTGGGGCTTATTATGCGAAAAGAATTTGAAAAAGAATAGACACATGTATATGTATGACTGAATCACTTTGCTGTATACCTGAAACTAACACAACATTGTTAATCAACGATACTCCAGTATAAAATTTAAAAAGTTAAAACAAATGCTTGGGCCACAATTCCCTGTGCTATACAATATATCCTTGTTGCTTTTTAAATGGAGTGTAATCTGTAAACATAATCTATGAATCACTATGCTGTATACCTGAAATTAATATAATATTGAAAATCAACTCTACTTGAATTAAAAAATGCTTGGGCTAATTAAAAAAAAGAGTTTACTAAAAACCACTTTTCAGTCCATTGGGTGGTCTCCTTTCACTGTGAAGTCAGTGGTGGCCCACAGCTCAGCTCCGCACTTCTAGCCTCAGATTTTCAAATTTTTTAATAGTTTGGGATTTACATTTTAAATCAAATTTTGTTTTATCATATAAAATATTCACTCAGTTCGAAAGTAATATTGATAATTCAAAGTACAGCTCCTCGACCAAGCCAGGGTTAGGGGTGCTGACCCTCACAGCCCAAAATCCGCATATAAACTTGGGGTTGGCCCTCTGTGTCTATGGCTCTGCATCTGCAGATTCAACCAAGTGCGGGCCGTGTACACATTCACATTCACTGGGAAAAAAACACATAGAAGTGGGCCCACACAGTTCAAACCCATTGTGTTCAAGAGTCTGCTGTATATCCCCCTACTATTTCTATTTTGTGGTCCATTCTTCCATTTTTGTTTTATGAATAAAAGTATTTATTAACATATACCTGTTTTCTTAGACAAATGATAATACACTATATACACTTTTTCCATTTTTGTGGAAACTAAGTGTGTTCTTTCAATTTTGGCTAAACATGTGAAATAATTTGCATAATGATGACATAATATTATTGAGAATATTTGATTAAATCAATAATTGTTCTTATTTCTTTATGAATACGGACTGAAATGGATCAGTAGTTTGTCTCATTAAGTTCTAACAAAGCTAAGATAGATATTGTGTCTTGGTGACACAATTTGCATTTATATTTACTCTGAAATTGAGCTTTCCAGAGTCAACATTTAAATTTTGATTTAAAAACTGAAAAAGATTGTTTTATCAACCACATCTCATTCTGTTAACATGAAGCAGGGACTGTAATCAGTGTTTGGAGCTCTGAGTTTTTAAAATTATGTGTTCGACTTTGGAATCTTTTTTCTGTTTTTTTTTTTTTTTTTTTTTAAATCAGCATACAGTTTAGTAAATAAATATACAGAGGATGCATGAATCAGTTCATGACAGTAAAGGGACTTTCAACAAGGCCAATGACAGGTTGTTAATTCACGTCCTGCGCTCTTCGGGAAGTTGTCCAATGAGATGCGTGTTACGATTAAGACTCTGATGCACTTGGTGCTCAAATGAGGCTTCAGCACCGAACAGCGTCACCCTTGCAGCAGTTAGCTGATCCATCACGAAGGAGAAGAAACATCTCTGAGACCTTGTTGGTGAACATATGGCAGGCTCTGATTCCCTCACTAAATCAGATGGTATTACTAGAAGTGGGTCATTATGCACACATCGTAATCTATCGTTAAGCCCAACAAAGTAATATTTAGCTAGTGCTTTAATTGTGCTACTGGGATTTATCTGTGCTTTTCAAAGAAAAAAAAAAAAAGACAAGCAGAAGGAAATAGGGGGAAGCAGGGAATTTTCCATTTTGATGAGAGAGAGAGAGATAGTCATTCCTGACAAACGACTCTGAGCAGTCACTCAGCCCAATGAGGGTGGAATCCCAGTGTTGCTGGGTTACCGCCTGCAGGAATATCTGTTCGGAAGGGGTGCCTTCGCAGCCCCCATTGCAGTTTCCGTACATCAGGTTACACAGCGAAGCGTGACTCGCGTCAGCTGAATGGGGTTGGAGTCTATACCAGCTTTTCTATTGAAAATAGATGCATTCAACGTATATTCCAGTCAGTCGTTCATTTCTTGAGACCTTTTCCTATAAGCACTCTTTTCTTCCAATAGTTTGTCAGTCATCCATTCCTCATTATTTGTAGCTGGGAATAAAGTCATTACAAATTTGTAGACTATGGTGACACGTTGTGCTCTGCATTGGTAGCCATCACCTCATGCTTACCCCTGCCTACTTTAGGATTCCTTCCCCCACACTGGAAGGCCAACGGTGTTGTAAAAATAACAAGCTTCTTAGACTGAACAATCCTATGCTTTTCTTTGGAATTAGCCTGCATCAGATATTATCACCTGCTCCCTGGAAACTGGTACCAAGTTGTCACCCGCCTTGGGCTAGCGGGGGTGGGGGGCCAGGAGTGGTTACCATCTCTCAGGTATCTTTCAGGTACGGTGGGGCATGCTCTGCTGCCAGAGGGGCACAAGGAGAAGTCGTGACCTTCATGCTGGCAGACCCACTAGACAGGTTCCTTTGCAACGTGTTAGAAGTATGCACACCAATTCAGGCTCCGTCTCCAACAGCTGGAGATAAAGAACCCTGTTTTCTATTCTGTCTGGGTTAATAAAACAAGCAACTTAATAAATAGCATTTTGACAAACACAGTGAATCTCGCAGTGATGTGGAAGGACACCTGAGGAGGACACTGCATGACTGACACTTTGAGCTGAGCTAGATGCGACATCCTTTCTCCCACGGCCCAGCACCAACTCTGGTGCATGCCTGGGGTCCCTGGGTCAATCTCGTGACTCAGGCTGGTCACCTAGGGAGGTGCTGACCACCATGGGGAGGCCAGGTGAGTCCAGGACATGATCAGACTGCCTTGTTACAAGGCGCGCCCCAGATTGACAGAGGGGCACGCACACCCAGATACATCTGCTCAAATTTTCAAAGTCATATTTTAAAGAACCTTAAGTACATATACTATGCTGCTATCTTTTGAATATGTGATATGAAAAGAAAAGAAAAAAAGAGATAGCTGTGGAAAAAGTAGGAAGTGATTTACATTTGCCAGAGATTAAGGGTGGAGCAAAGGAAGAATGGAAGCTGGTCTGCTACCCAAGGCTACGGTAGAACCGGGTCTGTGCTGAGAAGAAACCAGACAAAACGTTAACGTCCTTTATGAAGGGAACACGCTCCACAGCGTAATCTAGACCCAGAATTTCACCTCCTCAGGATGCACTGGGATTGGTTCCTATGTTAACAGATCATTAATGACTCTAAGAGGGCTGGTAAGCACAGAAATATTTTCAGGGTAAGGGCTTCTCTAGTTTAGCTGGAAAATAGACATCAGGTTCTGATGACACAGATTATGGAATATTTCAAGAATTCTCAAAGCTCTGTCGAGAGGGTCTCTCTGCAGCTTACTTCTGTTTGGAAGGTTTTAGGAACATAAACTCAAGGAAATGAGATTGATGGCCTGTTGGATCCACCGTGCCTTAGCTTTGAGCAGGACGGGGATGTAGAAATGCACATAGGACCTTCCGCCTGGACTCCTGTGTGGTGAGAAGCGGGTGTTACATGCTGTTTGCCAACGGGCTCATCATTAGTGATGTGCTCTGTTATGATTACCTCGGGATTTTTGTGTGGAGCAAAGGTGGACGCACCACAAGCCGTTCACTCACCTGGGACAGTTTCTCCGTGGTCCTCAGATAGTCATGGGAGCACCTCTCTGATGCCTGAAAGCTTTAACAGAGCATAATATGTACTAAGAGAAGAAACTTAGTCTCCAGTAAATGATATCATTCGCGATTTATCATTTTTAGGAAATCTCCAGCTCTCCTGAAACCTTTCTCACAGTTCTTTCTTAAATTCAAACCACATTAGTTTATATTTGAGAGTTTCCGAAGTTTCATTTATTGTCACCAGCTATGGAACAGGTTCTAATCTTGGTGATTTATATGTGTTATTTCATTTAACCCCGAGAACAATCCTGAGAAGTGGGTATTAGGTATGTCTTGATATATGGGGAGTTAGGTTAAGATTTAATTGAGAATTAAACCTACATTTTTAACTCTGCTACTCCTAGAAATAAATTTGAAATAGGCATATAATCCTATTCATATTACATTTCTTATTATTCATCTTACTTCTTCTTGGAAATCTGTTTCAGTTTTCCCATCCATTTCCAGAGAATACAGGCTTTATTTATTGATATATTTCTAAACTTTTGCAATTTCTGTCTGTTCAGTAACACAACTCTCTTCGAAGAATTCAGCCCTGTAAAAGGCTACCCATTTTCCCCCAGGAAATCCCCCAAGAAAATAGCTTTTCACTTGCTTTGGGACGCAGCCAAACTTTGGTTGATTTTTTTTTTTTTTTTTTTTTTTTTTTAAACCAAGTTTGAAGTTTAAAGAAAAGGAAAAAAAGAAAGGCTAAAACCATCTCTCTTCGTTGCTAAACCTCTTATGTGTCAAGATGAGCATATTTTCCAGAAGGTGACTTGATGATTCTAGTTTAATCTATACTTAATTAAGAGGAATAGATCCTCATTTTCTCCTTCTGAGCAATCACAGCCTGCTTCCCAGGCTGCCCGGGCGCGGAGTTAGGACCTGTCAACCTGCTCCCGACTCAAGTCACCGTCACTGTGCAGGCGGAGGCGTGGCGGATACTTGCTAAATTGCATTCTGCGCTCCTGTGCCTCTCTGCACTTGCACAGTTGGGCTGAAGAAACATCCACATTTACCAAAGTCATCTCCTCCAAAAGGAAATCTTGCAGTGACGTGTTAATAGCACTGTTTTATATGGCACAGCAAATTTAGCCCATCCCTAGAAGCACAGCAAATTTTGATGTATTCTGCTTCTCCTACATGATGCTTATCGGCTTGGTGTTTAATTTGCAGCTTGTTAGCCGTTACTCATGCTGTTTGCCAATTTCTCTTCTGTGTTTCACACCATTGTCAAATTAACTTTTTACTGGAATATGCCTGGAAAAGGTAGGTGCAGCTCAAAATAAACTGGTTTATCATTTGAATTCCTCTTTGCCTGAGTAGTTTCCAGAACTTTGGCATTTTATAGACTGTAAGTCAAATTAATGTGTAGGGAGATTTACTGCCGCAGCTGTGAAGCAGGCTTCCCTATCGATCTATCATCTATCTATCATCTATCTATTATCTATCTATCTATGATCTCTATCATCTACTTAATCTTTGTATATACATACACATACTTAAACACACAGATAGTAATTGACAGAAAGGGTCTTCTATGCTTCAGAGCAATAATTAATTATCCAAATATCCTTTTATTTTAGCAGGGAAGAGAAAGTGAGAGGCAAGGACAAAGTAGATGTCATGATTCTATTTAATTTTAAACTAATATTAGATCTTGGTCAAAGGGTACAAACTTTTAGTTATGATTCAGTTCTGGAAATATAATGTCAGCAAGGTGATTGTAGTTAATAATAATGTATAGTGTACTTGAAATTTGCTAAGAAATGTTCTCACAACACACACACACACAAATGGTAACTATGTGAGGTGATGAATGTGTTAATTCATTGTGGTAATCATTTCAGAATGTATACACAAAACATCATGTTGTACACATAAATATGCATAATTTTTTATTTGTCAATTATATCTCAGTAAAGCTGGAAAAAAGAAGATAAAAACTGTGTGAAACTATGTTGTTTGAAAAGTTCCTTTAGTGGCAAAATTAAAATGTATAGACCTCATCCAAAGTTAAGCATTTTTTTAACTTACTGGTCTCTAAGTTCAGAGATGGTAACCACACAGATATTTCGCATTTTTTAGAGAAGCTGCTAAATGTGTGTGCATTCGTGTGTTTTGTGTGTGTATTTATGTGTGTTTGCATGTGCATCTGGTGTGTGTGTTTGGTGGTGCGTGTGTGTGTGTGTGTGTGTGTGGCTGGAGGGGCTGGTGGTGGCAGCGGAAAGGAAGGAAGTGGAGTGCGGGGGGGATTTGCACACGTCACCCTGAACGTCTACACTGTAGCTGCTGCCCAACTGCAGACATTCTGAGTGGAGTGTATGAATGCGCACAGCGGGTGATCAGGAGGGGCCTCAGCCTGGTGATTTCGAGGGAGGTGGGCACCTGGCGGGCAGGCTGACGGACTCCACTCTCAGCTGATCCCTGGACGGGACCCGCTCAGGTCATGCCACCCGCTCTGTGAAGCGAAGGTGTTCGTGCTCCCTCATCTTCTCTCGTTCCTCTCTGGGACTCTCTGAAAATTTGTGAACAAACAAGGGATTCCTATTTTTCTAGCTTTTCTTCCAGATGAAAACAACAGGGCAGCGGCTGGCTGCATTGGCCTCCTGGTGTTGCCACCTGCTGTGGCTCTAGAAGACCATTCTGGGCTGCCTGGGGCTCCCTTTTCCCAGAGGAGTGGCCTTCTTTATTGGACTTGAGGGTTGTGTGAGAATGACTTGCTGGGTTTTAATGCTGCAGAGACAGATGGTCAGAGGCAGCCCAGAGTAGAGGGAAAGGAAAAATAGCTGTGTGTTCAGGTGTCACAACAGTGACAACTCTTAGGGATAGCAGTTCTTCTTGGTGGGCTTTGTAAAACTTAAAGATACTCTTCAGAGTTGCATAGCTACCTGCATCTCTGTGTCCATATCCACATGTTTATCTACATCTCTACCTCTATCACCTGAGCTTATGTCTACATATATCTGTACCATCCATATCAGCTACACCTGTATGTACATCAATCATGTGTGTATCTGTGTCATCTATACATATGTCCATATCATCTATGCATCTTATCTATATGAATACTTCTGTATCTATATCTGAATCATCTATACATATAGCTACAACTATACTTACACCCATACCCATATCCGTACATACATATATTTTTCAGACAGGAGTGTGATTTTATTTCCACTCTTAATTATAAACTTCAGTTGACAACAACACAAGAGACTGTGCAGGTCAACTTTTTATTAAAAAAAACCCCCAGAATATGCGCAGTGCATGCCGCGATTGCCTCTAAACTAATGCAACAAGCAATGACTAAAGCTGCAGAGAGGTTCAGTCTTTACATTCAGCAATTGTGAATCCACTCTTACATGATTTTTGGAACTTGTTAATGGAAAATATTGCCAGGAAACCCTGCTAAATGTTGTTACTGAATGGGCAATTCACCGAATAGGCCAATACAGCAAAAACACCTATTTGAGGGTTGCAATGGCCAAAATTCGCCGAAAATCTGTATCTATGTCTGTATCTGTGTTTATTCATAGCATCTCTACCTACATCTACACATACATCTATACCCAAACCCAAACCTCCCTCCCCATCTCCATCTCCATCCCCAAACCCACCCCCACCCCGACCCGCATCCCCACCCCTACCTCCACCCACATCCCCATCTTCATCTCCATCTCCGTCTCTATCATGTGTACCCAGACCCTAACCCAAATCCAAACGTCCAACTCCATCCCCCTCCCCACCCACACCCCCACCTCCATCCTCATCTTGGTTCCCATCTTCATCTCCATCTCTGTCTCCATCATCTATTCCCATACCCTAACCCAAACCTAAACTCATACCCATATCCGTCTTCAGGCTCACCTGGGAGATATTTTGGGTCTATTTCCAGACCACCACAATAAAGTGAACATTGAAATAAAGTGAATCACACAATTTTTTTGGTTTTCCAGGGCATGTAAAAGTTATGTTTACACTATACTATGGTCTATTAAGTGTGTAATAGCTTTATGTCTGAAGAAAGAATGTACATGCCTTAATTAGAAATACTTTGTTACTAAAATATGCTAACCATCATCTGAGCCTTCGGTGAGTTTTAATCTTCGTGCAATAGTTAACATCAAAGTCACTGATCACAGATCCCCAGAACAATTATAATAATGGTGAGCAAGTGTGAACATTGCGAGAATTACCAAAATGTGACACAGAGATATGGAGTGACCAGATGCTGTTGGGAAAATGGCGCCGGTGGGCTTGCTGGACACAAGGTGGCCACAGACCTTCAGTTTGTAACAGATGCAGTATCTGCAAAGTGCAAAAGCAAATTGCAGTAAAATGAGGTGTGCCTGTGTATTCATCTCTAGCGACATCACTATGCACATCTACACCTATATCTGCACCTGCATCCACATCTGTATCTGTCTATGTCATCTCTCTTCATGTTCATGTCTAATCCTCTGCATCTATGCTGTATGGATGTCTATAAAACCAGCTTATGCTGGAACCAACAGGCATCCACTCAGCCTGAATTCTCTCTATCAGCGGCCACTGTGTTACAAGCTGGTTGCAATTAAGAAATCTATTAATAACCATGGGAGAATTTTACTCAGGTGCAGAGACAAATAAATTGAGGGTGAAATTAGATTATAGATGACAGATTAGGATGGGTAAGATATTTCTCTTTTTACCAAAGAGAAGGACATTAAATGAATACTTTGGGAACAGAGAAGCCCAATTCATTGAAAATTTCAGCCTCCATTTTTAGGGTGCCTCTATGACATCCCATAAGACGTTCACTATAGAATATTTCTTAGGCTTTCAGACACTGGAAGGACTGTTTCATGTGTTTTCTTTTCTGTATGGATTGAAATGCCAGACTAAATTTGATCATTCTTCGTTTGTTTTTTCCCTGACTTTGATATTTTAATTGAAACCTGTTATCTTCAACACATGAGATTTCAGAGATGACCAACCACTAAATTCAACAAAGCCCACTAATTGGTTATTTAAACTGAAAATTTCTTAAGGAACATTAGAACTGGCTCAGTCCAGTTTTGCATCCTCATCACAGCTTTATCCGTCCTTGACATGGAGAAACAACCGTAGCAGCATTCTCCCGGCATTCTAGAGCTTTCTGGAGACTGTCACCTCTTGCTTTCTGGTTTCCTCCCGCGGTCCTCCTGCAGGTGCAGTGTGCTCAGCCTGAAACCCACCTCTGGAGCCTCCGTCTGCTCCGTTTCTTTCCCTGCAGAAGCTCCCTCATTTTCTCCTGGTAAAGGGCAGATATTCCAGACAGGAGTTAACACTTACTAAGAAGCTTCTGTGTACCCAGCTCTTTGATCCTTGTCGACCATGTCATAGCTCCCGGGGACGTATTTTTCCCTGTTTGTTATAGCTGCTTTTCAGGCACATTCAGGGTGGTCCCCCTGGGAGGCTCTTTCCTGGGATGACTCAGCTCCCGGGAGAGTTGCTGCCCCGAACCTGAAGCTGGTGGGAGCCTCGGCCGGGAGCACTGACGGGGCAGCACCGGGCGTCCTCCAGCGCTCGCTTATTCTGGAGTCAAAAATGACTCTGATGTAGTTTTATCTGAGCAAAGGCATGTGCCTCTGATGGATTTAGACATTTCTACAGCTTTGAACCCACAGGAAATTCTCCAGCATTTACCGCTTTCCCTTTCCCTCACCCCAACACAGCCAGTCCAAGCCTGGCCATTCACCCCTCTGTCCCCAGCCACCTCCCTGTCCCCACAGCTATTTTATGTCCCAGGAAAGAGCCTCCCAGGGGGCCTGCCCACTGAATATGCCTGAAACGTGCCTCTAGCCCTGGGGTCTCTTGTCTGCTCCCCAGGCTGATCTCTCATACTTGTCCTTAAAATGTTTTTCTGTGAATAGGTAACTCATGGCTACGGTACAAATTTAAAGATGGAATGAAAATAAGTATTCCATCATGGCCCCCGGTGCCCTTTCACCTTCCCAAAGTCAAAACCTGTTAGCCCTCTTGTGTGTCCTTTGGGAGATATTCTGCGCCGCTACCAGCCTTGAATGGTTGCATTCATTCGTGATACATCTCCCTGTGATGCATTATTTAGACTGTTTCCCCGTCTTGTGCTGCTGGATAGCAAGACTACCTTGGAGATCTTCCTACACGTTCCCTGGAGTCATACACAAGTAGGTGACTGTAGGAAGCTCTTCTGCAGGTAGGATTGTCGGGTCCAAGAGCTTGTAGGTTTTAAATATTGAAACACATTCCAAAGTTTGATAGCTTTACTAGGTTACCTGTAGAGCTTCTATCGATAACCTCATTATTTGAGTGACTGATGACAGACCCTTATCCTCAAGTCTGACGTCTGAGTGTGAGCAAACGTCATGTGTTTGTCAATCTGAGAGATGAAAAACTGTATCCCCGTTGTTTTAGTTTGCATTTCTCATAATGAGTAAAGGTAGAGCGTCGTCCATGTGTTTGGGGGCTGTTTCTACCTCTTTCACATTTCCTGTTTTTTCACACATTCTGCCCATATTGCTATCATGTCATCGATCTTTCTCGTATTGATTCGTAGAAGCTCTTTAAATTAGGGGAAGCAGGGCTTTCTCTGTGATATATGTTGTAAACAGGCTGCCTGTTTATTTCCTTTTTTGCCTATTCGGTGGAGCTCTGCCATCGGAAAACTTCTATTTTTACACAGTTAAATTCATCATTCTGTTCTTTTACAGCCTCTGGATTTTTGTTTTTTTCAGGGAGGGGCTCTCCCTCGCTCAGTGATTAGGAACATTTTCCAGTATTTTCTTCTAGTATTCTATTTTGTTTTTATTTTGTGGTTAACACTTTATTCGATATGGAACTTATTCTGATGTCAGTAGAAAGGTAGGAATTAAACTTTGTTTTTTTCAGATTGCCTCTTGTCCCTGGAGCACTTATTGGACCATCCTTTTCTCCATGATATGAAATGACACCTTTATTCTATCCTAAATCCCTGATATAGGTATTTGAATCTATCTCTGGACTCCTTATTCTACCCCATTGATTTATCTGTCCACTCGGTTCAACTGCTGTGACACTGACATCATGGTATGTTTTGGCATCAGCTATGAATAGTCCCTCTAATCACTCTTTTTCTCACAGCAATATTATTGGTATTATTTTTATGGTTTTTCCCTTATGGGTGTTTTATCAGGATCTCATGGTATTTTAAAATAATTCAAGCAGAATTGATATCTTCACGATATGGACTTATATCTAAAAGTAAAGTGTGACTTTTAATACAGAAAACTTTTCTTTTGGAACACTCAGTTATTCCAAAGTTGTCTTTGTACGTATCCTGTAGGTACGTTGTTAACTTTATTTTTCCCATCATATTGCTCATCTGATCATTGATTCCATGTGGAATGGTCATGATCTGGTGTTTTACTTTTTACCTAGCTACCTTCCTGAATTATTTTATAATTCATAACGCTTTCAGGTGATTTTTTTGTATTTTCCAGATGTACGATCCTCTCACCTGCAAATGATGCATGCTGCTCCGTGGTCTTGGTTCTGTACCATCTGTACCACCAGGCCTTCCCCGTCTTATAGACACGCTTCAGTCAGCACCAAACTCTTGTAAACTCTTCCTTAACTTACTTCAATTCCATCTTTCCTTTCTTGTCATAATCAACACGTTTCTACTTTCTCAGCATCTTAGACTTCGCTGTTTGTACATTAATATAAATTAATTATATTAATTTATATCAATTATTTAGAGGTAATTACTATAAATACCTTAGAGCAGCTGACAGGAGTCAGGGACCACACTGGGCCAGAGGGACAGAAGGGAGAGGGCAGCATCCTCACCCCCTGTGAGCTCCTCCCATGGTCTCAAGTCCATGTACCATCTGCCTATCGAATGGCTGTTCTCTGCTGTCTCACAGTCTTCCACTTCTCTCCTTTTCCTTCCAATTCTCAACTTGACTTGTCACATTTGCTCACCCGGACTTGGCTCTCACCCCAGTGCAAGGCCTGTCCCATCGACTTTCCGGTAAAACTCCTTCTGCCCTGACCCCAGACCTATTGCCCACCAGCAGTTCCCCAGAAGCCCCACGGCATCTGCAGACCCTCTCCTTCCCTCCCTCAGTTCTCCTGCCCACTGCCCACCTGGCTGCCCAACCGGAAACAGGAAGTGCCTAAACCCTTCCCTTTCCAACATCCTACCTTTGACCTCCTATCAAGGCTACTCATTCCAATCCCAGCCGCTGTCGTCTCAGTGCTGATTTCATGCCAGGCTTTGCCTGGACGTTTTGTGTCCGGCCCAGTCGTGACAAACATCCCCACACAATACTTAGTGTTAAATTTACTTTACTTCACTGTTTCTTAATTATTTGCCTACAGAGCTGTGAGTTTTTCGAGCAAAGACTGTGGATTACAGTATCTGGCTTGTTCGTAAGTACTCAGTAAGTGTTTTATTATTAAATGAAAACGTTAGGTATTATTTTGCGGCCCGTCCTTGCAAAGCATAACTGAGAGCTCTGGATAGAACACAGTGCTACATCTGTTTCGCTTATTCACGTTGGATCTAATCCTCACGCTGTAATTTTCAGATTTCTTTCCCTCCTCTTCCGGAGCAGTGACTCGCTTTTGGTGGTGGGCATTCCATGTTCTACAACGGCAGTTAACCCTGTGCTCTCAGATCACTGTTGAGGACACAGAGTGACAACTCAGTGTCATCAGTTTCCAGTAACTCGTCGTGGACTCTTGGGGGGAAGATCTCAGGGAGAACCACCATGGTAATGACATTAATGAATACACTTAATTCTACAAATGTAAACTGAAACGTTCATGTATCCCAGACACTGTGGTAGGTGCTAAGGTTCTAATCACAATGACAGTCATGAAAGGTTCACATGAGCTTGGGCTTATGCTAAGTACTTGAAAGCTTAAACTCCTGTAATTCTCAAAATGACCCTCTGAGATAGGTACTTGTCTGGCATCAGTTTTCTGAGGATGACGCCCTGTTGCCGGGGTGCCCATTGCAGGGTGAGAGTGGAGGCTGTTGGCTCTCAGGGCTGTGTCCATCTTGCTGCAGAACCGCATCCATGGGCCGTGGATTCCATACTCTTGGGGGCCAGGGGCTGCTCCCAGATGGCAGGTCCCTGCTCTGTGCAGCTTACGCAGTCCTTGGAAGATTATGTGCCCTGTTACGTGCTCTGACCGTCTCCTCCACAGAAGTTCTCTGAAGCTGAAACCCATATCTGTCATTTTTATCATTGCAGCTCAGTTGTCTAGCAGATACCCTGGTGTATATTGTAGGGGTGAAAACTGTTTTGCTGAATTGATTTAAATCACAGTAAAATCCTGACTCAGAAAAATTTAAGTATTGGCCTACAAACATTAACTACTATCCCATGGGATAGAGGTACTTTTTTTTGAGTTCTAATTTTGGAAAAGTTTTGGTCACTCATAGCTCACTGCTGTGAAGTGGTGAGTCTATGTTTGTGTGTGTGTGTGTGTGTGTGTGTGTGTGTGTGTGTGTGTGTGTGGTGTTATTTCCTTTTGTGGCGAGAGGTGAACATTTCTTCGCTCTATAAAAGCCCGTCCATCTCTACTGTGTGCTTGGAACACTGCAGTCTAGGACTTTACTGGAAAATCAATTGGTGGCAACAGAGATGAATTTAAGACCTTGCTTGAGTAGATGATGAACCACTGACCGTGGGACTGTCCACCCAAGAGTAACCGACGGGAGGAAATTCTAACTGCAGAGAGATGGCCTAAAACCAAAGACAATATCCTGATAATTTTATCTTTCAGTGTGGGGACTGGATAGTCAAGAAAACCAGTGACCTCATAGCCCATTTCCTTTGGTGGTTTTATGTAAATACTGACAACCAGGAGGTTACTCTGTCCTCCTGGCCTGGGGGATATTTATCTTAGGTCCAGACCTAGGCTTGTTGAGCACAACCTTCGTCTGAACTGAGTACCCAACAAAAGCAGAACTTTCCCAGGTTCGTGCGCTACTGTCACTAAAGGTAAACAATGTCAATGTTGTCAAGAGAATGGACCTCGAGACAAAAATTGTTTTCAAATGTCGTTTTCAACGTGGCAAAATGCTGCCACAGTGGCACCAACTCCTTTAGTATTTGAACCTGGAGGCTGTCATGTGGCCATTCCTGCACCTCATACTGAGTCCCAGAAAACAGAATTGGGTCAACAGTCTCTGGAGACGGTGTATCCCTTCCACTAAATGGCATAAAATTAGAGGAGAAGTGTCTCAGCCTGACTCTGAAGAGTGGGCTCCACTGATGCAGCCACTGTAATTTGTTCATCCCTGAGATGCCCGTGACACTGGCATGTAGATTTGCTACAAGGCTCTGGGGCCTGGTTTGACTGTACAATGCGTTAATACGTTTGAGAATCATGAGCTTCTCTGGAGAGAATTTTATAAGAAATTTTGATTCCACATATAAGCGATGTCACATGGTATTTGTCTTTCTCTGTCTGACTTACTTTACTTAGTACGATCATCTCCAGGTCCATCCATGTTGCTTCAAATACAAATGAATTTATTTCCAAAACAGAAAGAGACTCACAGACATAGAAAACAAACTTAACAGTTACCAAGGGGGAAAAGGGGAAGGGATAAATTAGGAGGTTGGGATTAACAGACACACACTACTATATATAAAATAGATAACAACAAGGCCTTACTGTGTAGGGAGGATATAGATATAGATATACACGTATATAGATATAGATATACACGTATATATATAGATATAGATATATAGATATAGATATACACGTATATAGATATATAGATAGATATACACGTATATATAGATATAGATATAGATATACACGTATATAGATATAGATATACACGTATATATATAGATATAGATATATAGATATAGATATACACGTATATAGATATATAGATAGATATACACGTATATATAGATATAGATATAGATATACACGTATATAGATATAGATATACACGTATATATATAGATATAGATATATAGATATAGATATACACGTATATAGATATATAGATAGATATACACGTATATATAGATATAGATATAGATATACACGTATATAGATATAGATATACACGTATATATATAGATATAGATATATAGATATAGATATACACGTATATAGATATATAGATAGATATACACGTATATATAGATATAGATATAGATATACACGTATATAGATATAGATATACACGTATATATATAGATATAGATATATAGATATAGATATACACGTATATAGATATATAGATAGATATACACGTATATATAGATATAGATATACACATATATAGATATAGATATAGATATACACATATATAGATATAGATATAGATATACACGTATATATATAGATATATAGATATAGATATACACGTATATAGATAGATATACACGTATAGATATAGATATAGATATACACGTATATAGATATAGATATACACGTATAGATATAGATATATAGATATAGATATACACGTATATAGATATATAGATAGATATACACTTATAGATATAGATATAGATATAGATATACACGTATATATATAGATATAACTGAATCACTGCTGCACACCTGAAACTAATCCATTGTAAGTCAAATATACTTCAATAAAAAATAATAAATAAATAAAATTTTAAAGAGAAATGTCAGTGTTGGAAGACTTCCTTGAGAAGGAAGCGTCCACATTTAGGCACTTATATCCACTCCAGAGGAAGTCTGTCTTGCAGCACCCATGTGTCAGCGTGTGCTAGAGGCCGCAGGTCACAGAGGCAGCTGCACAAACACCTTGGGCAGCGTGCTGTGAGGGAGGTGGCCAGGGAGCGATGGGGCTGTGTCGCGGGACCCTCCTCACGGCCCCCTGTGTCCTCGCGCTCTGTCCTAACCAGGTCCCGACGACTCTTCCAGACTCTCCCCTCACCCTCACAGCCCAGCTCTGTACCAGCCAACCTATCCTTATTTTCTTATTCTCATAGATTGCTTTGCTCATTTTCTGCTGAAAAGAGATGGCTTCCAACTGTTAGGTGGTGTGAATATGAAGGGAGAATGGCCAACTTGTTGAGAACCCAAAGGTCACTCAACCGCAGTGATCAGGAGCCAGTGACGCCACCCATGCCTGACTCTGAACGGGAGGAGGTGCTTGCTCTCTGCCTCAGAAGGTGATGGGTTTCCTTCTCAAAGGGGCCGGGTGTGTGCTTGGACAAAGGGGCTGGGGTGCACTGACATCCCCTGCAAAGCAGAGGCAGAGGATGGGGGATTTTTGCAGCCGTGAGGGAAGAGGTTAAATCTCCCTCCAGGAGGGAGGTGGCTAAAGGTGAGATGGTGCAGAAAAGGTGCTGAAGGGCATGGGGGAGGGGTGGGCAGGAAACAAGATGCTTCCTGGAGGAAAGCAGTTGCTGAAAACCCCAAACGATCTGAGGAGCACCTCATATTCCACCTGCTTCAGGTGGATCCCTGTGATGCAGGTCCCCTCCCCTCCAATCCCCATCCGGGTCTGGCACACCCTCGCCCTTTTGGGGGTTTCTGTCCTTGGTGTGGTGGCTTCTGCTCTGCGGTGTCACTGGAGAGATGAGTGTGATGGGGCCGGTGAGAGATGTGCACCTGCCTGGAACCAGGGTCCCAGCTGAGAGGAGACCCCGCTGGCCTCCTCATCCAGGACGATGGGCTTTGGGTTGCGCTGCTGCCCACATGTTCCAGCTCACCTCACGAGATGAGGGCCACAGTGCCCAGCTGACCCCAGCTTGCTTGGGGTTTCAAGGGAAGGCAGTTCTAGAAGCAATGTTTACTGGTTGCCCTTTAAAAAGCAGGAAGGAGAGAAGCCAGGCTGCCCCAATGGGCTGAGGGAACGGCCTGTCTCAGAGCTGCCTGGACAGTGAAATGTGTGAGAAAGCAATTCGCGGGAAATTCTCATATGCATATGAAAAATCACAGGATGAAAGGGGTGCGGGATTAGGACAAGATAAATTTATACCAGCTTTGCACATTCCATTGACAAATCTGCTGTTTTTGCGTTGTTGCCCCCGACCTCCCGGTTACCGAGGGGATGACATTAAAGTGGAGAAAATGGCTTATTCTGTGCGATAAATTCAAACAGAGATGACGCACGTTGCCCACCAAGTATATCTAAGAAATTGTGGGGAAATGTCAAGCATTTCAAGGGAAAGCTGCTGTAAATTCTGAGGCCGGAGACTTTTCACGATTTCTGCCGAGGAGAAAGGGCTCTTTGTTTGTGCTGGGCTGACACTCAGCGTGTGGAATATTACGAGCTGGGGTCACAGGGAAGCTGATGGGGAAGAAACAGAAGTAGGGGTGTGACCAGACTCAGGCCCCGGAGGCTGAGCTGCAGAGGTCAGGGTGTTTGGGGTGGATGGAGCAGATCTCCGCAGGCTCTGCCCCCTGCCCACCCTCCCAGCTCCTTCCTCCTGCTGGGCACCCTACCCAGACCTGGGGGAACACCCACCGCAGGGGCCCCGGGGCCTCTCCAGAGCGCTGTCACCGCCACCACTGCGCATGGACCGTTTTCTGTGGGACGCATGCAGCGTAAGTGCTGTTATTCTAGAAACCGGGAATCAGAGGAGAGGAAAGAACTCCATCCTGCAGGTTCTGGGAATTTGTCCGGTTTGGATTACATTTCATTTTGGGAAATAAAGGAAATAAAAAGAACATATGAAAAACACCCCAACTTGAAAACACAGTAAACCCACACCCTGGCGCTGAGGGCACATGCAGGACGAGAAGTGGTCTCAGTCACGGTCACCCTGATGCGGGTCGGGTGAGGGGTATGGGTGGCGGGCGAGGGGAGAACGGAGACTGCCCCCCGACGGGGGGGGTCCACACTGGACAGTGTTTTACTCACCGTCTGGGCCTCTGAAGGGAGGGGAGCTAGTGACTGCAGAGACTGTTTTTCCAGTCGGTGGGCAGGACCTCAGCCTCACAGGCAGGTGAGGGGGAGACCGCTGCCCTCTGTGCTCCATGCGCTGCAGCCTCTGCACCCATCTTTCTGGCCACTGGCCCTACGCGTGACCCCTCTCCTGCCAGGGAACCCGCCGGCAGGCAGGCCAGTACCGCTGCAGACCTGGAAGTCGGCTTCAACCTTAAGCACTTCCCCGGTCTC
Source organism: Lipotes vexillifer (assembly GCF_000442215.2). Classification (NCBI taxonomy): domain Eukaryota; kingdom Metazoa; phylum Chordata; class Mammalia; order Artiodactyla; family Lipotidae; genus Lipotes; species Lipotes vexillifer. Next base: position 1,343,392 of record NW_006775534.1, read on the forward strand.
CCCGTCTGCATCTCTGGGTGCAGATGCCGGATCACCCACCTGTTGGAAGACGTTGCTGATAATCACTTTGACACAGGCGCTACTGGCCTTTTTTAATGAGAGATAAAGATTCTCCCGCCTGATGACAGAAAGACAATGAGCACGTCCAGCTTGGCCACGGTCAATACGCTCTCCTTCGAGGGCAGCGGCATCAAAGTTTCATTACGCAGCCGGGGTTGGGGGGTGCTTACGAGGAACCTGAATATCGTGTCGTTCACCTCAGGTCTGCAGAGGAGGACACTGGGTGCCCGAAGGTGAGGGGCCCACCTCGGGAGGCAGTTCCAGGTGTCCACGCAGCTCCCGTCCTAGGGGCGCTGTGCCCCCTGCTAGTCTCACAGTCACGAGGAAACGCCAGTTTCACGGAACAGAATTACTACCAGGTGATCTGAAGGCAAACAGTCAGCTTAGGGTCGGCGCTGGGGCATCTCTGGGAACCCAGCGGTGTGGGGACCATGCCAGCTGGGCTGCTCTGGGAAGCTTCTCGGAAAGACATCTCGTGCTGCTGTTTCGTAGGAAGGACACCCGGTCCCAGTGGGGCAGAACAAGTGAGGAGCAGGTGGGGAGTTGTGTCCCCGAGACCCTCACACGAAGGGGTGCCGGGACATGGCTGAGAGGACAGGACGCCCGGTGAGGGGGCGGTTCTGCACCGTGGTGACCCTTGGGAGCCTTTAAAACTGATGCTAGGACGCCGCACCCACACGGATGGAGTGAGAATCTCTGGTCTCTTCCAAGGTGGAGTTAGTGGGTTTGGGTGTCAGGAACCTGGTAGGAAGGAGGCTGGGGCGGGACTAAGGATGCTGTGGGGGGTGGTGGTGGGGCTTCTGATCCCTGGCGACCTCTCCAATGCGGAACGGAGGTCAAGACTCAGGTCCTAATGATGGAACTTCCCATCTCATGAAATCCCTACCAGAGCCAGGAGCTCCCCTGGACCTTCTGCACCGCCCTCGGAGCCTCCCATCCTTCCCGTAGAACACGGCCCCACTGCTGTCTGCTCAGCCGAGATGGTGAGACCCATCTGCCATCTCTCTGGATGCAATTTCCCTGACAACCTTCTGGCTGGGCTGAACCCTTGTATGGTATTTGTGCCCTGTGGCCACTGTAACAAAAATGCCACAAACGTGATGGCTTGAAACAGCAAAACGTACTGTCTTACCATTCACGGCTCAGAAGTTTCCCTGGGCTGAGGTCCAGGTGCTGGCAGGGCCTTGCTGCTCCAGGAGATTCTGGGGAAAAAGAGGTTTCATTGTGTTTTTGGCTTCCGGTGGCTGCTGGTGACACTTGAGAGCACCACTCTGACCTCAGCCTCTGTGGCCACGTGGCCTTTTCCTCTTTCGTGCGCTCCCCTGCAAGGACCCTGCATAGAGCCCACCAGAGAAGCCCACATGGTCCCCCTTCTGAAAGCCCTTGATCTAATCAAACCCGCAAGGCCCTTTTTCCATAGAAGTCACCATTTACAGATTTCAGGATTGAGACCTGACACTTTGGGGGCTGCTGCTGAGCTGAGCTCACCCAACATCTGTCTCTGCTCCTTTCTGAGCCCCGTTTCCTCTGGGGGACATTCCCCAGCCCCCTGGGCCTCTCAGTGGAGCCTGGCCCAGTGCTCTTAGCTCTTGTGCCAGGACCCCCTGTGGTCCCTGCTCTGGCTCACTGGGCCATGTACTGGCCTCGACAGGGCTCTGGATGAACTCAGGGGAGCCCACTCTAATACTTGCACAGCGGCCCTTAAGCTCTGCCCCGCGGGGTCTGTGGCCTTGACTAGATTTCCGAAACTTTCTGCATTTTGCCTTCTCACCTGCAGGGCGGGTGTGCTTTAGAGCCTTCCTCATGAGGGTTCCACGAGGCTGAGCGTGTGGGTTCCTTGCATCACGCCTGGAGCCCAGGGGAGACGCACATGTATCAGCTGCAGACAGTGGTCAGGGCCCTGCGATTCTAGATTCCACGGGCTTCTGGAGGGAAGCGCACTCTCCGAGGATGACGCACGTGCTCCCAAAGACAGATATAAATATGGTCGGGCAGCTCTTCCTTCAGGACAGTGCCCCCCTACCCCGACGGGAGCTGGTGTCTCGCAGAGACTCGGGGTGAATCCCCGCGGCTGAAGGACGAGCTGACCGAGGTCGGCACTCTCAGCCCGGCCGACACCCCCAGCACCTGGACTGACAGCCGCCGTCTGTCCAGCCCGACGGTGTCCCAGCCAGATGCAGGGCGGCCACCACCATACTTGCCGCCTCCCGTCCCGTGGGTCTGGACATACTTTGTTGAGCTTTAATGCGCATCCCTTTGTTTACCTGAGGCCAGCGACCTCAGGTGTCCGCGCACCTCCCATCCCGTGGGTCTGGACATACTTTGTTGAGCTTTAACGCGCATCCCTTTGTTTACCTGAGGCCAGCGACACGGGGGTCTGAGGACCGGGCTCTGTGGGGCCTCAGCAGTGCCTTCGGGGGCCCGGTGGTGGGTGTGCAGGGCGTGAAGGTCGGACCGGGCTCCGTCCTCCGGGCTCAGGTGTGAGCCGTGGCAAGGGGCCTCCTCCTGCCTTCGTGGGACCAGGCAGGGTCTGGGCTGTGTGGCAGGGCGTGAGAGGTCTTCCTCCAGAAACCGTCTGGCCTTTTCTTCAGGCAGCCTCTCGCTGCCTTTCAGCGAGGCAGAGACAGCGCTTTGAGAAAGCTGACCGCACGGGCTTCCCTGGAGGAGCGGCAGCCGTGCCACGGGCGCCGGGGGCGTCCAGGCCTCTGTGTGCAGCCCCGCGGCCCACGGGCTGAGCGCACAGGCCCGTCCCGGGAAGCTCTGGCCCTGCCCCCCGTGAGGCCGTGGCCAGTCCCTCCCCTGTCCTCTCGGCCACGCAGGCTGAGGCCGCAGGGACCCGCCGGGGCGAGGCTGGGAGACGCTGGCCCCCCGCCCCATGCTGCACAGTGAAAACAGAGCCCCACTGTGTCCGCCCGAGGAAGGGGAGGTCGTAGAATTAAAGTCTGTGCTCCGCCAGCTTGGTGTCCCACCCCTCGACAGCAGCGCCTCAGAGAGACGGGGCCAGGGGATGTGGACTCACGGGCTGCGAGAGCCCGGCCAAGGCTGGCGATGAGAACTGTAGCCGTTCGGAAGCTCCGCTGGAGGCCGGACTCGGGGTTTACCCGCGAGGCTCCGAGCCGACGCCCGGTCACGACGGTGTCCGCAGCCCCAGCTGCCATGGCCTTGAAGCCCCTGACAGCCCGTCTGTGGGAGACCCCACTTGCTAGGGATTTATAACTCAGCCACAAAAATCCACTCTGAGCTTACGGTTGGCGGTGAGACCTGGGCTCAGGAGTTAATTAATTCATGAACTTGTCCTTCCTTCGCCCGTTTGACCGATGCCGTCAAACAGGCCTCCCAGGAGACATGGTCTCAGCAGGTCCCATAAAACGGCAAGCTTGAGACTCAGCCAAGCCTCCGACGGAGAACGCGGGGCACCAGGACCACAGGACACGTGTGGGTGGCAGTCAGAGCTCTGGGGCTGCTGGAGGCCGGGACTGCGCTGCCCGAGGACAGGAGGCCTGCGAGTGGGCCCCCGACCTCGGCAAGGCCCGCCTTGCGCCCCACGGCCTGTTCTGTCTCGTGAAACTAGCATCAGCCTCGCCGGGCTCCTCCCTGCCATCCAACGGGAGCAGCTGCCGTCACTGGAGCAGAAGGACCTGCCCCAGCTTCCCCTGTTCCCTCCGCGGCAGAGCTGCCGTCGGCCAGCAGGGCAGCTGGGGGGATGCCGGCCTAGGCTCCCCTGGCACTGAGGCCCCGGGCCCAGTTCTCCCCGGCAGGGGCCCAGGGTCGTGAGCATTTGTCCCTGAGTCCAGGGTGCATTTCCAACCCCACTGGCCTTAAGCGTGCAGAGGAGCTGGGGGGCAGGGCCGAGGGGTCAGACTCGTGCAAACCCTGCCCAGGTGGGCTGACAACCTGATCGCTTGCCCTATAGATGAGAGAAGCTCGAATGCAGGCTCGTTGCCCCCGGGAGAGGCCAGTCGTCAGGAAGCGCGGTGCTGGTCTGGGGTCTGGAGACATCTTCACAGCCGGGTGGCCGCTGGAACCCTCAGGACCCCGTGCCGTCTGGCTGCACCTTCACGAGAGAGTACAGCGGGCCTGCCGTCTCCCTGACCTGCTGGCCACCTGAGGACAAGGCTGGGGAAAGGGCGAGAAGGTCTTGGTCAGAGGCCCTCAATGAGGGCACAAGGGAGAGGGTAACTGCATCAGGAAAGCTACAGGCAGGAAGGGGAGTCGGGCCCCCAGGGGCAGCGGCGCGTGTCCCACGGCCCAGAGCCAAGGTGCTGCTCGTCCCATCCCCCAAACGTGGGCCAGTCTCAGGGCTGAAGGGAGTGGAGGGCATCCTGCAGGGGCTCCTTGAGGACAGCTGCACCGGATACGGGAGGGGAACCGGACCACCCTGTGGACAGCCCCCCCCACCGGGGTCGCTGCCCCTGAAGCAGCCGTTGGGAAAGGGTCATGGTTTCCTGCTGGGATCTGGGATTAGAGGAGATAAATATGACCAGAGTCCGACAGTCGGGGTGGAGGTTTGTCCTGAGGAGCTGACAGTATCCTCCACGGGGCAAGGACGGGAATCTGGTCAGCAGTGCCCTCCAGAAGCGTGCACTGCCCACCCTTAGGGAAGTGGCCCATCTCGTCCCTCTGTCCACCTCCCCTCACGGGCTAGGGAAGGGTGTGGGTCGGGGGGCGTGAATGCCCTTCAGGGGCAGGCGGGGGAGGGGTCCCGGCACATTCCCCTGAGCTCCGCCGCTTGGTTCTGCGCCCCGGCTCTGCATCTACCAACCTAACGTTAAAGCGTTACCCACCCAGACTGGTTTCATGTGTCACGTATTCTGTGGCCAGGGGTGTCCACTGCTGGGCTGAGGCCTCCCTGGCCAAGCCCTGCAGAGTCATGTCCTGAGACTGGAGAGAGCACTTGACAGCGTCCCCGTTCGTCTGCTGTGAAAGTTCACCCTGATGGTCTAGCGCTCCGGCCGCCCACTGCCCAGTGCTGTAGAGGCAAGGCTGTCCCCACACCCCGCCCACGGTGAGTAGAGTTTCCTGAAAACCCCTGGGACACGGAGGATGAAGACATGCTCTCATCGTATGATAAATCTCTACAACAATCACTACCCTCTTTGCTCTGTCAGCTGATTCAGACAACGTTCAGACAACGGACCCAGGAGCCCTTTAGAGGGGAAAATGAAGCATCTAAGCATCTGACTGTCTGAAACCCTGGTCTCTGCACAGTATCTGAGGCCACCACCCAGGGCTGGAGATGCATCCTTGTCTTCTCTCTAAATGAAAATCTTCTTTTTCTAATGAAATTTACCTTTAATTAGGGCACACCGAAAGACGATTACTTTTGCATCTTGTGTTTGGATAACTAAAAAAGAAACCCAAACACAAACGAAATCAAACGAAACAAAAGTGAAAACAACCAAGGAACAAAACAAACAACTAAAACTAAAAAGAAAAAAAAAACAACACATTCAAGAATCCAAGAAGTCATGGCTTAAAAAACCCCCCAAAGTTCATTCATACTATATGGTTATTTGTGACCCATGTTTCTCACCAGGTGACTTGTCACCGTAATCGTCAATGATGAAAGTAGACCTCAGATCCTGAGTCAAGACCACAGTTCCTATTCGAGCCAATGGCAGACACCTTAGATGTCCCTGTAGTGGTCAGTGATCTCCAACCTCATCAGAGCCAGCCCGTTGGCCTGTTGGGTGAGATCATGAAACACATGAGAGGAAAAGCAACCACGTGATGCAGGAAGATGCAAACAGAAGCCATGAGACAAGAGGAACCAGCGTCCACAGGCTCATGAGGTAGAGCGGAGAGAGGTGGGAAAGACAGAGACAGAGAGATGGAGAAACAGGGACAGAGAGAGAGAGAGAGAGAGAGAGAGAGAGAGAGAGAGAGAGACTAAGAAGTTTATTGTTGGGTGAAATGGAAACCACTAAAGAGAAACTCACACGGAGGCCACAGTTTGGCTACACCCTGGACCAGACACCCATAGTCATGTAACCAAAACTTAAACCTGTCCTGACTCCCTTGAAATGCTGACTCTGACTTCAAACAAAACTGCAGCTTTCTTCACGTCTGTGTAAACTTACAGCCTCCTAGCCAATCAACTATAAACAAATAAGCTTATCCAGTGCTACCTAAAAAGAACGTACGTTTCTGGCAGCCAATTGAGATTAAAATCCATGTACCCCTCATTCGTGCTTTATAAACTGAGCCGTAAAGTCCAAGAACCAAGCTTCTCACCACTTTTGGTCTGAAATCTCTTTGTTTGCAAACATTTTGTTTCCTGCTCAAAAAAAAAAATTCATATCATAGCCCTCTGAATTTACTTTGCGTGAGAAATTTAACCCAGGCAATTGTCTGGCCAGTGAGTCTTTTTCAAGCCAAGTTCCCTCTGAATTCAGTAGGGTAGTTTTCCCTTTCAGCTTGAAATTCTACTTGTTAACATCTGCAAGTCAAAAGTACTACCGGTGACTGTACTTTCATAGTGAGTTCATCTCACTTTTCGTCATTTTCAGCTTCACGTTGGATGATCTTGCTGGCTGTGCCTTTTTATCCATCCAGCTGGGCAACCACAGGACAGACCAGACCACGTTACCTCATCTCAAGTCTGATGATCTCCTGGGTGGAGGAGGGGCCCATCCCCTGATCGTTGTGGCTGAGGCCAGCCCATGGGAAAGTTACAGGGGGGTTTTAGGGATCCGGGTGAAGCCTTCGCTTACTCTCCACGTCTAGACCACCAGCGAGGGGGGCTGAGAACCTGGGGTGACCAGCTGACAGCTTCGTCTTGTAAATCATGGGTGTTCTGGGGGGTATGACAGCCTCAAAACATAATACAGAAACGGGGAGGTGAGAGTGGGATCAACCGTTACAGTGATGTGCAGAGCAAATTCAAATCCAAACTTTAATAAGGATTCTTTAAATTAAGAATAAGAAAAACACTGTGATCCTTGGACTCAGTTCTAGGTACTAGGACTTGCGTCCAGGAAGGGTATGTTTCGGCTGGTATATCTGCTCATTCACTCCTGCATTCTGGTGCTTGATGCACAGTAATATTTAATAAACATCTGTTAGCACAGTGGAAACTGTGAGCAAAGAAGATTAAGAAAAGTGAAACGTTTGCCCATTTTATTTGATAAAATTTTCCTAATGTTGTGAAATACTATTTTTTTCTTTCCTTTTTTTCCCTTTCTTTTTCCTAAATAACTGTTTATCTAGGGACCTGTTTTACAAGCCAGGAGAAAGATGCAACACTTTCAGACCAGATCTAGAAAGTCAAAGTCATATTGAAAGAAAGTAGATAGCAAGTGAAGATTACGTCACAGCACTTGATAAAATTCGTAACAACTTCCAGACAAATCCTAAGAAAAAAGGGAACTCAAGCAACAGCGCTTCAGATAAAGAACGGACACAGTCAATAATATATTTTACCAACGTCACAATAGATAAAATCATATCTTAAAAATTGTTTTTAAGTAACTTCTTATAGCTTACAATCTTTTATTTACAATAGTACAGACCGTACAAAGAGCAGATGTGTAACAATAGTCAGCTTTTCATAATTTATATTTTATTTTAGCCTTATGCTTTTGACCAGTAAGCTTTGCATTGTATTTTAGCATCAGGATGGTCTCTGGTATTTTTTCCATAGCATCTCATCACCAGATTCCCTTGAAAACTGTATATCAACTGATGCAAATCTTTGTATTTGGGGAAATTGTTTTCTGTTTGAATGTCAAATAAGAAGTATGTTTATGATGAAATGATGTTATTGGGTAGGGTTATGACTATGAGAAGTGGCTTCTAATCTGTTTTGTTGGGAGAATGTTACCAGATCCCTGAAAATGCTTCCAGGGGACTGGCATTTTCTCACCCAGAAGGTATATTGCAAAACAAATGGACGCACTCAATTAGCCATTTATCTATTGTTCCATTCATTCAACACCTGCCTCCTCTGGGCCAAAGGGGGCTTAGAAAGCTTGCAGAGGAGGGAAAATGCAGCTTAGCCTGAAAATAGAGGTGGGGGGGGGGCGAAGAGGAGGGCTCTGGACCAAAATGACGCGTGCTTGAGGCTTGAAGTGTGTCCAGGAGATCCTAAGTGTGTGGTTACTACGCAGGTGCCAGTTGGGTGTTCAGGGAAGCTGTACACGTGATGAGATTAGACCCGGGCAGCTGGGTGTACGCGTGGCTTTGGGACATGGACATTCCAGCTGCAGCTGGAAAGAGGGAAAGTGTTGTAGGACTGCTGTGCTTGTCCCCAAAGAAGTAAGGACAGGAGGCAGTGATAATGACTTTGGGCCCGGGAGGCTGTATTTCAAAACAGTACGACGGAACACATTGAGCCACCAAGACTCGAGGTTGCTGGGAGAAGGCGTGTGATGGGGAAAGGAAAACACAGGAGGACTGCGTAGTCTTGGCTTTGGAGACTGGGTAGAAAGTGTTGGTGTCATTAATTGGGATAAAGATAGTGGGTAGTAAAGGAGATTAGAGACACAGTGGAAGGGGGACGAGAGAACATAATCTGCAGTTCCAAACATGTCGAGTTTTAGGGTTATGCAGACTTTCGAATAGGAGTAGTAGTTCACACAACGGTAAGTTACACTAAGACACATCAGCTGAGATTATTCTCACGATGATGGATCGCATCAGGATAAATCACAGTAGAATAGATAGCGCTATAATAGTTCACACCATGATAGCTCACCCTATGGTAAACCACACCAGATGGTTCACACCAAGACAGACCACACCAGGACAGACCACAGTAGGATGGACCACACCAGGAAAGACCACATCAGTACAGATCACACCAGGACAGATCACACCAAGACAGACCACACCAGATAGTTTGCACCAGGACAGGTCACATCAGGACGGACCACACCAGGAAAGACCATATCAGTATGGACCACACCAGGCCAGACCACTCCAGGACAGACCACAGTAGGATGGACCACATACAGCAGTTAATACTCTGCTAGAACACCCTAGGAGAGTCACACTAGGATATTTTACTCCAGGGCAGCTCACACTGTGATGGATCCCACCATGACTGTTCACACTAGGACAGTTCACACCATAATTCGGTCTTTGTTTTCACTTCTTGGTTTGTTTTTGCATTAACCCTTGAAATTACGAAGACCGACATTTACCTTGGTCACTGATGACACTGGTGCGTCTTTTTGCTGTTGGTGAAAACACTGACATGCACGGGCACACACGCGTGCATGGGAGGCCCCCCCACTAGCGGCTCCTCTTCCTCTGGTGCTTCTGGCTCCTCATACAAAGATCCTGCCCTTTTCCCTTTCTTCTCAACCCCTTTTCTTCCTTGTCGCTGTTACCTGGCAGGCCCCTGCCCTGCCCTCTCTGCCGGGTGTGGCCTCAGGACTGAAGGACTCACAGACAGACCCTGCTCTAAGGGGCCCATGCCCCCCAGGTGTTCGGAACAGTGACTTTACCAAATCCCACGGCCTCCGCTCCCGTCTATGTGCTGACACCCCCAAATCTAACCCGCAGTAGAACCAGGTATCTGTGGGATGAATGGACAAAGAGCCATGCATAGGAGCAATTATTGCCGAAAATATTTGTGTGTATCGTTATGTGCCAATTGGGTCTCCCCCGAATTCATACTTTGGAGCCCTAAGGCCCAGGACCCCAATGCAGCTGCATTTGGGGAGAGGGCCTTTAAAGAGGCGATTAAGGTGAAATGAGGTCAGGAGGGTGGGCCCTGACCCAGTATGACTGTGTCCTCGTAAGATCAGGACCCAGCGACCCACGGAAGGGAGAAAACTGCATCCACACTCCAGTGAGAGGGGCCTCGGGAGAAACCGACCTGCCGACCCCTGGATCTTGGACTCCCAGCCTCCAGGACCTAGAGGTGAAATGTTTGCTGTGTAAGCCCTGCCTGCGGTACTTGGTTACTGCAGCCCCAGCAAACGAGTCGAGACACAGGGGGATGAACTGTGGAGAAGAATTTCCGAACTCCTGGAACCCTCACCTCTGTGGGGTGACAGCGCCCTTTGGGTGAGCTGAGAGTTGGGGGAGCTTACAAATCAGTCACTGGATCACTACGGACTCAGCTCGGCAGGCGTCAAGGTCACGTTCGCCTCTGCGGTTGTTCAAGGTGGTGTTGAGCGTTTGCCGAGTGGGAGGAACGACCAGGTTTTTGGCACATGGGACAAGCAGCTGGTCCCCGGGAGGCTGGCGGCCACGGACAGGCTGCCCAGCGCCCTCCTTCCTCCACGGTCCTCACTGTTCAGGACCTGGTTCCTGGAGGCCAAAAGGCTCGGGTTTGTGCAGACACCACAAGGCCGCCCCCCCGGGTTCCATTCCTGATCCGGTATTCCTTGCTATCCCTCCAGCCAAGAACGCAGGACACCCTCTGTCTCTCACTCTCTGGGCGTCACTGAGGTCTGTGCTCAGCAGGTGTGGGATGGGACGGGCTGTGTCCTGTGTCCAGGGACCTCGTCACACCACGTGGACGGAGGCCACCCCATTGTCCTGTGGGTGTCCACAAGGCCACTCGACAGGCCCGTGATTCTTCCCTCCCCTCCTGGGTCTCCAGCACTCAACACTGGGCAGGCAGGGTGTGGCCCAAGGCTGGGCCGCCTGGGGCCTTGCCCGGCATCTCCCCGGGAGTGGGCGGCCAGGCCTCCCTCGCCTTTGCCCGGCATCCGCAGCAACTCCTGCGCCAGCATGCACCTCCAAGTGCAGGGCTGAGCTGTCGTCCGCTTCCCAGAGCCCCTGGTTCCCAGGAAGGGGACATTCAGCTGGCCCCCGTCCAAGGCACCCACTCTTCCCGAGGCGCCCGAATGGCCCACGTGGCCTGTTCTCAGATTCTCTGAGTGTATATCCTATTACACTCTCCTTTAGGATTATTTCATAGAAAATCAAAGGCAATTGGCCCTACAAATATATTTCTCTTACGACCAATCATGAGTGAAATATATTTAAAAAGGGAACATTTAAAAAATAAGACTACTTCAGGGAAAAAAATCTTTACATTAACCTCCTTTGAAGGATTAAAAAATATAGCATCGTATGGATATCATTCTAACATATCTGCAATCTTTCTTTGCATGTAGATTTATAATCAGTTGCAGTATGTCACAGAAATAAAGTAAAATTCATGTTTAGGGGTTCCTACCCCTACCTTCCGCATAATCCATTCGTCTAAGAAATTGTCTTAAAAGCAGCATATGTCATTATTTTAGAGTTAAACAGTTTAACGTTTTATGCAGGAACATCAAAACCATATATGCTTCAAACACCAAGCCTTTTTTTAAAGGCTTTCAGATAAAACAATTTATTTATGCAATTAACAACAACATGCAATTTCTAATAATTAGCAGATAATAGTTATCTGCAAAGTACTTTATAAAATTGCCTTTGAACTGCATTCGTTCTGTGGGGAATCACTAAAAATTGGACTATAAAATTACCGGAAAATGTACTGCATTAACAAGAATTTTCTGTATTCAGTTTCTCTTCAGATTTATGGGCTTGAATATTTGTAAACATTTGGTTTCACAGACAGAAACCCTATCACCTCACCTCTCTGAAAGGGGAAAAAACACATTTTAGTATATTTGGTTATTATAGGATTTTTATTTTCTTTATTTTAACTTTGCTTTCTCCTCTTTCCCACCCACCCCCATAATGAGGACATTATTTTGTTATTATTTCTTCTTTGAGAATTAAAAAAATAAATCCCTCATATGCCATTTTTATTGGTATACGTCAGTTCTTTCTAATTCCCTCTTATAAACAATATTATACATTCAGCAATGTAAAACATCTCTATTACTCTGAGCTGTCTTTGAAGAAAGGACAATAAAAAACATTAAAGAAATATGTTGAACACACATCAAGAGACAGTGAATGTGAAAAGGGTATTTTCTGCCCCTTCTTAGTTCTTTAGGAGAAATTCCGATTTTGTCATCCACGAGCCGCTCAACATCGTTCCATGGTGTTGGAAAATGTCATTATTTAGAGGCATATTTTCATCTTCTTTCCAACATAACATTCTTTGTTAATGCGCTGCCATAACCGTTAGAGCCACAAATCCAGGTTCGTTTTTGCCAAGAGGAGAACATAAAGCCTGGAAGGCTTGTCGCCGCGGTTGGTGGCCTGAGCTGGCTGAGACCCCCAGGGGCCACGTGGCCATCGAGACGCCCAGACCCAGGCAGCTCGGTGTGGCCCCTGGGCACCTGGCAGCCTGGACGCAGAGCGGAGCCCCAGGCCGGGCCTCTGAGGGGCGGCCGTTCTCATGTCCCATCTGCCAAGGCCAGTTGCTGACTTGAATCAGGAGAATGGCCCCTGTGTGACAAGGGAGGTGGCATTGGGGGGGGGGGGGCGTGTAGCAGGGGCTGGTTCTCGGGGGGCCCCTCCCTGGTGATTTGGCACCTTCGTACCCTCCGGGGAAGCAGCTGGGAGAGACGGGAGGGGATGCGGGATGCGATTCAAAGAGAAAAATAAAGGAGATCAGTTCTCAGAGCTCAGGACTGTGGTTTCTTCTTGGAGGAGGCGAGGGAGCTGCCCAGCGGCCACCCTCCCCCCCGTGGCCATGCCCTCGTGCACCCAGAACGTCCCAGCCTCCAGCGCCCACCGGGTTCCAGATGCGCGAGAAGTGACCAGAGCAGCTTGTTCACTTCCTGCCACGAGCTGAGCCCAGAGGCAAAGGGCAGAGAAAGGAGGTCAGCAGGTACCGCAGCGTGAGAGCAGCAGTGCAGGCCCCTCTGTGCCCAGGAGCTTCCCCTCCCGGACAGCTGGCCGCCCGGTTCCCCTGCACAGGATCCTGTCCTTGTGTCTCCGATGAGGTCGCACGGGCGAGGGACTGGCTGGAAGGCTGGGTGGCATCAGGGATGACCCCCAGGCTCCTGCCGGCCTTGTGGCCTCGGCTGGCCATTCCCCCTGCCCAGCCCTTGGGCGCTGGGTGAACAGTGTCTCCCTCCAAGTCCCGTCTACCCAGAAACTCAGCATGTGAGCTTGCGTGGAAAGAGGTCTAAATGTGCAATGCAGTTAGTGAAGAGCAGGTAGACTGTGTCGGGTGGGCCCAGGCCGATGGCTGCATCCACGTGGGGTCAGACGCACAGGGATAGAGACCCGAGACCCGCAGCTGCCAACCAGCCAAGACCAGGATGGTGGCCAATGCCGGGGGCCGGCAGGGGCAGGAAGGACCCACCCCCGGAGCCTCTGCAGGGAGCACAGCCCTGCTGGCACCTGTCCTTGGACTTCTGGCCTCAGGATGGTGAACGGACGCATTTCTGTTGTCTGAGCCCCAGTTGGCGGTGCTGTGCGATGGGCCCAGGACTCCCACAGCCGGCTCCCCCTGCCCTGCGGCCTCCTCTTTCTAACTCGGAGCGGTTACAGCTGCCCTCCCCCGTCCTCCCTCCCCTCTGTGACCGAGGCGGGGATGGGCCCGGTTTTCCCAGCTCCAGGGTCTCGTGGTTTCCGAGGGTCCCCGCGTCGACTGTCCTGATTCTGCGGTTGCCGCGTCTGTTTCCCGACGGCCCTCTTTTTTCCTTTGCCTTTTCTTCTAATCTCCTAAACACTCCGCCTGTTGTTGTTATTTCCATTGTCCTGATGTTCCTCACCTGTCACTGTGACTTCTAGTCCCCTTGAATGTATCTGTCTTTGTATGCCCCCCACCCCCGACTCGGGGCCACCAGAGAGAGGACCTCAGGGGGCTCCTTGCTGATTTCGGGACACTGTGCAGAAACAGCTTCCATTACCCCCTCAAAGCGCAGGCAGGAACTTGGGTTCTGCTGAGGACTTAATATTTAAAGCGTGAGATGTGTGTGTGTGTTAATTTATTCAACATTTTGAGCTTTATAAGTAATCAATGAAATCGACAACCCAGGACAGAACGTCCAAGGAAGCAGAAATTGATGGTGACAGTAAGAGGTCACTGTGAAGAACCACAGCTTTTCCATGTCCTGCTGTCCTGCTGTCCGTCACACTCCCATAATGCCCGGCTCTGAAGCCAGCACCTCTCAGAGACCCAACCCTCCCCCTGCTCAACACCAGTATTTAGATGGGGGGGGGGCTTTCCCTGCCTCAGTTTCCCTTGCTAAGTAAGGGGTGGGGCAGGACAACTTTGAGACTGCCTCCAATACATGAGGGGGCAGACCACAGATTTGGGGGAATCACATTGCAGGCAGAGGGAAGGAAAGTGGGAAAAATTTATGCATGCTTAAGTGTGCTGGCCATGTGCAGACACGTGGGAACACCCCCAGGATTCTCAGGCAGAAACCTCAATGCCCTTTTCTCTTCCCAGACCCCCAAATAAAATCCTGAATTAATAGTAATAAGAAAAGCATCAGACTGAATTTAAAATGGCTTGGAAGAAACTAACCTGCTCTTTAAAAACATATATAAAATCCTTTATGTTTGTGAAATACTCAAGCTAGAAATTTAAAATTTTGCCTAAAATGCAAGATATCGTTTGGCAGTTTCAGTAAAACTCCATGCTGTATATTTTGCAAGTTCTTAATAGCAATGAGCTTTGGTAAAGAGGTCGTTTGGCAAAATGGTCGATCAGCAAATCTGTTCTGCCAACTGGCTTTCAGAGGTGGGTTTGGATCTATGAATTTGTGTGTCAGTGGGTTGATATTCCCCAAATTGACTTGTGATGAATTGACCCAAAGTTCAGTCTTTTACTAGAATTTTTTAAATTAAACTTTTCATTTTGAGACAATTGTAGATTTACAGGCAGTTGTAAGAACTAACACAGGGAGATCCCGCAGACACTTTGACCTCGTTCCCTCAAAGGCAGCATCTCACAAAACTGCAGCTAATCCTGAGCCAGGATGCCGACACTGACATGGTCCTGACACAGAGCATCCATCCTCGCCAGGGCCCCCTGACCTGTCTCTAACCCTCCCAGCCCCACCTTTAAACCTAGCCCAGCAACCACTGGTCTGTTCTCTGTCCCTGTACCCATGTCATTCCACAAATGGTGTATAAGTAAGATCCTATACTATTTAACCTTTTGACATTGACATTTTGTTTTTTCTTTCAGTGCATAATTCTCTGGATATCTGTTCAAGTCGTTGCATACATCAACAGTTCCTTCTTTTTCATTGCCAAGTAGCAGTCCATGAGATTCCATAGTTTATCCATTCACCTGTTAAAATATGTCTGTGCTGATTCCAGTTTTTGGCTATAACATTTCTGGAAACATTCACGTACAGATTTTTGCATGAGAATAACCTTCTCTTTCTCTGGGATAAATGCCCACAAGTGCAATTGCTGGATTGTACGATAGTTTCAAGTTTAGTTTTATAAGAAACTGCCAAACACTTTTCCAGAGTAGCTGAACCATTTTACATTCCCAACAGCATGTATGAGGGATCCAGTTTCTCTGATTCTCATCAGCATTTGATGTTGTCCTGGTTTTCGTTTTAATCATTTTGATGTGTGTGTCATGGTACTTTACTGTGATTTAATTTGCATTTCCCTAATGGATGATGTTGAAAATATTTCCATGGGCTTATTTGCCATCTGAGTATCTTCTTTAGTAAAATGTCTGCTTGTGACTTTTGTGCATTTTCTATTGGCTTTTTTTTAAATGTAGAGTTTTGAGAGTTCTTGGCATATTCTGGATACTTAGGTAGCTGTACTACCTACCTAGTGCTTAGGTAGCTGTGTGGTTTGCAAACATTTTATCCCAGTGTGTGGCTTGGATTTTCCTACATTTAATAGGATCAATCACAAACAAAACATTTAAAAATTTTTGAAGAGTACAATTTATCAAATTTTCCTTTTATGGGTCATGCTTTTGGTATCAAGTCTATGAAATCTTTGCTCAGTTCTAGGTCATGAAGATTTCCTTTGATCTTTTTTCTTAAAGTTTTATAGCTTTACATTTGAGTCTCATGATCCATTTTGAGTAAATTTTTGTACAAAGTGTGAGGTTTGGGTTGAGGTTTATTTTTTTGTCTATGGATGTTCAATTGCTCCAATACCATTTGGTAGAAAGGCTGTCCTTCCATTAAATTGCTTTTTCATCTTTGTCAATAATTAATTGGGCATATTTGTGTGAGTCTGTTCCTTGTTCTCTATTCTATTTCATTGATCTGTATGTCAATCTCAATATCACAATGCCAATACCCAACCCAACATCACACAGTCAAAATTATTCTAGTTATAGAGTAAGCCTCAATGTTAAAGTCGAATGATTGCCCGCTCTTTAGAAAGATTGTTTTCACTCTTCCAGTGTTTGTGCCTTCCCATACAAATTTTAGGAAAAGCTCATCTATGTCTACAAAAGCCTTGCAGCTTTTAATAGGAACTGTATTAAACCTATAAATCAACATCTATGGGAAGATGAATATCTTTTCTGTGTTATACCTTCCAATCCAAGGACGTGATCTATCTCTCTGTTTATTCAGACCTTTGATTTATTTAATAAACATATTGAATTTTCAGCTTACAGATACTGTACACCTCTTAAGTTTTTATCTAAGTGATTAATTTTCTTTAGCGTGATTATAAATGGCATTGTGTTTTTGCTTTTAATTTCTACATATTCATTGTTAGTATATAGACCTGTGTTTGATTTTTGTGTGTTGACCTGGTGCCCTGCAACTTTGCTGGACTCACTTATTAGTGTTAGTGTTTTTTTTCTTTAGAGATTTCTTGGGAACTCTACATAGACAGCTGTAAATGGGCAAAGTTGTATTTCTTCCTTTTAATTTGGACACTTTTTACTTCTCTGTCTCCCTTAATTGCATTGGCTAGAATTTCCAGTATTCTATTGAATAGGAATGGTGAAGGCAGCTATCCTGGTCTTGTTCCCAGTCTCAGAAAAAGTGTTCATTTGTGCAACATTCAGTGTGCTGCTAGCTGTAGGATTTTTGTAAATACTCTTTATCAAATTTACTTAGTTCCCCTCTATTCCTCAATTCCTGAAAAAATTTTTTTATCCTGAATGAGCGTTAGATTGTGTGAAATGTTTTTTCTGCATAAATTGATACGATCAATCATATGATTTTTCGTCTTTAGTCTGTTGATATGGTGCATTACATAGACCTATTTTCAAATATTGAATACCTGGAGTAAATCTCACATGGTCATGGTATCAACTTCTTTTCATACATTGTTGGATCAGATTTGCTGATATTTTGTTGAGGATTTTTGTGTGTAAGTTTATGAGTGATAGGGCTCTGTAGTTTTCCTTTGTGTGCTTTTTTGTCTAGTTTTGGTATCAGTACAACAGTGCATTCATAAAATGTGTTGGGAAGTGCTTCATTCACTTCTGATTTCTGAAAACCATTGAGCAAACTTGCTAATTCTTTAAAAAAAATGTTTGGTAGTACTCTTCAATTAAACCATTTACACCTAGAGACTTCTTTTTTGGGGAGGTTTTACGTTATGAATTCAGTGTTTGTAATGCTAGGATTATTCAGATTAGCTCTCTTATCTTGACTGGGTTTGGTAGCTTCTGGTTTTCAAAGAATGTCTCTTACTTCTGAAACGATGAATTCATGAGTCTAAAGTGCTCATAATTTTCCCTTATTTTTTTTTAAGTATGCTGGATCTGTAATTATATCTTTTGTTTCATTCCTGATAGTGGTGATTTATGTCTTCTCTTTTGTATTTTCATCAGTCTTGTTAGAGTCTTATGTATTTTATTGATTTTTTTCAAGTTAGAGCTTGTTGTTTGGTTGATTTTCTCTACTGCTTTCCTGTTTTAAATTGTACTGGTTTCTGTTCTTATCTTTATTATTTCCTTACTTCTGCCTGTTCAGAATTTGTTTTGCTCAGATTTTGTCCCAGTTGTTTTGAGGCAGAACTTACTGATTTAAGGGCTCTCCTCTTTTTCCTTCCTTTCTAATATGTAGTGTTATAAATTTTCCTCTTAGCACAGCTTTAGCTGCATCCACCTATTTTGATATATTTTTTAATTTTTATAAATTTGATATATCTTTATTTACTTTGAGGCATCTTCTTAGATCCATTGATTATTTAGAAGTATATTATTAATTTCCAAGTGTTTGAGACTTTCCTATTGTCTTTCCGTTATTGGTTTTTAATTTGATTCCATTGTGGTCAGAAAACTTAGTATGGCATTGATTCTCTTGTAGTGGCTGAGGTTTGATTCTGGTCTAGGATATGTTCAATTTTGGTGAATATTCCATGAATACTTGGACAAAACCTATGTATCCTACTGTTGTTGTAAATGCTTTATAGATGCAATTAGATCCTGCTGGTTAATTGTATTGTTTGGCTCTTCTATATTCTTACTGATTTTATGTCTGATAGTTCTATCAGTTGCTTATGGGGGGCAGGAAGCACTGAAGTATCCTAATATAATTGTGGATTTGTCTCTTTCTAATTTCAGGTCTACCATTTTTGCTTCTTGTATTTTGAAGCTGTGGATACATTTAGGATCATTATGTCTTCCTGCTGGGTTGATCCTTTTATCATTATGTAATGTCTTTCTTTGGCTCTAGTAATTTTCTTGGCTCTGAAGTCTCCTTTTTTGGATATTAATATAGGAACTCATGCTTTGTTGCTGTTGCTGTTAATATTTGTATGGCTTTTCTTTTTTCATCCTTTCATTTTCACCATAACTGCAATGCTGACTTTGAAGTGAATTTTTTGGAAACAACATATAGTTGGGGTATGTTTTTTAAATCTACTCTGACAATCTCTGCATTTTAATTGGTGTATTTGTAGCATTTACATTTAAGGTATAATTGATATGTTAGGGCTTAAGTCTACCATTTTACTATTTTATGTTTTGTATGTTTCTTGTTCTTCTCATTCTCTTTCTGTGGGTCACCTGACCACTTGGAAGGATTTTATTTTGATTTATTTATAGGATTTTTGGTAATATTGCTTTGTATATTGTCTCACTGGTTGCTCTGCCATTAGGCTATACCTATGTGCCTTATCACACTCTGATATCAACTGAAGTGTAGAAAACTTACTTCCATTTAGTTCCATTTATTCTTTCCACTCTTAAACATGGGGGATGGGGTCCTAGAATTCCCAGAGCTTCAGTATAATTGAATATGGCTATCTAGGACAAGGGGTCAGATGTGGCTGGAAGGAGATCAATGGGCCAGACCATGTACCTACGCATAGGTATGCCTGATAAGGAAGTCAAATGTTTACATCATGCTTTAAAATCTCTTGCTTTGTTTGTTGTTTTTATCTAGGAGACATGAGGGCTTGAGGCAAGGAAGGAGCACTGGAGTGTGTTTGACCAGTTATGGAAAGAAAATATACAAGGAATAATAAGAAATACATATTTTGGGTCACTGAACTAAATCATGACCTTTTAATTCATGTCCAGTTGTATAATTTCACATAGTTGCAAGACATTTCAAGATCCTACAGAGTTAACTGCATGGAGAAAGCATGTTGAAAAAGCATTTGCCCAAAGATAACTGAAAAATTCCAAGAAAACAAAAACATGTATTTATACCACATCAATCATTTAAATCTTCTGCATTAGAGGGTATCCCTTTTCTATGTCATTTCAGTGGTGGCTGGAGGAGTGCACCTTGGTTCTGAAACATCACTGCCCCCACTATCCCCACTGAGATAATACCTCTATGACCTGTCCCCTCTCCTTTCCTTCCCTCCTGGTTGTCCTCCCACAGAGAACAGAAGGCAGCCCTTGGGCTTTGGGCACAGGGGGGTGAGTACTTGACACGTATGAAAACTAAACAAGATGTGCTTTTTCTTGTTGTCACCTTCTGATGAGATCCCCCATGCCATGGAGCAACTAAACCTGTGTGCCACAACTACTGAGCCCATGTGCCACAACTACTTACACCAGTGCGCCCTAGAGCCCCATGTTCTGCAGCAAGAGAAGCCGCCTCAATGAGAAGCCTGCACACCACAATGAAGAGCAGCCCCTGCTCGCCGCAACTAGAGAAAGCCCACGCGCAGCAACGAAGACCCAACGCAGGCAAAAATAAATAAATAAATAAATACATAACAATCAACATAATATAGGACTAAGCACCAACGCGCAGCAACAAGACCCAACGCAGGCAAAAATAAATAAATAAATAAATACATAACAATCAACATAATATAGGACTAAGCACCAACATGGAATCTGTACATTTTGGAAGCAACAATGAACTGGACTAACAGAAGACTGAGTGCCTCTAGGCCAGTTTTGTGATCTTAGGCAAATAACAAACCACCTGAACCCTCAATTCCCTTGTTTGTAATGTGAAGGTTTTGGCTTATAGGTTCCTTTCACGTCAGTGACTCTCTGAATGGTGAGGGCTGTAAGCCGTGTGGGAGTTCAAAGAAAAAGAAATTAATAATGTGAGAATAATATGAGGAAAAAGGGGATAAAAATTGTGCAGAAAATAGAAAATAAAAGAACGCAATGAAGTGCATTAGAACACAAAGAAGGAGAACCAAATCAGGCTGAAAGAAATGCGATTTCCAGGTTAAGACGGTGAAGGCCCGGCCTGTTTGCAACCTCCCTTTATACTGATGGAACACATAGCAAAAGGCCCAGCGAATTCTCAGGACCGCCAACCGGAGCAGGGTGGGCTCTGAAACCCCACATCAGTGCCAGAGGGAAAATAGACAGTTGGAGAACTTCAAACTCTTCTCTGTCTCACAAGCAGTGTTCTCACTGGCAAAAAGCTGCCGAGGTGAGGATGCTGCTTCCTCCTCACGGCCGCCCAGCACCCCTTACTCCTGGGCTCCATTCTCCCATGTACGTCCAGAGACACCCCAGCATCAAGGCCTGCTCTGTGATGGAGCTGGCCAGGTGGCATGTTCCATCCTGGAAGTTTTATTGGACATCTATACAGGCAATTATGTTACATTTCAAGAAACACATTTTTCTATTTTTTCCAGAGAAGACAAAATATGAGTATTTTTTAGTCCTAATTCATTTTGCGAAGCCTACATAACCCTGATTGCAAAATCTGACAGAACGCACACAGGAAAAGGAATTCAAAGACCAATTTCAATCATGGACTGCAAAAATTAAACAGGAGAAAATAAAAACCTAGAGTATATGGAATGAAAAAATATACTATGGTCCATTTTTATTTCGGGAATATAAGGGCTTTGGAAAATGAAGAAATGGATTAATGTGATTTGCACATCAAAAGTTTGGCTTGAAAAACCTGCGACCCTCTCCATAGAAGTTAATAAAATTCAGCGTCTGATTCATGGTAAACTAGGAATAGAAGGGTATGTAGGAGTGGAAGGATACTAGGGACAGAAGGAACGATTTTTTTAAAACCAAAGTAATCTTTGACGCTACAGCACTGGTAGGTTTGGACACATTGGTGGCGTCAGTGAAGGACACTTTTCCGAAAGCAGGGTCTCCAACCCCGGCACTATGGGGTACTTCGGGCTGGAAAATCCTTTGTAGCTGGGGTCTGTGGTGTGCATCCCGGGACCCTTGGCAGCCCTCACCCCCGCCCAGCCCCCACCAGGTGCCAGCAGCAGCCCCCGCCCCGGTGTGGCAGTCCAAATGCCTCCAGACGTGGCAAGTAGGCCCGAGCAAATCACCCCAGGGGCGACCCCAGCAGGGCAATACCTGTGAGTGTGTGAAACCGTAAAGGGTCTAGAGCAGCAGTGACAGAAACCTTGAGCGCTGAAATGAATCCAGTGTGACTGGGACCGAAGGTTAACAGTATTTAATTTTGATTAATTTAGATTCCAGTTACCCCCACTGTGTCTCATGGTCACCCTCTGGGGCAGAGTGGGTTTATGATGTTTGACCCAGGGCTCCACTTCTAGAATATTATACTAAAGCGACGATCGGAGATTTGTCCAAAGACCTGTGTCTCTGGCACTGTGACCTTTAGTAATGACAAAATAAAACTGATTTCAGGACAGCAGCAGGACCTAGCGTGGTTCTCATCAAGGTGTTGTTACAAATATGTCAATTTTGAGGGGTGTTGGGGAAGCAGGGGCGTTTGTGAGCCACACTTCTGCCGAGTACCACCACCAGGCAGGGTCCACATCTGGGAAAGGTCGTGATGAGCTTGTCTTGCCTTTATCTGTTTTGTGCTGGTTTTAAGCCTCCCACGACTACACCCCTTTGCTCAGAATGGCAAACATCCCACTGCATAGAATCAATTGCATATTTTGTAAGTGCTTCTGTGAATTTAAAGACATCACATTATTCCAAACGAATCAAAACTAGACTGAGAATTGGGTGAGCAGAATAAAGGTAAAAATGTTTAGAGAAAGGATTACTTCCCATTCTTCTAGGACGCAACCTTATGTTCCATGAACAAGCATTATCTGAGAACCACTCAAAGGTAACAAATAACTTATTTACTCTGCTGATACTTTTCTGGGAGAGTTGACAGGTGTATCTGTGGACTCTGGAGGACATCCCAATTCTGAGATTCTTCTTTAGAATATGTTTCCCAAACCGTCGTCATCCGCTGTCACCATTCTACCTTCTGTAAGAAGTAACGTAAACCACAGTGCAATGCTGAGTGCTCCTGGGTCACAGAAGACAGAGGTAGATGGTCAGGATCAATGCCCTCTGGCCCCCTCCTGTCTACCAACTCCACCAGCTGGATGACACAAGTGATCCATCTTAGGGGGACAGGAAGTCATCCCGGGGGAACCAAGTGCAGGCGTGTCCTCCACTGGAAGGACCACATTACGGCTTAGGTCCATCTGATAGGCCACTTGTGGAAGTCCCCACTTCTCTGGGACACAGTGTGTGGGAAGGCAATGGCTCAGAATCCATTCTAATAACAGAATCTCAACCAGCCCTTGAGTTAAGAATCTTAAGCACGGAAATATTTTCCCAAAGCAACATGCTTCTTCTGCATATAACATACCTCGTTATTTATGACGATCCTCCCAAATAAGGGAAAAATATAGGAAAGGGGATCTGAGTGACAGAACACTACAGAATAGGACAATTACAAGATAATGGCCTTGGTGTTGCCGCCTCGTGAATTTGCAAACTTTTCAGAGCTGGCATTTGTCTCAGACTTCTTTGTACCATCTCGGAGATGGATGGCTACAAGGAACATTGATCTGTTTAATCACTTTTTCTTCATATTATTTAGAAAAAAAGAAGTTAGTTTTTCCGGTCTGTTTTAAAAACTCTTAGGTACTGAAATCAAGCAAATGGGCCCGGGAGCATTCATGACAGATTTAGTTCTGTCTGCTTTTTTCTCTTTTCCTCCCTTCCTTCTTTCCTGCCTCCCTCCCTTATTCCTGCTTTCTGATTTTCCTTTTATCCTAAACTTCTCATACCTGAGCTTTTAAAATCAGTGTCCTTCCTCCTTTCATAGGAAAAATTCACAATACTGTGAAGGATTCGGTTGGATAGGTTTTCTCCTAAGACATGTAGAATAGTCTGCACTGAAAGCTGTGTTTTACTGCATGTTCTATTGTCAAATCAATAGCTGCAACCTCGACTGTGTACACAATGGCTTGACTTCAAGATTAAAGTAAAATTTTTGAATATCGGTCTTACCACCTCAAGTTTGCCTGTTTTAATGGCTGTTGGATTTTTATAAAAATTAGGCAATTAGACAAAAGTATATCTTAAAAAGCGTTATGTAGATTCATTTTGTATTAATTAATTACAGATTAGAAATTGAAACAAAAATCATCAAACTACAAACAGTGATAGAACCATTCTTACTAGAATAGGAAGAGATAACTACAATGATGGTTCAAATATAGTGCTAGATATAATTTCATTTTTTCTACCAATATTTTGAGAGAAATTGTAAGAAAAGAACCATCTCTTACTTTTGAATGTGCATATGTCCCATCCGAATTAGAGTTTTGATTTATTAAATAATGAGGTCGTCATATAACCTTTTGTTTCACTGAATACATTCAATTACTAATTGTTCTCCCAAATAATGTCACTTTAACATTTAACATTTTTTCCCTGTTTCTACCAAATTCTCCAACTGTACTTACAGCTTGTTATAAAACATTTTCTTTCCAACTCTGAAATTAAAATCTGATGTTATCATGCCTCATGTGATCAATTGCATGGCACACACATCTCTCCGTAGGAATCAGAATCAGACCTAGTGGACTCAACAGTTTGCCTGATGGCACTTTCAAGGAAAGGTCCTCTTTCCATTTTTTTTTTTTTTAAATTTTTATTGGAGTATGGTTGCTTTACAATCTTGTGTTAGCCTCCACTGTACGACAAAATGAATCAGCCATACACATACAGATATCCCCTCCCTTTTGGACTTCCCTCCCATTTTGGTTACCACAGTGCATTAGGTAGAGTTCCCTGTGCTATACAGTATGTTCCCATCAGTTGCCCATTTTATACATAGTAGAAAGGTCCTCTTTCTTAACTCACTCCAGACGCATGTGAACACGCCCCTGAGGGAAGGCCAAGAGGGTGTGAAAACAATGGTATTTCCTGTTAATTGTTCACCACTGCTCTCATCCTCCAGCTCCGATGTCCTTCTAAGTTTAAGACAATGAAGAGGAAAGTTGTGGGATCTGTTCTATGTGCAGAGGAGAGCTGCTCTCTGTTGGGTGGACTCCTTGCCAAGTGCAAGTTAGCCGTGTGTAGGTTTCAAGGAGATGGAAGGGTTTCCTGTGCTCTTTATACATGAGCATTTCCTGGTGATGGGAGAGAATTCGTCTTACAGTTACTTGTGTCACTACCTTCCAACGCCTCTTAAATTTGAACATGTGAACTGACCCATCTTTAACAAAGCCTTTAGAGTATGTTTTACTTTGCTAAGAAATTTCCTCATCTGTTGCTCAAGTCATAAGACAGCGTCCTTTACCCTTAGTAAAGCACAGTCATCGAGCAGTGCTTTCTTTCTCCTCCTCATTTTCACCCCTTTGGCACAAACATCTTTCTTTAGAGCCGTTGCTTTACCGTGAGGGATCTTTTCTCATTTATCTTTGTTGTCATTTAGTCATATCACTTTTTCTTAGTTTTCTGTATAGACTTATGCTTCTTTTTTAAAAAAGCTCTCTCTAAGTGTACAATGAGGTAAGCAGAGGGATTGATTGAACACGATGCCTCAGTGAAGTTCCCAAGGAGAATCCTGGCTGGACACCACGGGCCTCCCAGGTCAGGAGGCAATGACCTGGACGGGAAGAGACCGCAGGACCAGGAAACGAAACACCCTCTCCCCAGGGACCAGAAGAAACCTCGAATCATTCACTCACTCATTCAACAATATTTTATGCTTCCACTATCGCCAGGCAGTGGAAAGAGAATGGAAGACATCAGCTTCCTCAGGGGAGCGCGTTGGCCAGTCAGATGGGAGGCAACTGATCTCATCTCTGAAAAGTCAAACTTGCCATTTTAGCCATTTGAATACAGAAGCCAAATGCTCTTCTCATGAAAGGTCATTTGGAATAGTTCAAAACTTGTAACACATTCATTTATCCAGGTGGGAAGTGTTTGTAAAACTCAGCTTTTAAACATATTTGAGAAAAGTGAATGATTTGGCAGGTAAACAATAAAATTATCTGTGTATTTAATTTCCAATGTCTTTAGGAGATGAAAGAAAACAGAACAATGCCTCTTCAATGGGTTAGTCTTATGGCTTAATCATCTTTAAAAAATACACAGGTCCAACATCGAATGTTTGTTTAAAAAAATACAATTGTATGGGATTTTTGTTTGTTGTTTTGAGGTTTGGTGAGTACAAACCAAAATTCATTTTTAAATTGATGTTTTATCTCATGTTCGTACACATACATGTACATACAAACAGCGTTTTGGAGAAAGGCAAAGACGATGCCAGTAATGGGACGCAGACAACAAGCAGTGTTTGTGCAGCTGTTGATCTTTATAAAGTGGTTTTACATGCAGTGGTCAGTATGTATATAACAAATATTACTACTGTTTCCACTCTATGTATGAAGAAACTGAAAACCAGGGAGTTTAAATAATTTTAAGAAAGAGACTGAAAGACTTAAATACTTAAATAAAGAGTAGGGGAAGCAAACAAACATTTCTGGAAGGTGGGCTGTTCGGTGTGTTGGACACGCTTCCTTTTCACCTTCGTGGCCACCTAACAAGAGGCAGTGACCACCCAGACCCCGAAGTCATGTCCTGGGGACCTAGTTCAGGTGCAGCCCATGTCCAAGGTCAGCCATTCCTGACAGCCCCAGCCTCATCTTCCACTGGCCCATGATGACCGAATGTCTGTGATGGAAATTGTGCAATGATTATTAGCATGGCTATTGCCTGTGGTCCTGAGATTTATAGTTTCCCCAAATCAGGGAACATACTGGGAAAACATACATCTATTGTATGTGCTAATGGGTAGTACAGATGAAAACTCCCCATCACACTGGCTGATCATGGGCCGTAGAAAATGCGCACAGAAATGCACGGAAGACATAAGGGAATTGAATGTGAGAGTACTAATTTTGTTTTCTTCCCTATTCTACTGCTTGATCTATAGAGGTAGTCACCCAACACAGTTAAGGCAGCTAAATCACATTAACAACCTGCTCGAGTTTGCCTGGCGTATTAGTTACTTCTCAGGACTGTGCTCCGTGAGATACTGGGCTCCTCTCTCTGCAGGTTATTGACATGTGTTCTTAAGATTGTGGAATGTTTTACTGACTTCGTAATTATTCTGTGTGTGCGGTTAGTTTGGTTTATATCTATGTGTAAGATTATTTTATGCTCTTTAAAATGTAATAAAACTAAATTATATATGATTCTCCGAGAGTAGAGAGGGTCTTGACGAAGAGGGAAGAATTCTGACTACCGTCGTCTTGAGTTATTCGGTACAAAAAAAAAGGTGAGTCCCCTCTATATGCCGGATGCTGTATTAACAACGCAGCAGACAAGCCCTGCCTTCAGATAGTTTACAGTTTGGTAGGAAAGGTGAGGAACATAAATAATCCATATTTCATCAGCCAAGAGCAGTGCCAGAAGGAGGTGCAGACTAGCACAGAAGTTCAGGGGCAAGACGAGCGTTTTCTGATTTAGATTCAGGAAGTTTTTAGGAAAGTGGTATTTAACCAGATTTTGAAGGATATGAACAATTTTGAGAAGCCGGAAAAAAGCGAATATTCCTGAGGAAAGGAAAAAAAAAGGAGAAAGGAACTTTTTCTGGGGGGGGTTGCTGTGCTATGTGATGAATTAATGAAGGAACAAAGTTAGAGCCCCAGGCAGAGGAGGGTGGAGATGGAGGCCAACTGCCCTCACCAGGAAGGCTTCCATCTCCCCGGAGTCGCAAAACCCCGGTCTGAATGCTTATTCTGCTGTGGAGAGAGTGGTCTCTTCTACTCCTGATGCAAACCTCAGCCCCCTGATCTGTGAAGTGGGGTTAAGACGGCGGCCATCGCAGAGGGTCGTTGAGAGAACTGAGTACGAAGACGTACGTGAGGTGCTCAGCATACTTCCCGGCATCCAGTAAGTGGTCGCTGAGCGTGAACTGTGTTCATTAAAGATGAAAACATCACAGAAATGGAGAGTTGTTGAGGTCGCCAATGGGGGGTGTGGGGAGGAGGAAGGAGGGGGACACAGAGCATGGGAGAAATGAAAGGGGAAGAAAGGGAGACCAGTGAAGAACACAGCGGATAACCCGTCATGGACAGGAAGGAACGAAAGCGGTGTGTAGGCTCCTTGGGTCCAGGACGGCTGAACATTCCAAGGGACGCCACTTAGGAATGTCAACCACTGCGGGAGAATCAAGGCGGGGGGCGGACTGAGAAAATTTCCCTAGGTTGGCATTCAGAAGTGGCTTTTAAGAGGGTAGCTTTTATAGAAATAGGAGAAGAAAAGCCAATTGTAAACAGGTCAGCAGTGAGCTGGTGGCAGGGAAGTAACGTCCAGGAGGGAGGATGCTTGAGAACTTGGGTCGTTAGTGGCAAACAAACAAACCACAGCATGAAATGGTGGAAACAGCAAAGTCCAGAGGGAACGTCTGTGATGAAGGGGACCCCGGGGGGCTGAGTTGAGGTGAAAGGCAGCCAGGCCAGTCCAGGAGGAGGCCGTTGTCAAGCCAGGAGTTACGGAGAGGGGAGGGGCAGGAGAGGCCTGGACGGGCAGAGGTTAGGGACATGGGCAGAGGAGGGCGGGTCAGGGAAGCAGGAGAGGAGCGCTGCAGACAGAGCAATTCTGAGGGGCAGGGAGTTTCACCCAGCGGCAGATGGACTGGGCAGGGGCCCGGAGAACCGAGTCTTAATCGCAGAGGCTCGACCACCTTCCTGGCCTTGGACACAGCTCTCGTGTTCTTACTGGGAAATACAGAATTTAAATAATCTTCAAGGCCCTTTCTAACGTGAGCTCGTTATGTTTCTTGACAGATGGTTTTTCATTTTCCTATAACTCTGGTTGGAGGGATGATTGTTTTATACACAGTTTTGAATTTTTCTTAATGCTGTAGCTGAATAAGTGTTACCTTGATGTGCAGGGGGAAGGGCTTGTGTTTTCAAATTTATGACTTGGGTTTTCAAAGCAAAAGCCATTTCAAATTCGCAATAACGTTACAGAAAGCAGGAAGTGGTCAGCAGCACTCTTTTGACCGTCGCCTGGCCTCTCCTCAGCCGTGGGCTTCTCCTGCCCGCCTCTGATGTCTGCAGATGCTTGGATGCTCTGGGCCACGCAGAGCCCCTGGCTGCCCCCAGGCTGCTGGAGTGGGTACCCCCAGGAGGGAAGGGGTCCAGATGTGCTGCCTGGCAGGAAGGGTGCCCAGGAGTGTGTCTGAAAGTGGGCGTCCATCTGGGAAGTCTCTTGAACCTGTTGGTCAACACCCACTTTGCAACAAGACCAAGGTGTGTTTCCAGAGTCCCCTCCTGAGTTTGGCGGAGTGACTGGGGAGCTGGTGAGGGGAGGGGACGTGCCAGGAGAGAGGCTGCCCCACTGCTGCTCCCCAGGCGCTGGGTTCTTTCCACGGAGCTGGAAGGGCTGCCCCTCAGGGACAGGGGTGCTGGGACCAGCCTTCTGGTGAGTAAGGACTGTGTGTCCTCAAGAAGCCACACTGCTCCACCAGCAGCCAGCATGGGGCTTGATGTTTTGTTTCATTCTTTTAAAAGATTCTCTAACACAAGATATTTTTTATTAAGGAGAATTTAAGGGTCTGTAAGGTAGAGAAAATGACCAATTGTGCCACCCACACATGCCAACTGTCAACATCTTACTGTAAGATCCCTCTAGTCATTTCTGAGCGTAGATTTTTGGTATGTTTCTGTCCTTATAATCCTACCATATTAATGCTTTTGTTTCCCGTTTTGTACCTAACACATGAACATTCTTCTGTGTCATCGGTGATTTAACACGTCCTCAGCAGAGAACTCACTGCGTGGTGGGTGATGACGTCCAGCAGAGGATGAAGGAAGCATTCGCTGCCCAGCAGGGACCGTGCAGGGGGCCGGGGGCGGGGGTGGGGGGCATGCAGGGTGTGGGCCCAGAGGACTCGGCTACTGTCAAAACTTCCAAAGCACAGACCCGGCAGCTGGCAGATTGAAATTGGCTCTTGGACATTCAATCAAAGTCAGTTAAAAATGAGTTGATCTGAGAAACCGGAAAGTACCTAGAAAGGAAGAGCCACTTAGGTGTAAATTTAGATTGTGTGGATGTAGGTGCACCAGCAGAAAAGCCATTGCAGAAACTAAACGGAGACGGTCAAGCCAGCTCTGGAGTTTCCATTGCCCCAGTCGGCTAAACACTTAGTAAATGAAATCGATGGGTCTGAACAACGAAATCGATGTCTGGATGGACCAACAAATTGAAGGCCAGCACGAGGCTGAATTCCACACCAGACCCACAAGAGGACCTCAGGTGATCCTGCAAGAGGACAGGAATCTTGTCTTCCCTGTAGTAGTGTATTAACGTTTTCATAACAATAAGATTATCCCATACACTGGGGATAAAATAGCCTTTAAAGGAAAGTTGCATAAGAATTCACAGAAAACAAACAAAATGATATATTTCATATTTGGGGGGCATTGCAAAGTTAAATAGGTACATATTCATGGATTAGGTATATTCTAAAGTTGTTCTAAAATGCAATCTAAATTTGATATTTTAAGAAATTAGAGAATTATTCTGATAGAACCATAAACATTTTGTGGTGGAGGAGGAAGAACAAAGTCAAATGAAGAGATTCATTATATGACTCGCAGTATCATACAGTCAGCATAAGTTTTTGTAGAAATCAAAATCATCCTCTTAGGCTGCTCACATATGGTTTCCGAAAGGAATGGGCTTGATTCTACAGAGGTACCTACGGCACCTATGTGTGCGGGGCCACCAGCGAACTCGCTAATGGGAGTTATTTATAAAGGTTCATGAAGGTGTTTCTTCTAGCTGCCACCTGGCCTTGTCCGGGTGGAGGTCGGGGGCGTTGTGCGCTACTGCGAGGACCTCCCTCACTTCACCCGAAAGCTTCAAGTTCGGGGTCCCCAGCTGGATCCCTGACCAGCTGGCTGCCCATCCGGGGGGTTCTCACAGTTCCCCTCAGGATTGGCAATTCTCCAGAACAACTCACAGAGCTCAGGAAAGAGCTGGCATATAATCATGGTTTCATTAAAGAAAAAGGAAGCAAGTCAGGACTGGCCAAAGGGAGACAGTCACAGGGCAGAATCTGGGAAGGTCCCCGACGAGAAGGTTTTGTCACCTTCAGGGTCGAGATACCCTCCGGGCACCATGTGTGGCTTCACACTCGGTGTCTGCGTTCCGGGAGGTCTCTGTCCAGAGTTTTGACTGGTGTTTTGTTACGCAGCCGTGGTCGATCGAATCATTGGCCGCTCGTTTGGACTCCGTCTCCAGCCTCAACCAATTAGTCGAATTCATTAAGGGCAAAGGCTGAGGCTTCCTGGGGAAGGACTCTCCTCAGGACCGCGGTACCGACTTCTGAGTCTCCAGCTGGATGGTCTGACCTACAGAATCTGGTCTCTTGCCAGCCTCCACAATCACATAAGCCGATTCCTCATATATACGTATGCACCCTTATATACATTTTATAAGGATACATATATATTTACATAATATACCTATATATACACACATGTATCCCATGGATAGCTATGTATATAAAATATAATCCTATATAGGTTCATGTAGGTATATTTCAAATACATATATTCCAGAGAAATAGAACCAACAGAAGGTTATGTATAATAACCTAGGCATAAGATGGACTCTTATGCCTAGGCTACTTAGAGGATAACCAAGACCTTTGCCTGCAAATGGGGCGGTGCTGTCACAAACACCTGAAAACACGGAGGTGGATTTGGAATCGGACCGTTATGGGAGGCTGGAAGAATGCTGGGGGGCGGGCACAGTAGAACAAACGTAGATGTGCTGAGCAGACTATCTGTAGAAATGTGGACTTTGAGGACATAGCCAGTCAGGGCTCCCAGATCGCTTGTAGATATCTGAAGAGGAGAGGGGTGTCCGGGAGGGCTTAGGAGGAGGTCAGGGAGGAAGGGAGAGGCTTGCCATACAGGGGCCGAAGCCCAGCGGAATTGTGTCCTGCCGCTCCGTGGCACACACAGCTTGTAAACCATAAAACTGGACCCTTAGCTGAAGAGACTTCCAAGCAAAGTGTTGAGTGTACAGCCTAGTGTCTCCTTGGTGCTTATTGTAAAATGCAAGAAGAAAAAGATAAATTGAGGGGAGAACTGTGTAATCAAAAGATGATTTGGGAAATTCTCAGCCTATCCAGATTACAAAACGCACTAAATTAAGAGATTTACTAACAGGAAAGTGTGCTCTAGAGGAAAAGCTGAGGCTATGGCTGTACCATCATTTGTTAATACCCTGGAAAGATCAAAAGGTCAGAGTAGGCAGTCAGGCAGAGAAATCTCTTTGAAGAGATTAAGGGTGTAGCTTAGAGATGCCTTCAATAACACCAGAGAATTCCTAGGAAGCCTAAAGCATTATCCCTCAGCCACCTCAGCAAAAGCCAGAAGTAGGGATGGGGCTATGTAGGAAAATCTGTGGATGACCCTCTGGTCTAATGCAGTGAGTCCCTGTGACATACATGGGCGACCCACAGGGTCTCAAGAATTTTGTATCAGCAGAAACACTGCCAGCTTGGTCCAGAAGGAACAGAGAGCGTACGAAATGAAAGCAGGCTGTCAGGTCCCCCAAATTCGACAGACAGGAAGCAGACGAATCCAGCTGCTCAGTAGAAAGCAAGTGCTATCTTTCATGAGAAAAGAAAAATGACTCGGAAGGCAGAGCCTTCTGAAGAGGTGGAGGATTGGTCCCAGACCTTGCAATTTTGAAATTGAAGTTTTGACATTGCTTGGGATCAGTGGCTCCTTTTTTTCCTTTCATTTTCTCCCTTTTGAACCAAAATGTCTATAATACTCATCACATCATTGTATGCATCAAGTCATTGTATTTTGAGGGTGGATAACTTGTTTTCTAGTTTCACAGGTCCACGTATCAGGAGGGACTTTGCCCCAGGATTGGTCATACCCAGATTCCCATCCATATCTGATTTAGATTATGATTAATAGAAAACTAATATAATATTTTAGGAAAAGAAAATGCAACCTATGATCAAGAACTGCCATTTTTGTTCAATAGACATTCAACAGACTTTCTTATATGCTTATTCAAAACATTGTACTTAATTACACAGCTATGTTATTTATTTATAGGTAGTAGGGGCCACTCTGACTTTTAAAGGCCAATATAGATGCAAATGCAGTATGACAATCTTTATGAAGTTTCATTTTCTTTTCGGAATAAAACTGAGAATCCTGATAATTCTTCCCATAAAAGATAATGTCATAATCCCACATTTTACTAAAGTTATTCTTATCACCAATTAGCAGAAAGTCATTTACATATAAATTTTAGACTAGTAAAGTCTCATAGGGGCTTTGGGAGGTAAAATGAATCAAGCAATATTATCTCGTTTCATAGAAAAGAAGATACGTGGAGGAGAGAAAAACTTCCGTAAGGAAACACTGCAAGTTAGTGACTGGCTCGGGAGCAGAACACAAGTTTGCTGAGTTTGAGTTCTTGCCTTGCATATCGGCTATGGCCAAATTTTTCTCTCATGACCTTGAGTGACATTGTGACTGGTCCCCACCCTCCAGGGAATCGGCACTGAAATGTTGGAAATTTTTCATTACACAGAACATCTCCATTAGGTACTGAAACAATAAAACTCTAGACTTATTATATTATACTGTACCCACAAATGGCATAATTACAAACCAATCCCTAATTTGAGGATTCCAGAGAGTTCAAAGGGGTCAAATGTTTAACTGAAATGGAATATATTAAACTAAATCCCTAGGGCACTGCTCCAATATTATTGAAATATTAATAAATACATTAAAAGACTGTTAGCAAAAGTACCTCCTGCT
>NW_006775534.1:1377331-1380835 GCF_000442215.2 Lipotes vexillifer
TGCACTGCTCCAATATTATTCAAAGATTAATAAATACATTAAAAGACTGTGAGCAAAAGTAGCTCCTGCTGAAGAATGATCATCCCAGGAAGACCGTTAGCTCATTTTGTAATATACCAGAGAATGTGTTTTTAGCTAATTAACTGCCATGCATTTTTGATAGCACTTAACAATATGTGGTTAATTACTATTATGCAGGGTTTGCTCTATAGTATTGATTATGATGAACTCATTTGGCTTTTACAAGGATGGGAAATGTGTTGGTTTGGGGGAGGTACAGCACTTATGGTGTTCTATTGTAATTTAGATTGAAATTAATAAACTTTGGAAATTGATATGAAAGACAAAGTTTTCTAAACAGGGTCTAACCTTGAGACAAATTAATAGTTAAGGGAAGAGTCTTTGTAGGTTTGACATCTTGATAAAGCTGAGTTTATTCTACACTAAAAAGCATCATCTTTATGCAAATCACCGTAAGAATTGCATAAATGAATTGACTCTCACCACCTGGACTCAAGGACCCTGTTAACAGGGTAATTTGAAGAATTTCTGATTCCTGAATCACACGCACCCACGACTTAGTCACCCTGGGACTTGGCTCGTCTGTCTCCAAGCTGTCTCAGGGCTTCCTCTCCCATCAGGGTGGTTCCCCAAACGGGGTCCAGCTCAAATTCCCTGCGGAGGTGTTAGAACACACCGTGTCAGGGTCCAGCCCCACACACCACGACTCCGGTCCTCCAAGTGGGCCTGGACAGCGTACTTTTCCAAGTGACCGAGTGCCTGGGCTGGCGGTGGGGCTGGGGAGTGATGGCAGACGAGTTCGGGGTCTCTTTTCGGGGTGGTGAGGCTGTCCTGGACTTAGGCGTGGCAGTGACTGCATGCCTCTGTACATTTAGTAGAAATCGTTGACTTGGACGCTTGGAAAGAGCACAGGTGGTGGTTTGTGATAAAACTAATAATAAAACTTAACCCCCTGGACACGGGGGTTAAAAGAAGACCCGGCAGTGAGGCCTGGCCTCGCATGTGTATCTCCTCTCAGGCCGGGAAGGGGACCCTTCAGACCTGACGGGACACACCGGACTGTGAGGGTGCCAGGCTCCCTGGCTGCAGGTGTGCACACCTGCGCTGACAGGCTGGCTGCAGGTGGAAAGGTGGTGGATTTCACCCAGTCGTTGTTTGTGTATCTTTCACACGGTGCACACGTGTCATTAAAAGCTAGCATTTCCGGCAAAGTGCAGAGCACACGTGCCTCATCCAAATGCAGCGTGAATGCTGAGCAGGGACTCTCCGAGGAGCCTCGGGTCGGGCCAGCTCGCTGCCCCTGCGCAGCCAGTGTGAGCAGACACACCAGGACAGGCCCTAAGTCTAAAGGAACCACGTCTCTGACGGGTCCCCAACTACTGGGAGAAACGTGCCCTCGGTGGCGGGGAGGGCGCACGGTCAGCTCCTGGGTCACCGGGCCCCACACCTCCGTCTGCGGCTTAGGCTGAGGAAAGACGCCTGCCCGCTTCACTCCGGTGTGAGGCTCTGGGGCCGCGAGGGGGCTTGCATGGGGGACAGGGGGGCTTAAGGTTCCCAGGGTCACTTCCGAACGTCTTAACTCACAGTGATTTTAATGAAGTGTGCCGAGGAAGCTACTCTGTAGGTAATAGGAGGGCATTTTATTAGAAGGAAGACTTGTTTTAACTCAAAACACTTAATATCTTCTGTGAACTTGGGTCTGAGGCCATCCGCAGGTTGGGGTCTTACCTCACCATGTTTTGACAAAAGCAGGAGGATGGGACGGGGACCTGGCCGTGCAGGGCTGGGGCCTCTGCCCTGGTGCAGCCAGAGGTGCTGGACGGGCGGTCGGGCAGGGCAGGTCCCAGAGCAGGACGATGGCACCACCTGTGTCCTGTGCTTTCATTTCCTTGTTCGCAGCCCTTGTCACCTGTTCTTTGAACGTCCCTCTGAGAGCTTCCAGGCAAGCGTTGCTTGCCCCATTTTATGGATTTGGAACAAGAGCTGGGTGGGTCGTATGTGAAGGTTAAAGTCAGGGTCATGGTGAGGGTTCGGGACAGGAAGCGGCCGGGGTGTCCGGAGGGCAGGGCTCAAACTCCTCCTTCCCTGCAGGAGGGGATATTGCAAAGTGAAGCGAATGGCACACGTAGGAGCATCTCGGGGCTGGAGCCCTCTCCTCGCTCATCCTTCACCTCTCAGAAGCCTCCTTATTGTTTATCAATCGTACGCACTTCTGTGTTATTTTAAGGCAGAATAAATAAAGGAGGGAAGGAAGATAAACAGGGTAGGAGGTGAGGATTGCCATCCCACGTGGCTCCCAGGAACATGAAAATCACTGGGTTTGAGGCCTGATTCACCTGATTCCACCAGTTCCCAGTCCTGTTATGTTGAAAAGTCAGTCTCTCTGAGTTTAAGTTTTCACATCTGGGACACAGGGTCAATTATTGCCTGGTTGAGTTTTTGCCACGATCAAACATGGTAAAGTGTAAAATGCTTGGCCAAAATGCAACAAGGGGACCTGAGCTGCCAGGGAGGCGCTGTCCTGAGCCCCCTGAGCCGCGTCGTCTTCCTTTCTTCCTCCGAGCTTGGCCTGGCTGACTTGCTCACGTGGCAATGAGGTAGGTTCCTCTTGTTGCGTAAATTGGGTTTTGCTTTGTGTTAATCCCCGTGTTCGGCAGGAGTACACTTCACTCAAACGGGAGCCGCGCTAGAGCAGCTTATGTGAGCGCAGACTGTTGCCTGATGGCTCAGGGATATCACGGAAAGTTCTTTCTCTGTACCCGGTATGGTTAGAAGAAATTAACGCCGTCAGACAGCGGCGCAGGTACACGGCAGCGTGCGGCAGAAATGAACATCAGCTGGGGAAACACGATCGTTCAATAGTCTGACACAGTTGGAAATTTCCATTCATTCATAAGTTCTTAAAATAAGCAGAAGAATCAGGTTTTTACTGTGTCTGATAATGTGCTGTTGTTTCTCAAATTCAGATTTACTTCTCAACTATTAATAGCTAACTCAGACCCATCCCCTCTAGTGCTAATTACCAGCAGAGAGAAAGGAGGGAAAAAACCAATTTAGACGAGTATATTAGTCTTTCTGAATACGTTAGTAGAACAAAGGCGTCTCCCTGCAAACATTCTATGAAATGTCGAGTGTTCTTCTCGCCTCTGCTCTGTAGATGTGGACGCTGGGAAAGAGACCAAAGGATGCTAGTTTTTAAAAATGTTTAAAATTCTAATGACTATAGATAATATAATTTTATATTAGAGTTAGAATGGCAATTAAGAGTATATTCTTTTTAAATGTTTCAAGAAAAAGAAACACACGAGTTGCACTGTCATTGTTTTCATAGAGAGACGGTGATATAAGATATTAATTAAGATAAAGCGCAAATACGGCTTGAGATTTGAGCTTTCCACTGGAGATGGAAGTGAAGCTCTACAAAAGCTCAAAAGGCTTTGTTTGATGACTTTCTGAGCGAGAACTCTTTTCATTATTTTACTC